>NC_071101.1:41710000-42310000 GCF_024256425.1 Clarias gariepinus | reverse complement strand
AAAATTTCACTTAATATGTGAACTGTAGACAATGAGATAGATACCCAAAATAAAAAACAGTATTCTACTTATTTCATCTTTTACTCAGCTGACAAATTATGATGTCCATGGAGAAAAACGAGGTTCTCCGACTGTTCTGAGTCTCTATGATGTGATGGCATTAGGAGATGATGACACTGCTGGTCTCACTTTCTCAGATGCCCTAGCTGTCATCAAAGGCCACGTCCCGAAAGGATACAAGGTACAGCTTTGGACACTGAGTAGACGTTGGCTTTAAGATTGCTACTCTGTGCTGAAAATTCTTTTTATTTATTATTATTCTATATTATATAAAAAAAATAGTAATGCTATTTATTAAATACATTGTAACATAGTAAAATTCAACATCACACGATTTACTGATTTAATTTAGTTTGTTTGATTGATAATTTAAAAAAATAGTCAGTTCTGTTTTTAGACTTTAGAGCTTTCTCTCCACTTTGTTGCTCCAGTTCCAGCCTGACACTCCAATCACAGATGCAGTATGCGGCTACAATGCAAAGCCTTCCAAAAATGAGCAGGTTCACTGTGTGCTCTTCACACTTGATGCCTCAAAGTTGACACAATACCCCAGCAGCCTGAAGTCCACACTTAGGAAACTAAATGCCACCCTATCAGACCTGGGTGAGAAAGACTTTTACTTTAACTGCTACTTCTACAGTGCATGTAGTTCTTTTAGATAGTCACAATTTTATCACATCTGTGCATCTATTTTTTTCTCACCTGGACAAATGTTTGTCTGCACAGTTTACTAATATTGTAAGACAGTGTCTTACAAATCTGGCCTTTATGGAAGAGTGGGAAAAATAAAGCCATTGTAGAAAAGAGCCATAAGAAGTCCTCCCCCTTAAGTCTTCTTATGGCCTTCTTTCAACAATGGCTTTCTTCTTGCCTCTTTTCCATAAAGGCCAGATTTGTGGAGTGCACAACTAATACTGTACAATATTGCCATGTAGATAGATTCTTCCACCTGAGCCTAATCTGTGTGATTAAAGCTCTTTTTGCCCAGCCAGTAGGTTTGCAGTCATGCCATGCTATTTCCATTTTTCAGACGATGGATTGAACGGTGCTCAGTTAGATGTTCAAAACGTGCAATATATTTGTTTATAAAGTCAACCTTCTAACTTCACATTTTTATCCCTGACCTGTCTGGTTTGTTCACTAATGTTCTCTAACAAACCTCTGAGGACTTCACTGAACAGCTGTATTTATACTGAGATTAAATAACACACAGGTGGACTCTTAACTAATCAGGTGCCACTGGATTTTAGTTAGCGGTATTGGAGTATCGGAGCAGTGTCGCGGTATTAGGGCTGAATACAAATGCAAGCCACATTTTTAAGATTTTTATTTGTAAAAGTATGAAAACCATCTATCATTTTCCTTTTCTTTACAATTATGTGCCACTTTTTCTTGTTTTGTCATAAAATCCCAATAAAAAAACATTTAAGTTTGTGGTTGTAGAGGACAAATTTCAGTTGGATTATAAATAAGCTTTTAATATTATCAGCTGTTTTCTGTATGGCCAGTTCTAAGTGAGGATATAGGTTGATAAATGATTGTCATCACGTTTTTATTTTTATTAACACTCTACAGGTATTCCTCAGCTGATTGTGCTCACTCATGTGGACCAGGTGTGCGTTGCAGTAAAGGAGAATTTGAAGAATGTTTACTCCAGCCGAACTGTGCAGGATAAGGTACGATGTTCGTGTAGAAAACATACAATGCAAGAAACTTTTGGATTTGTTGAGTGTTGTCTTTCTGTTGTGCAGCTCTTTACTGTTTTAGTCCATCCATTGCTTGTACACAGATGCAGAAAGCAGCGGAGTTGGTGGGATTACCATTGTCCTACGTGCTGCCAGTTAAGAACTACGTTACCCAGCAGGCTGTCGACTGCAACTCTGACATCTTGATCCTGAGTGTGATTACAAGCATTCTACAGGCTGTGGATGATACACTTGAGGACCAGTATCCCTGTACACATAAAAATGAATTAGTGTAGACTTATTTGTATTGAAAAAAAAAACAAATATATGGTCATTAAATAGACTTTAATCTGATGTCTATACTGCATGACATAACACATGCACGTTTAAACTGATTTATTTCCCTTATATCATCATAAGATATCATTCCTGTCCTTATTAAAAATGGACACTGTGAAAACTTTTGTTTTGGCATGTTCTTGTTTCTTTTCTCATTTCTATCCTACATTCCTTTGTTTCACTAATATGCTCTGCATGCATATACTGTATACCAGCGTTAACAATTTATAATAACTGCACACTATGAAGCATTAGTTAAGCATGACTAAATACTTTGTTTATCATTTAGATAGCATCGCTTCCACATTAGTTGGCATTAGCAACCACTTTATAAATGCCATTATAAATGCTTTAGTACTGCATATTTATAATGTCTTTGATAATTGCATTTACGATGCTTTATTAATGATCAATTCATATTTTTCAAAGAAGTATTAAATTACATATAAACCAGTTATTAAGAGATTGTGAGTGGTTCATAAGATCATTTACAAAGTGTAAGTAAATAACTAATAAACTATTTAAATGTACATCTAGTTGTTTAGACATACTAATACTGTGTTAACAAATGCTTAATGAATGCACATCTGTGATATAAATCATGATTTATTCAGATAGGTAAAACTCATTTAGTACTTGCTAGTTAACTATTGTTGTGAGCTAATCTAAAGTAAGGACTATTTATGTTTTGTAAAGCATTTACAAAGGAGATTTAAAGGCTCAGTTATGGTCTCAGCAAAAAAAAGGAAACAGTACAGATTGATACAAAACACACAAATATTTATTACAAAGAATGTAACTTCAACTTAATACTTGATATAAAATAGAAAGATGAAACTCTGCAATCCCATATAAAAACTCCCAAATGAAAAATAGCAAAAAATGTCAACATGGTAAAATGTTTTCTTGCAAAGGTAAACATGGTTGTAAAAAAATTGCAACAAAAATTCCATCTAAAATCTTTTTAGTTTGGCAAAATCCAAATCTATTCTACATTTCAAACTCAAGAGTTAAATTAAAAACAAATATACGCAAGAAATGATCAAAAATATATGACATTTGAATTTTAAAAAGGTTTCCTGCAACAGTTAACTTGGCTAAGTAAGAATTCAATGCAGAGTCTAAAAGAATGCAAAACAGTAAACTTCTAAAAAACTCTAGAATAAAGCATTTGGTTTTAATATTCTCGCTCATTCTTTGACTGAAACATTGTTTTTATCTACAGTATAATACATTAAGTTCTACAAAGTTCAGAGCAGATTTATTATTTTTTTTCTTTAAAGTACTTCAGCTATCAAATAATATTTCTCTTAAGGGTAGTTGATGTAGTATACATCATATATTGATGTTAAGTAATCATGTAGAAAGAACCAGCCAATACAGAAACACTTGTACAGCAGTCATAAGCAGAGGCATCAGAGAAAGATTCCAATAAGCTGTCACTAAAGAAATTTGAAGACAAGGGTATTGCCTGGATGGAACCTGTGGCGTCTCTTCGAAGAGCTGTTAAAATAAATCCAAAAACATATACATATATAAGGCTCACAGCCGCACAAAAAAAAAAATAACTCGTTGAATGAACATAATTAAATTATGGAAAGAATTTTTACTTTTTTATTTTACACCAGCAGCAACTTACAAATGAGGTCTCAATTTGAAAAGATGTACAAAACCTAAAACACCACAAATAAGTATTAATCATAGAAAAAAATAATCACCAACAGAAACTTTTTGTACTTTAACTGTACGTTATGACTTTTAACGAAACCGAAACCAGAACTGAACCGCAGATTAAGCATGCGCATATAACTGTCGGTATTTTAAGTGTGATTAAAAATGCAAGAAATAGCTTAAACCAAAATAACGTGACTAAACATCGCTAAACAGCAGGTGACATTTATGTTCAGTATTTCGAAAGATGGAAATTAATTCCTGCTTACCTTTTCCACACGCTCGCCAAACGTTTGTCTTCTCAACACGCTGTGTTCTCTTCTCCCGATGTCTTCTCGCGATGTTTGCTTTGATATTTCCGGTTTTTATAGTGACAAGATCTCTTTGGTTTATCTTAACATGATTGAATCTAATACATATTAAGTTGTTGAATTTCATGCAAATACAACATAATTTATTCATGTTCATCTTGGAAACATGAAATTATTATGTACAAAACACATATTACATTTTAGTACATGTAACAGTAATAGCACACAGGACCACAAAGATAAAATCACATAATGAGACAACTGTACTATCATTTGAAGAGATGCTGTGTGATGGGAGACTACCCTGATGCCAGTTGCTCTTTTAGATAGTCTCACGGGAAAATCCCCTTTATTACCTGTAGGGGGCAGTCGTGTTTCAGTCTGAAGTATTGTGTATATCTCTTTTGTATATCTCTCTTGTATATCTCTCCTATTAACAGCAAGCGACAGAGCTCATAAACGTGTCGAGCTCAAACTGTAAATACTGATATGTATTTATTCTTTATTTTCTTCACTCCTTCAGTAATGATACTTCTTTGACTGCGGTTTCTCCATTCAGTATTATTATTATTAGTAGTAATAGTGCTCTGAATTTATTATTATTGTTATTATTGTTATTATTATTGTAACGCACCCACGCGTGTGTGCAAAAAGACGAAGTACAACTAATAATACAAAAATGTATATGTTAGCCGAAAACAATATTTTGTTTTATTGTGTTTATGCACTTTAAATATACAGTAAACAAACTCTGCCTTTTGCAAAGTGAAAGTGAGTTGTGCACAGATATAAGCAGATAAAACTACAGACATGAAATAAAACAAACAAATATATGTGCTACTTGCTGAATACAACGCGACAGCATGCAGAACCCCCGGTCTTTGACTGCGCTTTGTCCATTCATTAGAAGTAGTACACTAAAAGATGCTGGGTTTCTGTAAATACATCGTTGGGTTGTTTGTGCTGGGTCAAAATTCTGTGTTATTTCGGGTACTTTAATCACACTGTTGGGTTGCTTTTGCTATAAATACTAAAAGTGCTGCATGAATAAACTTAATGCAAAAAAACGGAAAAAGAAACGTCTCTGTTTCATATGCATATACCCATTTTGTTCCAGTGTTTATGCAGTAAACCCATGGGTGAACACGATGAGTTTGTTTTATTTTAATTAAACACGAATCTTTACATTTTAATTCAAATCCAACATTTTATTGTTAGTGATTGGTGCATTCTATTGTCATTCATACTGCCGTTGTTTAGAGCCCTTTACTGAAGCATTTGCTAGTTAATAAGGAAGTAAGTAACTTCCTTAGGAAGGAAGGAAGTAAGCAAATAAAAGATAAGTGAATAAATAGCCTCAAATGGTACTTCAGCGTAGTAAAAGTACCCTAGCATGAGTTTATATAATAAAAATATTATGTATAAAGAAAATCTAATTTATATACTCATATTTAATTAAATTCTTGACATTTTAATGGTTAGTGTTTGTTGCAGACATTCTCACTATTTTGATGGAAGGGATTGGCCTGTACAGGCTACTTTACACTGCACTCCGTGCTCCGCTGTAACCAGCAGATCAAAGGAGCAGTTATCGGCTATGCAACGTAGACTTCTGAGTTTGGAGGCCAGGGGTGGTTGGTTGGTTGGTTGGAAGCACGTTTGAAGGAGAAGATAACGTCACAGACACACACACATTCTCCATGCATACACACCTACGGTATATAAGACGCGCGCGCGGACTCACACAAACTCTCCATGCACACACATACAATCTCTCAGTGCAGACAGACTGTTCAGGAAACAACTGAACAACTGCCTTATTATGATTGGAGCTACACATGCTGCTCCTGTGCTCCCAGTGATCCAGACCCCATCTGCCCTCTGCACCTACTGACTCACCTCTATGCTGAACTGGACTTCATGTTAATTTAAAGAATTTCTGTTATATTGTACTCTTAGCTGCATAACACACATGGTGTTATATTATCTCTATCTGTTATCACCCAAATAAAGATGGGTTCCCTGTTGAGTCTGGTTCCTCTCAAGATTTCTTCCTATTGCCATCTCAGGGAGTTTTTCCTTGCCACTGTCGCCGTCACCCTTGGCTTGCTCATCAGAGACATTTCATTCATTCATCTCGTCATTATCTAGACACATTTTTCTCACACATACACAATTTATTATTATTATTATTAATATTTTATTATTGTATTATTATTATTATTATTATTATTATTATTATTATTATTATTATTTATTTATTATTTTTTTTGAATTTCTTTCATCTTTGTGAAGCTGCTTTGAGACAATGACCATTGTTAAAAGCGCTATATAAATAAAATTGAATTGAATTGAATTGAATTGAACAACAGGTCTTCATTTCTTAATACACCTGGCCATTAATAAAAATAAAGTTCAAGTTCAAGTTCAAGTAGGCTTCAACCATATACATTTTCATTTTCAACCATATACAGTTAGTACACAGTGAAACGAAACAACGTTCCTCCAGGACCAAGGTGCTACATGCAACATAAACTTACAACATAAATTAACAGAGAAGCTAAACTAGCTAACTAGGAGGCCTAGTTAGCTGGCTAGCAGAGACAAGACAGATATTCCTAACATAAATTACAACATAAATTAACAAAAACTAACTAAAGACTAAATAGCTAAAAGACTATCTACAGGTGAATATTTAAGTGCTTTAATATTAATCTCAAATTCATTCAACGGCATGTATAAACCCGCGGCTTGCACTTTCACTTAACAAAAGGCAGCGTTTTGATCAGAAGGATGATAAACGCATGCGATTTATTGATAAAAATGCAGACATACCCACCCACCCCCAGAAATGTAACAAACACAAATATATAGGCTACTCGCTAGATATACGCTGGCTTTTCCAACATGCCAGCGCGCTCCGATGTGAGCCGATTTGTTCAAGGCATAATAAGAGAATACATACACTTAGACACACACACACACACACATATCAGTGGTGTGAAAAACTATTTGCCCCCTTCCTGATTTCTTATTCTTTTGCATGTTTGTCACACAAAATGTTTCTGATCATTAAACACATTTAATAATAACTGGTTGGGCCACCCTTAGCAGCAATAACTGCAATCAAGCATTTGCAATAACTTGCAACGAGTCTTTTACAGCCCTCTGGAGGAATTTTGGCCCACTGATCTTTGCAGAATTGTTGTAATTCATCTTTATTTGAGAGTTTTCTAGCATGAACCGCCTTTTTAAGGTCATGCCACAACATCTCGATAGGATTCAGGTCAGGACTTTGACTAGGCCACTCCAAAGTCTTCATTTTGTTTTTCTTCAGCCATTTAGAGGCGGATTTGCTGGTGTATTTTGGGTCATTGTCCTGCTGCAGCACCCAGGATCGCTTCAGCTTGAGTTGACGAACAGATGGCCGGACATTCTCCTTCAGGATTTTTTGGTAGACAGTAGAATTCATGGTTCCATCAAGCACAGCAAGCCTTTCAGCAGCAAAACAACCCCAGACCATCACACTACCACCACCATATTTTACTGTTGGTATAATGTTCTTTTTCTGAAATGCTGTGTTTCGTCGGTCCACAAGGTATTTTCCCAAAAGTCTTGGCAATCATTGAGATGTTTTTTGCCAAAATTGAGACGAGCCTTAATGTTCTTTCTGCTTAAAAGTGGTTTGCGCCTTGGAAATTTGCGAAGCAGGCCGTTTTTGCCCAGTCTCTTTCTTATGGTGGAGTCGTGAACACTGACCTTAATTGAGGCAAGTGAAGCCTGCAGTTCTTTAGATGTTGTCCTGGGGTCTTTTGTGGCCTCTCGGATGAGTTGTCTCTGTGCTCTTGGGGTAATTTTGGTCGGCCGGCCACTCCTGGGAAGGTTCACCACTGTTCCATGTTTTTGCCATTTATGGATAATGGCTCCCACTGTGGTTCGCTGGAGTCCCAAAGCTTTAGAAATGGCTTTATAACCTTTACCAGACTGATAGATCTCAATTACTTTTGTTCTCATTTGTTCCTGAATTTCTTTGGATCTTGGCATGATGTCTAGCTTTTGAGGTGCTTTTGGTCTACTTCTCTGTGTCAGGTAGCTCCTATTTAAGTGATTTCTTGATTGAAACAGGTGTGGCAGTAATCAGGCCTGGGGGTGACTACAGATATTAAACTCAGGTGTGATAAACCACAGTTAAGTTATTTTTTAACAAGGGGGGCAATCACTTTTTCACACAGGGCCATGTAGATTTGGAGTTTTTTTTCTCCTTTAATAACGTAAACCTTCATTTAAAAACTGCATTTTGTGTTCAATTATGTAATCTTTGACTAATAGTTAACAGTTTTTGCTGAGCAGAAACATTTAAGTGTGAGAAACATGCAAAAGAATAAGAAATCAGGAAGGGGCAAATAGTTTTTCACACCACTGTATATATTATCATATTGTTTATCCATGTCGTCTGATGATGGCCACACATTTTTACGTTTTAAATAAGACATGTTGGCAGGACATTCGCATAGTTAACACTATCAGATAGTCTACTATCAGGAAATTAAATTCATTTCAAGACCATTTTAACCGAGGCATTGCCATGTCTTTCATTGTTTTGTCCCTGTTAAAACATTACAAAAACTATATAAGAAACGTATTAGGAATTTTAAAGCATGATTTTGGGCATCTCATCTCATCATTATGAAAATAATATGAAGCACATATACACACATTTATCATGTTCTGTTGTAAAACAAAATAAAATTCATGTTTGCTTTAGCATTGGAAAAAATATTGTTTTAGGCTAACTAATTATACACAATTCCTCATTGTACTTGGTCTGGCTTTTGGATAAAGTTCTTTCATGAGCCATCTGGTGGATATACAGTGAAGCACAAAACATTTATTTAAACTCCCAGCGCTTGTCAGCGGAGGAGCTGACGCGACATCCACTGCGCTTGGCCGCTGAGCTGCTGACGCGTCGTTCGTAGAGCTGGCTGGTTCCGGAGTGAAAAGCAATGCTCGCGAAGCCGGGCGGCGGAGGCAGAAGCACGCCTTCCTCGAGGCTTGGCGGCTGCAGCGTGGAAGCGGCGTCCTCGGGGCTCAGCGGCTGCTGAGCTGGAGTGATGCTTGGCGACTGCGGAGTCAGCACGCTGTCCTCGAAGCCGGGAGGTGGAGGAGGGACCAGGCTCTTCAGGCTGCCCGGCGGCTAAAGAGTGGAAGCGAAGTTCTCGCCGCTTAAAGGCAGTGGTGAAGGAAGCACGTAATTTTCGCTGCTCTGCAACGGCACGTAGTCCTCCGCAACGAGTACCAGCGGCGGCGGGAGAGGGAGCGTGTCATCCACGCTGCACAGCCACTGCGCGTAGTCCTTCACGACGTGCACAAGGGGGCAGCGGGGGAGGGAGAGCGTTGAGAAATGAAAGAGATGAAAGAGAGGGAGAACATCCGGGAACACAGCGTGGCTCTTCCGAACCTGAACGAGCAGCTTTTGGAATGCGCTTCTCGTTTTTTTCACGAATGCGCTCCTCGTTTTGCTCCACCAAAACGTGTAGATATCTCCTGTTTGTCCCACGCCACTGTCATGCCAGACCTCCTCGGCCCGTGCCTCTTTATTGGTGCTTGGGATCTTGTATCCCCCAGCTGCCTCACCTATAAACGGCGTCCGCCGGATGGCGAACATGCAGCCTTCCCAGTTCTGCCGCGCCTCTATCTCTCGCTGCTTCTCACTGCCGTCCAGCCAGTCCGCCAGCTTGGACGAGATGGTAATGGCTCCCCACCAAAAAACATCTAGAGGAGAGACCTAGCTATGCCACTTCGACGGTCTAGCTTTCTGTTATGATTTCTGCATGTGTGTTTGCGTCGCATAATGCAGAGGCAAGATGTTGGTTCAAACGTTCCTTTTATTAAATTTGAACACAAAACAAAATAGATCTCTTATTCGAGCTCCTGGTAATCTTTAATTTCTCTTTTTAAATCAAAATATAACCATCACGAAAATCTTACTAGAATAAACATCACAACAACAACAACAGCTAGACGCCTGACTGATGTTCAGTCGGGCTATTTATAATTAACTTAATTACCTTCCTCGGTTCAGGTGAACGCCTACGTCACCTGACTGAGGTGTAACCTGGGAACTGAAGTTTCCACTTAAACAGAACAAAAAACAAACGACAACCACAGAGTCTTTGGGCGCATTGGCGGCCTCTAGGCGTTAACACTTACAAACACATAACAGTGTGTTTTGAGAAATTTAATGATTAGATATGATTGATATGTACTGTATACGAATACTAATTGAATACCATGAGAAACTTAATAAAACTAATGAAATCGTACAGTAACTACAGCCCAGGGCCATTAACCACTACTCTAAAAAAAAAAAAAAAAAAGATTCTTATTGTGTTAAATTTACCATACAGTACATTTATTTGGCGATGCTACCTGAGATAAATTTGTAATGACATCAGCACAAGTAATCACCAAAAGTCTTTCTTATCTTTAAGCGGGATTAGCAGGATGGTTGATGACCACAAATGTGTCTTTTTGTGAGTGGAAAACAGATAAAACTGTATTTTCTGGTGGTTTGGCTTTAATGGAATGTTCCAACATAACAGAGCTCTATCAGAAACCCTATCGGTTTTTCCTTTTCTTAGTACTGACATCCACTATGTTGCATTACTGCCACCTTCTGGTCGCAGGAGCCTGGAGCCTATCTCAGGAGACTTACTGTTGGGGTGCAAATCCATTGCAGTGTACACACACATACTACAGGCAATTAGCCTAATCTGGTTGTTTTTGAACGATAGAAGGAAACAGAAGTACTCACTGAGCACGGGGAGAACATGCAAACACTATGCACACAGAACCAAGGCGGGAATCAAACCTGAATCCTGGAGGTGCGAGAGGACAGTGCTAACCACTAGATCAACTTGCTGCCCTTCCTCAAATTCTTTTCAGTTTAAATCTGCTTTTCTAGTCCCATCACCTTTAAGAAACCCAGCAAATACTTTATTTCTTGTCTTCCTTTCTCCTCTTGTCCATTTTCTAAAATACTTTTCACAGTGTAATTAACCTTTCCAAATTCCCATTCCAAGTTTGTTAGATCAGGTCAGCGGCTTTGAAATCTTTACCTGCCGGGCCTCGTGTGCCAAAGATTCATTTCAGTTGCTAAGGGTGGATTTAAACTTTATCGCCTCTAGTTGGTGATTTTATTGCTTCAAAATTAGGGAAGGAAACATAAAATAGGCAAAAACAGTATGCAAAGTACCCAAATTCCATAGAATACACCCCAAAATACCATACAGAAAGCAAAATCTTTGTTAGAAAAATGTCTATTCTGCATGAGAGAATGTAAATAGTTAAAAAACGAAAGTAATATTTTTGCGTAATACAGAAGAGACTGCTTTCATGGAACAAATGGTAACAATGCAAAATTAACAAGTTGCTTTTATGTACAGTAATTACTTATAGATGTGATGTTCATATAAACTGTTTTGGTGTCCATCTTAGAACTAAAGCAGTCTTTCCCCCTAATTGCCTTTTGTTTACCGTAAAAGCCAGTTCACATGGGCAAAAAAACAAAACAACAAGCAAAACCATCAGAAACTACACAGGTGTGAACCTTCATGTCCTTAGAAATAGTTCCGGCATGTTGCCAACTATATATGTTGATTGTATTTTGTATTTTATTATGATAGATAAAGATTTTGGAATTTTTGTAAAACCTTTTGTATGTGTAATTATGGAATTGATATACTGTATGTAGAGCTAATTCTTGTTTTTTTCACCTCTGCCATCTGTGTCTACATCATCTTCACATTGTATCATCCGTCAAAGATGGCATCCTGGAGTATTATATGTACAACACTTTGATCTTGATTTTTTTATTGGTTTAATTAGTAAATGATTTACTGAAGTAATATAACCTGTTTGCAGGAGTTATAGTACATTTGGGCAGCAGGGGGCAGTAATGTTTCAGTCCCTTGAGTGTGTGCAGAAAGATTCCAGTTCTTGCTAAGGTGCTCTATATCTAATAACTCACTTACTCTCACTCATTCATTCTGTATACCTTTTATTCTGTACAGCATCCCAGGAGGCTGGCTACACAGTAGACAAGGTGCCAACACCGGAAATACCATTTAGTCTAATCCGCATGACTTGTACTTTGGGAGGAAACCCACACATGAAAGTGACACATGAAAAAAAAACAACTAAACACATGCATCATTTTTTTTTTTCCATTCACCATGTAAGTTTGGCATTTACCCGGCCAGGTTCGATTCCTGTGTCTGTATGCATGGAGTTTGCATGATCTCCCAATTCTTTTGGGAAAGGAATCTCTGAGAGTACTGTCCTTGTGGGTACTGTACATTTGTTTGTTTATCATTAAAACAAGGAAGTAAAGAAAAAAAGAAAATTTATGGAAGAAAAACAATTTATGGGTACATGCTAGTCTAGTGACATAGTTTTTTTTTGTGGTCATGTGACATATTTGTGTATAACCGTAGAAGTGTCCTGTACTGTATATGTGTATTGAATAAGTTATTGAGCATGTGAATATTGGAAATCTAATAAAAACAGCTGGAAACATCATTTATATAAAAATATAACATTTTATTCCAAACTACAAAACAAGTTGAAAACATGTAACTTTTTGGTCACACTTCTCAATAAAATAATACAAGAACTGTAACAAGAACAGTCACGTCAGCCAAAAAATAAAAACAAAGAAATCCTTAGACAAAAAAAGTGAAGCCAGACAAATAACAAAGACAAAGATTTTAAATTTAAATTAACTTAACCTGTACAAAAATTATGTACATTATTTACAGCATTCATAAAAAAAAAATCTAAAAAAAGGAATGAAGCTGCAAATCGTCCAGTCATTTTCTTTTTTTTTCCCCTTTTGACAAAATACCAACTCTTTTCGAATCGGTTAGTCGAAGATTAACTCTCAGTGCTGCAGGAACCACCTTCTGCTGGTCTTAACATCTCGAAAGAAAAAAAAAGCTTGGCTAGAGCTCTGTTAGCTACAAACAAGGGCACATTCATACTCTCTCTCTCACTCACTCGCTTGGGTGAGGCGTTCTAGCTTCTGTTCTGAGGTTAAAGTCTGCTGCCCTCCTCACCTTTCACCACTCTTTGGATCCGCCCACCACAATTTGGGGGAGGGGATTACCATAATCAGGCTAATCAGCAACTAGTTGTGTTGCCGAAGTTATAGTGCAGTAATGTTTTGTCGCTTTGTTTTTTTTTTTTTTTTTAAACGACAGTTTGTTTGTTTTTTTATCCGTTTCCACTCACTTTGAGGCCCAGGAGCCTCTAACGTCCATCATGACACACTGGATATGATAATACAGATAAACAACAGAGAAAGACGAAACACAAAAAGAAAAGAAAACTAAGACGTAAGACATAAGACGAGTACAGTTCTGTGATACGAGATGGATATCTGGTTCAAGTGGACGGAATTGTTTTTTCGATCAGCTCACACAGTTTTTTGTTTATGCTGTGTCACCGTGCATCTTCTTGTAGTACATGGACTCGAAGATGTCATTTTCGCTTGGGCAGTTGTAGTGGCACGCACATGTCTTGATGAACATCATTTGCTTCTTCATGACCTGGCCGTCAGGGCACTTGAACTCGACGGGCAGGGTTGCGGTCCTGTGAGGAGTGCAGCAGCGGCCGTCGGTACACACTCCACAGAATTTGGGTCTGTAAGCCTTGGTGGTGGTGCAGCCCGAAACCTCGAACTTCATGGGCTTGGATACTCGAGGGGTACGGATGCATTTCTTTCCTTTCTATGGAAGCGATAAAAAAGGACTGGGTTTAGAAACAACATTCAAGAAGTGAAAAGTAAACAGTAAAATCATAAAAGAGGTTTGAGTGAGAATATAGCTGGACTGTGGTCCACTGACATTTACCTTGATTTTCTCCTCCAGGTGGGATTCACAGGGACGGACCATGCAGAGACGAGACTGCTTCTCCAAACGGCACTCGCGGTTGTCATTGGTTACACGAGTCGAGATGCCAAGACCGCACGTCTTTGAGCATGCGCTCCACTCAGTGGTCTGAACCAGGCAGTTCTCGCGCATGATAGAAGGATCTGGGCCATAGGTCTCCTCTTCTCTGTAAGCTATATCCAAAAGAATACAAAGACTCGGTTAAAACCAATGGCATCATCAAGATACTGGCTTTACATTGACATACATTAATTTAACAATGTAAGAACAGGTCTTGCTTCTTACCTGGCAAAAAGGAGCCCATGAAGGAGTTGGTGGTGGGGGGTGAGTCACACACCCATTCTTCGCAGCATTTTCCTGGCACCTTGACCCGGCGAGGCATGGGGCAATCTGGGCTGGGCAGTCGCACGTCCATGCCGCAGAGTGGCACACAACCCACGGCACCATCCAGACATGTACACTGGTATTTGCAGCTGCTCTGGAATGATTCCCCGCTGCGGTACACATTTCCTCCAAACACGCAGGGGGCGCCCTCTCGAGCTGTTGTGGAAAGATCAAAGAAATTATTAACATGGAGATAGGAGTCAGGAACGATCGTAAATGTAATGAGAATTAGTTGCCATTCCACAGTCTCAAGTCATATGCTGAAAGCTTACCAGTGCAGACTCCAATGCGTCGGTTGTTTGGTGACCCGTAGTCACAGTAGAGACCTTTGTGAGGGTCGCACACATCTCTCTCAGTGCACAGCTCTCCCAGCTGTTTAGCACATACACGGCAGCACCCACAGGCATCCAGAACTAAGCTGTCACCTGGTGGGCATTTTGGGGCCACGTTGGGGCACTGGCACTGGCTGGGGCACTCCTGAGCAGCCACCTAAAGATAATAAAAAGCAAACATTATTATAATCTCATCCAAAAGCTACACACTGACTGATTTTCTTCACGCTTTCTCTCATTTAAAGCAAACTGTTAGAATTACTGGTATGTTTTTCTGATTGCTTGGTTACTATTAGACTGATAGAGTCTAAAATCCTGTTAGGAGAATTCAACTTACCCAGCTGAAGAAAGTGAAGCAGAGTGCAAAAATCAGTCTCATTCCGGAAAACATTTTCTCTCTCGTCTTGTCTTCGTCCTGTTTTAAAACAGCGTGCAAAAAATCTCTCCTTGAGATGCTTGCAAAGTCTTCCTCCGAGTTTCTCGAGCTGTAATCTTCTCTCAGACGGCTGTCTCTCTGTCTTGCATCCGATCGAGTCGATCTCGTTGAGCTAAGGCTTCTCCATGAAAGGTAGAGCGTAGATTCTCTAGGCTGTTGCTTTGTCTGCTCAGCCCTCGTCACTTCTCTCTAAGGGAAGTCAGAGTCGTTCTGAGTTGAAGGCAGCAGCAGGGTCCGCCTTTATACCCGCTGAGCTGCGGTGGGCCGCCACTGGCTGAATGGAGCTCTGGATAAACATGGACATTCCTGGCATACTTTCCTCGTTTCCTGCCCTCCTCCTCCTTCTCCTCCACCTCTCCACCACTCCTCCCCACCCTAAGACTTGCACCCCCTGCCATCCCACATTCCAGCTGTCTGAGACCGAGAGGGAGCTGTCACATAGCAAAATAAAAAAAAAAATGCAGCTTTGGCACTGTCCTGCCCTCTTCATGTCTGCGTGTATGTGTGTGTGTCAGGGAGAGAGAGGTAGAGAAAAAGAGAGAGAGGCTGCTTTTTTGGGAATCGTAGCTCAACAAATTGGCCGATGCCAACATGTTTTTATACCATGGTGATGCCAGGGTTGCATATTTGTTTGTTGGATGTGCCAAAAAATGAGACATAAATACTATGACAAATAAAAAACAATGAGTTTAACATTTCATAGGAATGGACTTTTAATAGAAAAAATAAAATAAAAATCGAATACTTTTAACATGTTCATGCTTATATTAAAGCCATAAAGCCTCAAGTGTATGCCACTAGATTAATTTCATCTGAGGCTTGAGCTGGAGATTAATCCCTTTTTTTTTGTTTTACAGTTTAGTCTATACAGTACACAGTGCAGGTGTCTGAATCCAGACGCTAGATAGACAGAGACGCATAGCTCCAGGAAAGTGGCTAGACTTGTCTGTTTGTGTATTTTGAAAGTGAGAAAAGGATCCAGAACACCCTCCTATTAGGAAAGGGAACGCTGGCCCTTGCACGGCGGCCAATCGGAAATGAAAAGCTCCGAGCGAGAGCTGCAGGAATGTGCTGGCCATGCCAGCAGACATGCTTTTCCTACACGCATGCTGTCTCGGAGGAAGCCTGCCTTATAAGGGAATCTTCACTCCAAGCCCTCTGTCTCTCTTGTGGACTCCGTCTATTCCTCCTCCTCCCTTGTTCTTTCGTTTTCTCTCTGCGGTCTGGCCAACGGAGTACAGTAGGAGCTCCATCTGGAAACGGCCTTGCCGAATGGTAATGTAGCCTGTCTGTCAACAACCCCTCATTCCTCCTGAGTAAAAGGCTGCCAGTTCTTGCACAAAAACATCGAACAACCACACCCACTCACACACACACACACACACACACACAGAGTCTCTGGTTAGTTGTAGTATGCCAGTGCATATTGTGCCATGCATGTGTGACCCAACAGCCTGCCAATTCTTAACATTGTGGTGTAAGTGTCCTGCAAAATAAACCCGGCTTTGTGTGTGGCATGCCTCAGGTGTGTTAGCGTCATCCTGTGTTGGAGCTAAAGCTCAAAGCGCCCGCGTTCCTACCTCCCAGAACAGGAATAAATACGTTCAGCTCTATTTCACTTCAATGTGCTTGAACTTTAATCTGTGCCCCTTTGTGTGGGTAGAAACTGACCAAAAACTTACCTCCAACAATGAGTGTGTTCCTGAATATACATTCCAGAGGGCACCTTTTACCCCCTATGCAGTATTTGGTCAACTATTATTGTAGGAGGAGTCGCACACATCCTAATCGCCTGACATGCTCTGTGATGTTCTGTGGAAAGAAAAAAAAGTAATAAGGACAAGCAAGATTATGTAAGCAGCATCTAATTTTGTCAGGCTGCCATGATGATGGGTCAAAGGTCAATCTTTGATAATGTAATGGAAAAGACTTCCATCTCCAATGGAATAAATGCATGTGGATAGAAGGTTTAATTATACTTCGGAGGGATGTGGCCATGTGGCCACATTCCCCATTCCTTAGCAATGGAAGAGGGATGTAACGGAGGCTGGGGGCTTTTTTTTTTTTTTTGAGTCATAATTTCTAGGTGGTTTATTGTTCTCTGAACAAAAATAACAGATCCTAAATACTTTCATGCTGCCAGGGGGCAATTTTCCGCTGCCGTTTGGTTCCAGGATCACATTTTCGTTTTGTCTCGCCTGCTCCCACTTTAGTAAATGCATTAGCTGGCGGATTGACTTTCCAGTCCTCCCCTGAAATATGCCGTCTATGTGGTACCGGTCATTTTTTTTATTTTTTTTTTTAGACCAGATCAAAGCACTTGGTTCTTGTTTTGGACATGCTGGAATGTTCCGACTTCTAGTGTTTTGACTGTCTGAAAATTTCAGACTTGTCCTTCAAGCAGTGATGAACATATGCAGATCACCAGCAAAAACATCACTAATTAATATCTTTTACTTACTAATTTCAATATACAGCATATATAAAATAAAAAAAAAATATTAAAAGTTTTCTCTAAAAACAATGGTGTTCAACCAAAAACAATGGTGTTCAACAGAATTTAAAGTGTTTCCAAACATTTATTCCTGATTCTCTCGCATCGCAGAGGCAAACAACTGCAGATCCATTAATGACTGCCAAACACATAAAGTATTAGCTTAGTAAATGAATTGTGACTTGCACCAGAAAGCTGTCTAGCAGATCCTTCTGTATTAGCTCTAAAAATACCTCCACACGTTATTAGTTCCACATGTGCAAAACTAGACGAATGCATGGGAATAGGCACTATGGACGAAAAAACAGACACGTAGGCTCTAGGCCAGCAGAAACACAGCTCGATTATTTCACCATAAAACAGATGTTCTTGCATTTGTGCTTTGAGAAGAAAGCTAATCTGCTTTTGCTTACTTAGCCCAATCACGCAACCAGCCTGTGTTATGTGCTGCTGTGTAGATTTCAGTGATATGAAGTCAGGTTATTCACATAACTAGCGTATTAGCACACATATGTTTGTTTGGAGCCTTGAAGATTATTTGTTCGGCTTCTCAAACTGAAAAATAACAACAAAATGCACTGAATGCAGCATGGATATTATAATTATAATTTGTTTAAGTACTTCAGATATAATCTTTCTATTATGTTTTACTGGTCCGAACCATTGAGGGCCAACTAATAGTGGAAGCCATGTTTGTTTAAAATATAACATCACAACTGTCAACCCAGAACTAAAAACGTCAGTCTGAGATTACCATGATGCCCAGTGGGGTCTTCAAGAATAACTGCATACAACTGTTTTTGTTTATTTTGATGATGATACTAACAAGAAGTTTGCAAGTTCTTCCTGTAGTGCTCTGGTTTCATCCCACAGTTCACAGACATGCAGATTAGGTTAATTTTTCCACAGTGTGTGAATGATCATGTGAGTGTGTGTCCTATAATGGATTCGCATCCCGTCCAGGGTATAGCCCTCCTTGTGCCCTGGGATAGGCTGCCCTCTATGTTCTCTGGTTTCTTCTTGCCTCCCAATCACATAGAAATTGGTGTATTGGTGACTAGCATCCCATCCTAGTTGTATATATACACTACCGTTCAAAAGTTTTAGAACACTTTTTTTTGTTTAGTGATTTATTTTCTACATTCTACAACAATACTGGGGATTTCAAAACTATAAAATAACACATATGGGATTAGGTAATTATGTAACAACAAGAAAAACACCAGGTAGTTGTTATTTTAAGACACAGAGGTCAGCCTTTCTGTAATAGTTCTTGCAAGAACAGGATTGTCAAGTGCATTTGCAAAATCCGTCAAGCACCATAATGAAACTGGCTCTCATGAAGGCCATCCCAGGAGGGCGAGACCAAAACCTACCTCTGCCGCAGACGAGAAGTTCATTTAGAGTTATCAGCCTGAAAAATGACCAATTAACAGCACCTCAGATTAGAGGCGTTATGAAGTTTTTACAGAGCAGAAGTAGCAGAAACATCTCACCATTAACTGTTCAAAGGAGATTAATGCATTTTTTTGGACGCCTTTAGCATTCTGCTTTGAGACAATGACCATTGTTAAAAGCGCTATATATAAAATAAATAAATTGAATTCCTTTACAATGTAGAAGGAAATAAAAATCAGGAACCATCATGGAGTTAGAAAGTGATCTAAAACTTTCGAACGGTAGTGTACATCATGGTTCATGTCAGAAAATAATTCGAAATATTATTTCATTAAAAATGGGCATCTTCTCAATAAGAAATTATGGCTTAGTTGATTCCCAACGCTGCACTCATCATGGTTCAGTTTAATGTTCAATTTAGGGTGCAGTATGTTTAATTCACTGGTCTCATTACTACAAGGTTCTCAACAGAGTCTAATACACATGTGTAGAACTCAGTGTTCAATATTTTATTCCAGTAGAAATCATCAGCCATTCATTCAGTCATTCTAGAGAGTGCTCTAGAATGTTTAATGAGTAACTATTATTACTGTTTGTGATGTTAACTCATATTAAAATCATCCCAAGACCACATGAAGTTGTAATGGTTTTTAAAATGTTCTTCACTAGAAAAAAATTCTCATCTACAACAACGAACATGATTTTTCAATGCCATTTCCAGTGTTATACTAGTGTTAAATCTGACAGGTATGACATGAATCTGATGTGAATAACTCATTGACCTTAAAGGCCAGCAGTTCCGAATATAACCACATCATCCTACAGAAACGCCCTACAGAGGCACATAGTTGGAAATCAACTATAGTTAGCAAAGCCTTACAGATTATTTTACACCCTAATCAAATTTCTGTTCTGTGGTGTTCCGGACTCACTGGGTGAATGGTAAAGGGGAATCCTGTGGTATGGTTTGGTCACGTTTCCCATACAGAGGTTTCCCTTGCAGCAATGTTGTTGTGCAATAGGAGCTTTTTGTGGCTGCATTCCTGTGGGATTCAGCACAACATTCCTCATAGGATTCACTCCAGTGCTTGCATTCTCTTGCTTTCTCTTCCCACCCATGTCTTGCGTGATGATGTCATCATGGTTGAACCATTATAGTATTTCTCAAAGGTGTTTTTCTTTTTTATTAAAATTGGGTGGATTTACCAAAATAGGTCTTTTTTTTTAGCAACATATTCATATATTTCTTTAGCAACATATTCATATAAGATGCAGGTGTTAATGCAGAGTCAATGCTGCTCTGGCTAAAGGTCACAGGTTGACAAGCTATTTTTTTCCAACATGTTTAAGGAAACGCTAAATTGTTCATAGTTTTTCCAGTCTGGAGCATGGCTAATGCACTTTAAGCATGGATGAATGTTTTGAGAGCTGCACCATCTGGGGAACATGCTATCCATACATTGCTTATAACAGGAACTTAGACAAGTGGTAGTCTGGTTCATTTCAACATGTGTTCTACTTTGAATGCCTTTGTGACAAGTTTACTGCTATATATCAACCAATTTTCCTGATTAAATGGCTAAATTGTTTGTAGTCCATGGAATAGCGTTATCATCAACAAGCTTAGACAAACTTTGACATGGATATGAGTTTATGTTTTTTATGAGCTACACACTCCAGTTTCAAAAACGTTTTTTTCTGTGATCAGACTACAGTATATACTGTCTGGAATCATCAAAAGCTCCACCAGCCATAAAATAAACTTCAGCAAACTCCCTCCTCCAATCTCCAATCTGCTGTACCATCAAGAGACTCTATAACCGGCTGTTGGCTGGCCTCTAAAAGAATGTTCCCTGCTTTGAAACTTCAAACTGACCATCCATTGGCCATTGGTGGTTACGGGCTGCACTTCAGGGGATTTTAAAACAGTCTGACTACCTCTGACTGAGCTGATTCAAACTCCAGACCAGCTTTGGCCCACCGCCCCACATCTCATGTCTCTAAGAAAGCCCACAGCAATCATTTGATCATTTTTAGTGCAGAAAGGATTCTGGCTGTACAGACAAAATATGGAAATTGAGGTATTAAAAAAGAACTAGCGGCATGGGAATGTGAAAGCGGTGATAGAAAACTGAGAGGAAAAAGGCCTCAGGGTTTGTTTTTAAGAGCTCAAAGGTTGAAAAAGCAAGGTGTTTTTGTTCCAGTTGGAATTTTTCAACTTTTAAATAAAAGTAGGTATTATGCTGTAAAACAATTATGTTCTTGCTAGACACCACCAAATATAGGAGAAAATGTTTAGATTAGAAATTTTTGTAAGAGAAACCAGTAAAGAGAAGCCTAACATAATCAGGTTTCTTAGACACAAAGACAGCTGTGTGCTTAATGCAAAGGAGGTGCAATGTTTAAGTTGGAGATGGAATGAAAATGAATAATGAGCTGTATCCCATCCTATGATTTACAGGACATAAACGCTCCAAAGTAGCAATGCCAAACCAACACTACAATTCCAATCCTGCAAAGATATTCCATACTGACGTACTGTATATCTGGCTGTACTGTACTCTTTGAGCCCGACGGTTTTTTAACCATTTCCGAAAATGTAGACTGCCCCCTCCTGTTTCCCCAGACAACGCCAAGGTATGTACCCTGTACCCCTGACTCAGCAGCCACTAGGACATTCCACATATGTGACTTGATGTTTTCAACTCTCCCAGAGAGACCTAGTGTTTGCAGTAGCTTAGCCAAACCTCATGCAAATAGGACATCTTTGTCCGTGAAGCCCCCTGTGCACCATCTGAAAGTGTTTGGAAGGTCATAGAGGCTAAAATAAGAATGTACAGTGCCGGGAAATGCACTGACAACTAGGGTGGATTTACATTAACAAACATAATCAATGCATTGGCATTGCTGTTATTAATAAGGTGTCCTTGGGCCATATATGGGCCAAATTAGTGAATGCTAGTGTATTTATGGATCCTGAACATATACAAGATAAAATATCTTTTTATTTCTTTTTCCCGAAAGAGTTCAAGTTCATGTGGGATTTTTGGTTTTGGCTTTGTTGCTCTATATGTGGGATTTAAAGTAAAACAGCAACTTTAAGGTTGAATTTGCAGATTAAATTATGGATATGTGTATCTAAGTTGGAAAAACCCTAAAACATTTGGCACACCTACCACCCTATATGCCATGAGAGATAAAAATAATCCATCACATGCTATTTTCTTCTCAGTCACCAGGCTGTTATATAAACCTTCATTGCGGCAATATGTTTATCATTTTTATCGAACGCATTCCTGTGAGACATAAAATTGGAGTTCTGTGGCAGTAGCCATGAAAAGATTTGATTCATTTTAACACTGTGGCACGAAGATTTTAAGCCAACACAAGCAGTGCAGGAATGGCCCCAAAAACAGCGCACAGAAAAGGAAACCGAGCAGACGGGGCAGATACAACTCAATAACAAAATCCAAGCACATACAACTCTGATTAGGACACAAGAACAGACGTAGCAAGAACGAGTCTGAACAAATGTAGAACATAGACGTCAATGATGTAATGAATGCTGCATAGACACCTTGGCAAGTGCGTCTTGCTACGAGTAGGGGTTTTTCCACACTGTGTGTGAACAGTAGTAAACAAGATGTACGTCAGGACACCACGGGCAGTTTGGACTGAAGGTGTCGAGCAGGGACACACTAGGACGTCTGCTTACACTGTGAGGAATCTATCACTCCTGACTCAGTGTCTGGCCCCAGTCTCTGTAAAATAGAACCCTATTCTGTAGACAGATCCACAAACTTACTGTACTTTGGCTCTAGATTTGACCTTACAAATGATGCAGAACTAATAGCTGTGACTAATGCTTGCAAAAGCAATACGTTCACTACCATAAGACTTTAAAAACACCACAAATTTGAATCCTAACTCGTTACATAAATACCACTGTTATATGTCTTTTTAGAAGAGATGGCACTGGAGAAGCCCTCCCCTTAAATTCTGGATCATTAAAATTCACCACATCCTAAAATCAACAACAAATATTTTGCTCGTCTTTTTTTTTTTTTTCTTTTTTTGAGGCAACATAAACAACCTAGCTTGAATCCCCACACTTTTGAAAATCCTGGAATGCCTAGTAAAGCAGAGAGCTGGAAACATTTCAGTTGTCTAAATATGGAGGGAATGGAATCGTTTAAAATGAATTTTTCCCAGGGAACGATTCGAGGGCAGTCTTCTTTGTTTTCGAGGCATTGTTTGTGATGAATCCTTTATTGGAAAAGCATTTTCATATTAAGCAGTGCCCTTTGTCTGTTAAGCATTACCTTAAAAGGCAATAAAAGAGCAAAAAAATGGTAATGCTCACCGGTGTTCAGTGAAGGAAGCTATGCTATGTCAATACAGCTATGAAGAGGTTAGTGGTATCAATGGTTTCTGGACTGCCAAGAAAATGTTCTCCTCAGTTCCGGTTCTTCTGTCTTAGTCCTGGAACTGAGCAAGACGTTTGCCAGGCTGCCATGGAACATTGTCACATCAACAAGCTCAAGTTCAAACTCTGTACAAGTCAGCAATGTACAGTAATTTCGCTTTGTTTTCTGCCATAACTGCTTGCGTGCTACCCTCTTGCAACTAAATCACAATCTCATGATCCTTTCTGGAATTAAAAAAACTTTTTTAAAGACGTATTATTTCCAGTTGCCCAGTTGTAGCCTCTGATGGAGGAAGTGAAGCAGGTAGAGAGTTGGAAACTTCATTTCCTTGCACATTTATTTAGCTAATTCATTCCTTTCTTGAAAGGCGAGGAAATGCTGTACGAAAACATCAATTAGCCACCTTTCATGAGCTAAAGTTTTTTTTTAGTCAGGAATGTTAGTTTCTGCCTCCCGCTCTCACTGCACCCACCTGCATTCCTCTCCTAATTGGCTTCCTGAACCCGCTTTGAAAAGTGAGATTGATGTCAGTCAGACATACATGGCTCGTTTCATTTTCTGCCAATGTAAATGTTACTCAAGCAGAGAGTATGAATGCTAAAATGTGACTTTGCTATGGCTTCTTATCCCCTCCCATGCAGGTGTTACATAGCGTGCTAGGTTACCATCTCAGCTAATTTGACTGACCCTGCTTCCCGAAAAAATCAAAGAGAGGCCCTTTGCAGTTTTCCTTTTTTGTTTTTGTTTTTGCCACGAATGGCTAATGTGCAAGCTCGCCTTCGTCCGGTAAACACACGTGGCTTTGTTTTTCCCGAGGGAGCTGTCAGAGTTTAGTGGCTTAAAAGACTTTCAGGTGTTCTGCTTTATTTACTGAGCGTTTACAGGCAAAGCTTTTTATTTCTCTGTCTTACTTTAATGTGCACCGGTGCGGAACATTAGGGGAGTTTTGATGTATAATCACGGGAGTTTTTGTGGCTGATGTTGACTCGTCTTTTACAACTAATTTCAAATTGCTGTGTTTCGCTTCGGCTTTATTCTGCCTCCAAATCCATTAGAAAGCCTTTATATTGTATATTTACCCATGCAAAGCTCAGTAGAGAATCCTGCGGCAGTGCTCTGTTTCTTCTGTATTTAGTATAAATCTCTTATGGAAAAACAGCATGAGTAATTTTGCTTTATGGTTTGAATGTTCCCTTGGATTCCACTGCAAATCCAATTTATTTATAGGCTCTCCAGAGCATCACGTATGTTTTACAGTTTTCTAAAAATAGTTGTTTTTCCTGGTTGCCATCTTTCCTTTTTAAGCACTGGATTGTATGTGATCTTTGGTCATCTTCCTGGTAAAAGGCAGGTATTTGATTGCACCCGTCATGATTTTTCCAACCTTTGATTCATTCCGTTCTGAGAACTCCGCTCGTTATATGAAAGAGCTCTGTTTGCAAGCAGACGGACACTTTGACAGAGATCATTAAATGGTTTGTAAAGTTTCATCCTGGAAATATCCCATAAATGCCAATTCAAAAAGTATCAAGCTGCACAGTAATGACTTAAAACAACTGTGTCAAGGATATCCAGTGTTCAGATTTGAGAGAAAATATTAGTTCTCATTAAAAATCCAGTCTAAAAAAAGAAAAAAGTGGATTTCTTGTTGTGGGACACTGGATTCGAAACTAAATGGAGTTAAGGATAGAGCAAATCTCTTGTTGTTGATTCATTCGAGAGTTGGTCAAAATCAAAGAATCAACAGGTAGACTGTAAAAAGTGCATAGCAGTTTTGTTGTGAAAGTCCAACTGGTTCAAGTGATGAGATAGGGAAATAGAAAAATCACTAAGTGTAGCATTTATAGTGTTGGTAAATGGTGCTAAGGCTATGAAAATCAAGCTATAAGGCCCTAAACAACATGATTCTGGTATTTTTATGCGCTCTGGAAATTCACGCTATATTTAAATCCTATGAAGAATTAAACTAGACTGTAGTCAAGAGATAAGCTTCATTTTTAGAATGCTGAATGCTTGGATGCTTATCAGGCAGTGGCAGAGCATTTCTGTGGTTTGGATCTGTGATGGAATAAGCAGATGTGGTCAGTCTATAACACATTGCATTTAATAATAGAAGGCCAACCATAGTAAGCGGTGACAAGCATTATTATTTTTTTTTTAAGTTCATGATGTTTGTATGTATATACATATGATCTATTAGTCCTGCTTAACTTCACCAGTATTTAGAATCAGCAACCGTTTTTTGGCAAAATAGTGACACACAATGACCTGAATCTTGTGAAGTCAGTGTTAGCTGAGTCAGGAGAAGCGTGATAGCCTGGCTGACTGAGAAGACAGGCTTGATTGTGTGTGTTAAGGGTGTAACCAGGAAAAAGTCTTAATGCAAACCTGCAATGCGGTCACTTAGCCTTGGCTAATCATAAAGGGGTTTGGGAAACGCCAATGCGCAGCATGCAGTTCTTGGAAAAAACATCAAACGCGGCCATGACCCTTTCAAATCTGTTGACTCTTACAAAAGATTAGCCCAACTCTGCTTAAGCATAATTTCTAGGCAATTTATGTGAACAGATATTATTCTGAAGGTCACTCGGACTAAAGGAAAATGGCAATTTATTTGTACATAGTGGGACTTAACATGATTCTACTTCAAGCTTCCTATTTTGTTGGAAATTAACACTTGGCCTAACAATGAATGTTCTTTTGGTGCTGATTTTGTTATTTATTTTTTATTTGTTATACATATAATACAAAAAAATGTCTGTGCCAAAAAGACTACTTCTGAAATTTATGTAACATGAAAGTAAACAATCTTGCTTCACTAAAATTTTTAGGTGTTTTGGAGAGATGATTTTGTATGCGCCCGGCAATTTTTTAGCATTACACTGTCCCACTTCAAACAGGACAAAAATGATAAAATTGTTGTAAGCTTAGAACTATATGAGCTGTAAAAAATGTTGCTTAAATTAAAGCATTCCATGCAAAATTAAGGATTTTTTCTAAAAAAAAAAAATAAAAAAAAATTGTCTATTACCATGTCAAACTTATATTGCAATATCTTAATAATTTACCATTTTAGAATAATACACTTTTTCAGGTTTATGTCTTTTTTTGTAAAACCTAAATTATTTCAGTTTCATCTAAATAAAAATTAAACAATTCAATTAAAAAAAAGTTATGGACACTACACCCTAGGTGAGACATTTTTACATTATTATAACATTATTATAACATTATAACACTCGTACATTATTGTAACATTCTGATTTGCTTAGCAGTTGGAAAACTTGTCAGAGCTGCTGTTCTAGAAAATTAACCAACATTTTTTGACCAATAAGATTTAAGAATTCAGCAGCGCTGGCATTTAATCTTGAATATATGAATACCAAGTTTGGGCTTCTGCTAGAAATCCCTTGGAAAAGAGGAGACCTATCATGGACGACTATTTAATTTCTGAAGAACAATTCTATTTTCCACTCAGGTCTGCTATTAATGTAATTATCTTGGTGAGTTTTGCAAGGCACTCTATAAATTTACCGTAAAAAACTTTCAAATACATTTCCTGCCTTTCTTGGACCATATTTAGACTCAAATAAGGCTAAAGTTTTACTCCAGAAGCTGCATCCCATCAATGCCAGATATAGGCCCGATTTCCCAAAAGTCATGGTCTTCATTTGTTAGAGAGCTCAAAGCAACACACTGGCTTACTCAAACTCATTATGTGAGGATGGCAAACTCATGATGTCTAATGGCTAAACCTTGTTTTATTATGTTTTTACATCTGTCCTCGTCCAAAGCGAAACCGGAATGCCAGAGAGAAAAAAAGGTTAAGGGACGGATACTAAAAGCACAAACAACCTTCTAAAAAAAAAAAACGCAAGCTGTGCGTGAGTGGAAAGTGAAATTCTTCATGATGGAAAGTTCTGGGTGATCCCAGGGGAATGAGATTTTTCCACCTGCTGAGTGATGAGTTGTGGGCGTTGCTACTCATGCACACAGGGAATAGGTACAAAACATATACATAGTATGTATGAACAGTCTGATATATAGTATGACTAGAACATAATATTAAGACCATGAAAAAATGTTGACGGTATTCTTTTAACAAAACGCAGCTATATATTTAAAATTCCATATGGTGCACTTTCACCTGATCTATTAGGAAGTAAGGTGTCCCATTTTACATTTTAACCAATTCCTTTTTTCCTGGTCCGATGTAAAACCAGTTACTGTATTTGTATAACCAATCAAAACAAAGCAAGATGGAATTAGAAACTTTAAAGCCAACAATGTATATTGTAAATAAAATAATAAATAATATTATTATTATTATTATTATTATTATAAATGATAACTAGTTCTAAAATGTCCTAAAATGTCTCATTTGGGGTTTTCTATGACTAATAACATTGGAGCACAGTGTCATAGTGGTTAGCACTGTCGCCTTACACCTCCACAATCTGGGTTTGATTCCCAACTTGGGTCTATATGCATGGAGTTCGCATGTTCTCCACGTGGTACTCTGGTTTCCTCCAACACTGCAGATTAGGCTAATTGGCATTCTCAAATTGCCTATAGTGTGTGTCTGTGTGTGTGTCCTGTGATGGATTGGCACCCCGTCCAGGGTGTCTCCCACCTCGTGCCCTAAGTCTCCTGGAATAGGCTCCAGGCCCCCTCGACCCTGTATACAGGATAAAGCAGTATAGAAGGTAATACACTTTGACTTTTACTTTTTTTTCCCTTCATGGCACATGTTTTTCTGCTTTCTTCCAAGCAAAACTCATTGATTCACGATAACACACCCTGTCTGAATTACATGATCGTGTCGGAATTTGGCCCAGGAGTCCAGTCAGGCCGGAATCTAATCATCTGTAAGAGGGAAACAGACTCTGTGTTCATGGCTATCTGTCTCCAGATGAGTCATTGTGAATAGCAGCCTGGCGAAGCCATCAGCCAAGGCCTGGGTCACCTGGCTGTGGGAGTCAGAGGCCTCGAGAGCTCCCGTGCTTGCTCAACAAAGCCTTCTCTGTGCCTTCCTCGCTCTGCGTCTGGAACTGAGTGTGGAGGGAATCTTCACACAATTGTTTCCTATTTTGTGCGGACGTCAGCGCCGGAGTCCTGGAAAAGGCCGCAATGAACACTCAAGAGGAATGAAGGATCGAGAGAAAGGGAAGTAAGTGGGACAGAAAAAAAAGTCTGAGATGAAAAGTGGCTGAGCTTGTCTCAGGCGCTGTTGATTTCCATGAGTAAAGCCGTCACATAGAGAGCTTTTAAATAAAAACCCTTAAACTGATCCATTTTTGTTGTTGTTTTTTAATTGTTTTCTTTGTTTCAAGGCTTTTTATTATTCAATACTACATAATACAATGTTAGGTATATATTTATTAAAAGGTTTCATACATTTTTTTTTTTTATTGTGTTTGATTGCGACACAGTTATCCAACGAACTTTATTTGAACCGATTAAGTAATGGAACAGACTTTAAGATTCCCCAGATTGCAGAATGATGAACACAGGTCAGCGAGTACGTCCAGATCACACTACTGGAATGTAGGGAATGTCTTTAAGACAGACAGCATGTTAAGTGTACATCATTTGTGATGCAAATTCCCACCTGTTTCTTACTGAGATACAGAGGTTATAATAGATCACCGAGTCCAGTCTGTTTGATGTGGTAATAATCTCCAGTTGGAAAAAAAGTAGAGGAGCAGCATGAGGCACATCAAGTGAATCATGTGATGTGTCAAGAGGAAAAATGTCCTTCATCGGCCAGTTCAGTTTGGCAAGCGTGATAGGTTTGGTGTAATTACATATTCACATTCACTGTCTTTTTTTATTGGTCTCTAGTGCACTAAATAGATGTCCATCTGTCAGTCTATGAGTGCATCCGTCTGTTTATATTTGTCTGTGGATCTACAGTATCTATCTGTCTGTCTTTCTGTCCGTCTCTATGTCTCTTAAGTTACAAGTTGCATTTGTTTAGCCATCTCTTTTCCTGCAAGTGTATCTTTCAGTCCATCTGTCTCTTTGTCTATGAGCCAGTCTGTCCATCTGTCTATCTCTGTCTGTCTCTGTGCATTTGTCTGACATCATTTATCCAGCCATCTCTCTCACTGTCTGTTTATCTGTCACTTTGTATCTGTCAATATTTGTCTGCCTGTCTCTTCATCCACCTGTCCATATTTGTCAGTTTGACTTTGTCTCTGTTTGCCTGCCTTCTCTCTCCATCTGGAATTGTCTCTCTGTGTATGTCTCTATCTGTCTGTCTCCATCTATCTACATCTTAATCCATCTGTCAGTTCATCCACCTGTCGGTCCGTTCCTGTGATGTCCATCTAATAATCTGTTTCTATGTCCGTCTGTCTCTCACTCTGTCAGTCTGTCTCTTTGTCCCTGCCCTTATCGATCTATCTGTCTGCACCTTTGCCTGTCTGTCAATTCATACAAATATCTGTCTGGTCCTGTCTGTCCATCTGTCTATCTTCCTTCCAGTCTGAGTGTCAGACAGGCTATCTGTCTGCTATGCTTGTCTGTCCATCTGTTTCTCTGTCCATCTACCAATCCATTTGTCTCTCCAAACACCAACTCCAAAAGCGTCTGGTTTAAGACTCAAACTCAACTTAAACAGTATATTTTAGAATAAGTCATGTTAAACGAACACATGCATTAGATTTTTATAGATTTTTAAATAGGTAAAAGGTCATCACATTACGTATTCATTTCCCAAACACTGAAAAAACACTTTGTTTCAAAGGTTAGAAGGTGCAGGGGGTCCTGATCCCTCGCATACAGGAATGCTGCACTGACGTTAATGCACGTGTTTGCTTTCCGTCTATCGCCAAGGAGTCGTGTTGACTTATCTCACCATAAAGCCACAAGCTGCTGCTTGGATAGAGGGAGTCAGAGAGAGAGAGAGAGAGAGAGAGAATAAAAGATCAATAAAGGGATCATGTGATGTCTGCAATGCTAAAAATGCAGACGAATAGACATAAGTTTAGACAACAAATATAAACTCTATCTACAGACAGTAATGCTATATGTTAAATATTTAATGCTAGTAAAGTAACAAATCTAAGCTAGGTGCAAAACCAGGAAGTAATAAAGCACTGTTACTTTACGTATTGTAGAATATGTAGATGGCTAGGGACTAGCATTAACTAGCATTAACTAGCATTATTGCTTAGCAATAAATAGATAAATAGATAAATAAATAAATAAGCAATCAATTATTTATCATTCTAGCTTATTTCAGTGATTAGCAGAAATGTTGTTTTAGCTCTTATTTACATTAGTAACAGAAACCAGTGTGTGATTTGAAATAAAGCTAGGTTTTGTGGGTACTAAAAGGTTAGCACTGTAAATAAATTTAACCTGAGTAAAGAATTTAAAGGTACATTTAATCTTTTGCAAGAGGATCTGTTTAAATAAACACCTGCAAATGTAATTGAATAAACCATGTCAGAAATAGCCCTGGCTAGTTTCAGGAAATTAGTGGCAATAACACAACTATTAATTAGCTTAGCATGCTTAGCAGCATTGAGCGTACTGTAGTTAGCTCAATACTCTTTGGTTAGCATGATGACCTGTGGTAGTTAGTTTCGCTAGGTCCATGTTCGCAATAATCCTGTTTAGCTCAGAAGTTAGCAGAATTAAATTTTGCTTTTACACTAGACTGCTCAGTTTCACCATAGTACTAGTATAGCTCATAGAAGTAATATTAGCTCAGTACTCACAGTTAGCATAATGCATTTCAGTTTTTACTTCAGTCCTTGTTAACATACAACATTGTCAGGCCAGCTAAGATGGTGGAACAGACACTGTATCCACATACATTACAACTCCCAACTATCATGTTCCAAATCAATTGAGTTTTAAACTTACCAGCACCCAGTTACCCAGGTGCTTGAATATTACAATGGAGGGACGTTGCAAAATCTACTCTCAAAAGTTTTTCATACTTTACCAAGCCATGTATTTTTTTTTTAATGATAGTTTTACTGTGTATGACTTTAATCTGTTATTTTGGTTTCTGATTTTCTGATCCCCTGATTGCTGATCCACTGGCCCTTGCTTGTTGTTTTGGCTATGACTACAATTTTGCTGTTTATTCTAGTTAAAGATCCTGTCTTTCTTACCTGCCCTTATGAGCACATCAACGTCATTCATGATTTTGCCTTTTTGCACAACATTCATTGCGGACATTCCTTATACATTATACACAAGTAGACACACTTCCACAATCGTGTGTGTATGGGTATATACATGTATGCATATGTGTGTATGTGCATATGTAGATATATGTATATATATGTATGTATATATATATATATATATATATATATAGATGTGTATATGTGTGTATATTCTGTATGTGTATATGTGTATACTCATGCTCACTTTTTTTTATTATTATTTTTTTTTATAACACTTGCACAATATTTTACTACTGTATTATCCATATGTATATTTATTCTTATAATTGTACACCACTATTGCTTGTGTAGCTTGCACGTAAGAATTTCACTCACGTGTACGGTACCAGTGTACCAGTAAAGTGATGTGACAATAAAAGCGACTTGACTTGACTTGACTTGATAGTCTTCTATATGGCACCATAACGTTTTTTCTATAAAAAAATATCTATTTGTTTCTGAAAAAATATTTTTTTTTCTTTTATCTCTGTGGAAGAACTTCATGTTCCCATAACTTAAGAGAGAGAGAACGAGAGAGAGAGAGAGAGAGAGAGGGAGAAATGTTACATGATTGAAGGGGGGAGCAAAGGAAATAAATGAAAAACACAATATGGTGGACAGGATCACATTTTCGCCTGTTGCTCACTTTTCCCTCTTTTTTCTTTTCACCACTGCTAGACGAAAACCAAATCAGAGGGGTCGGTGTCCGGCCAGTGAGACTCTCCAACTGCTGGTCGGCGAGAAAAATAAACCTTTAGAAATGAAAAGCAAACCAGCCAAACACTAATTGGTCACAGAAGGCTTTGAAAAGAAAGACATAACAGAAAATGTGAGCGGGAAAAGGAGAGAAGTTGGAAAGCCACGATCGATTCGACGCAAAGACGTAACAAGCATTTTATTTGATGCCAAAGTTTATGACGCAAAAACCATGTCTGCTTAATTGCAAGCATATGCTCTTTGTATTTGTTTGTCATGGACTCTATCCTTGCTATTTTCATTAGTGGACGTATTAACTGAAGACGATAGGATACGGTTTCTAAGATTAAGGGCAGATTAGGTGATTAATATTTACTAAAGAAAAATCTTCTGTAGTTTGACTGTCAGTCAGTGGATCCCAAATCACACACCTACAGTACACACACCCAAATAAGCAGCGAAATAGGTATCCGTACTAGAATTACATCTAGGGCAGCCAGACACCCAAGCTGGGTTGCGTGTGAACGTGTTTCCGTGAGAAAAAGAGAAAGTGTGAGTGAATTTCGGCCCGAAAGATTGGCAGTATCGGGCTAGGTGCCAGGCGTTAGGAGAGCAGGGCGTTAGCGCGAGGTGCCGTGTGAATGGCACGACATGTTTTCACAGGTGTGTGGACAGCCCACGGGAGGAATTTCCTGCAGTGAACTGCAGCGCTCATGCGACCCTACACACCTCACCCACATCACCGTCTCGGTTTATGAGACTGCACACTCTGGTTAGCCCTTCATGCCTGTCTAAATCCAGGTCAAGGGTCTAAACACAGACCAGATCATAAAGAAATCCCACGATGCTATATTATAATTATATACATTATATATTGTGACTATATAGTAACAAGTCATTAAAAGGGACTTAGTGGGAGATAAACATAAGATAAGCCTAATTACTATATAAATATTGTAATAATATGTCCAATAGGAAACTGTGTATGAGAATTAAGAATCACTTCAATTCATAATGAGCAAAAGTGCAATGAATGTACATGTAGTGTCTTACTGTACTGTAGGTTATATGTAGCTACTGTAGCTTGTCTTAACAAACTGGTTTGAAATACCATTTGTGCAAAGAACATCTGTGAAACCTAAATATCTTATTTCTATGACTGGACTGGAACTTCTCCTTTATTTAGTCCTAAAGAAATAAAAAAAGAATAAATTTAGAGTTTCAAAGACAATCAAATGTAGAAGCAAACACTTCCTGTATGCTATTGCTAAAGCCCAGGGAGCCTTCAGGAAGGTAGCAAAAATATCTAAAAATATGCCAGAATACATTATGTGTACATTTCTGTTGATTGTATCAGCATGCAATTGTTGATGTTGAAGACTAGGTCCAAAATGCACGACTATAAAACCAAGTCTTTGCATCCAAGTGACCACCTTTATTAACATCAAACTGGACTTTCTGTCATCTGTTTGGCCACAAACCATCATAGTAACCGAGCAACGGCTCCAACAAAGCGCCGGAGGTCCAGATGCCCCGACGAGCCACACACGATGGTGGTGTGAGTCGGAAATAGCTGCTATGCTAAAGCGAACCCTCATCCGAGGACGACGCAAGGATGTGGATAAGCCATAAAACAGATGCCGGTTGCTTCATTCCGCTGTGCTTCTACATACTTTTTAGTTATGCACCAGGACTCAAAGAGCAACGAGGACGCCAAAACGCATTGCTCACATCGCCAGTGCATGCTCACTAATAATAATAATAGAAAGGAGAAAAATATGCTGTGGTCTTTTGTAAGAGTCAAGAGTTCAGGACAGGCCACAGGGTCACTGTACACTCATAGTGACGTAGCAAAGCAAGCATTTCAATGAACTCATGTGGGTCAAGCTCAGCAGATAGGATAACAGCCTGAACACTGAGACTGTGATGTCACTCGCTTGCTTGGTTCCAGGCATGTTTGGCAGCTGCTTTGCTTTTATCGGTCTTGCGCTGCCACTTCTGCACTAACATGTTTTGAAAGAAGCTGGCAGCATTAGTTTAAGTTCAGACAGAGACCAAATGTGAACTTAAAATATGTGTCATCGAGATTGGGCACAGTGTATTGTATAATTAATTGATCTCATATTTTGATTCTGGTTTATGGTCCTAGATTGAATCTTCTTATGTGATGATCATTTTTCTAAATCCTCTGGCATTCCCTTAGCTTGCTCAAGAGACTAAAATGGAATCTCATCCTCCCGCCAATGTTTAATTTTTCCCATTTGTATGGTTGCGAGACAAAATGCTATGAAATAATTTAACTCTTGCAAAGACAAAAGAGATTAGAACCAGGCCAGTTTAACTCATAGTAATGTTACATCTTTTGTTTGGCTGGAGAATGTGAGTCACTGGGTGTGTTTTCCACCAGCTGGCTTTGAAATCCTACATCTTCTTATTAGTCTGGTGGTTGTGGGTGGTAATCAGTCTGCGAATCTGCTAAACCTGACCCCTTTTACAACTCTCCTAGGCACAGCTTGGATTGCTGGCTAAGTCTGACCATGTAGATCGTTTCCGATAGCGTGCATTTGTGCACGTGAGCCTGCGGTGATGTCATTAACTAATACAGTAGGTGGGCACCTTAAGCTGAGGTTTGCAAGAAAGCTGGGAAATCCCCTCTTGCTCATTTTTTGGTCTGGTTTGTGAGGTTTAGATTCGTATCTTAATACCAGATAGGCTCAGAAGGGAGAATGGAAATGTCAGGGTGTATATATTTTCAGGGGGAAGCATGGTGGTGGTTAATAGTGCAAGGCCTTGGGAAAGTGTGAGGAAAGCCGTGAAATTGCTCTGATATTTACCTTTTTTTGTACTATAGGGAGTCCCAAACTCCTGGCCCCATGGAGCAGACAGACATCGCTCAAAGAACAAAATGTTCTACCAAAAAAAAAAAAAAAAAAGCACAGACACACACACAAATTGTTGCTTTGAATTCGTTCCCTGACTGGTTGCACCTCACTCATCTATATCAGAGGTCTGTCTGTTAGCCCCAAGAGCGACTCTAACAGCTCTGCTTGGCCAAGCAATTAAATTACTTTGGTTGCAATTATTTTGGGTGGGCCCAAGCATGATTTTTATTAAGATAAAGGAGCACTCGTAATTAGACTCCGAGTAAACTGCTTACAGCCTCCTCTTATACGTACACAGAGGGGGTTCTATGTTTGGATTGAACTGACTGAACTATGTTTGAACCAAACCTGTGCAAGTGCACCACGGCTGAATCCGCTGAGGTCAGTGCATCAGTCATCGGCGGCCGGTTCACACCAGTCACAAGAGAATATCTGCTCTAACGGAAACTAGGGGAATTATTTCAGCGTAGAAGTTAATGCTCAGGAAGCTCCGGAGGTCGGAATGCGTTACCATGAACATTACATAACACAATACACAGTGTAAAATCGAGACGTTACGTCTTTTGGAAATCTTGCCATATACAATCATTTTGAAATTACCAATTGAATATGGAACGATTTCCAGTACGCATAACATCTTGGTTTTGCACAATATATTGAAAATTACAAAACGACAAAATGGCTTATTGCAGCCTATCACTGATATCGTGAAACCTAAGCACACTTTAACTATCACAATCCAGGGATTAGGCATCGGTCCACCATGCGCATTTATTTGCATTAGTAAAAGAATATGAATTATTATAAAAATGTTAATAGTTAAGTCAGTCATTAAGTCTTTATGCTGATTGCAAATCCTCTGGCATTCCCTTGGCTTGCTTAAGAGAATAAAATGGAATCTCATCCTCCTGCCAGTGCTTAATTGATAGATTGCATTAACAAACCTAGAAGGCATGCTCATGGTCCTCAAGCTCTGTTTTGTGTTTTGGAAGAACTGTTCATTGGAAATATTCAGAGCTGCCAGTGTTTCAGTGTTGCAGCTGGGCCTCATGGAGTTCTCTACTGAGCAAACCCCGTCCGGACCTGTAGGATGTGTTTTTTACCCATGACAGATTCCTTTTATTTATGTTTTTATTTTGTCGAGTGTTTGGGCAGCTTGGCTGGGAAAACTCCACCTCGCTAAAGGGCAGAGGTGTTTGCACTGCCTGGACACTGTTTAAATTCGAAAGAGGACATTCCGACTGGGATTGGGTTATTTCTGCCGGTTTACTTCAGGTCATTCCGAGGAGGAGAAAAACAAGTCTGTATTCTTGTGTCTCCACATCTCACTACAGACCGAGGCCCTGTAACCTATTGATGTTACAAATAATAAGCCCTGTTTGCTATTATTCGGGTTTATTATTTCAACCAATCAGGAAATATTATTCATCACAGTCTTCCATAATCGTTTCCTTTTCTCTCAGTTATGGCATTCGGCTGATGAATTGCTCCTGGTTTCCTTCGCAGCCTGTGGACGTGTTGTTGCAAAACAGAACAAAGGATTTAGACTTTGGAACCATAACAAGCTTAGCATTACAGTACATTACTTCGCCATGACTCGTTACATTCCCATTACCTCCGTTTGATAATCTGACTGAAAATACAGTAAACAGCGTCCTTCGGCTTCCTTTTTTTCTTTCTTTCTTCCCAGGTTGTGGGTTGATGTCATTGTAATTGTTTAGGACGGCTTGCCAAAGATGAGCTTAGCGCGAGTGGCATGCTGCTGCTGCCGCATTTATCATAAGCAGAGTTTAAAAGGAGCGTTTGCGTCACCAGCAGCCATTCTCTGTCTCAGGCTCAGAATAGGTTCTGTCTTACGGGCTAGACAGCTGGCCTCTTTTACACAGGCATGCAGCACATACCACCTAAGCTGACGTGTCTGTTGTATCTGAAATTATGATTTATTGAAATGTTTGATGTGTTTATCATTGCTAATTCTTTTTGTAAGCAAGGAAGCTAGAATGCTGTTGTAGGAAAATAATCAACAACCCAGTGATGCGATGTGGCCCATTCGTTTGCAGGCAGAAAGCGATTATTTTTTCTATTAGATACTCAAAAATTATTTAGGTTAGGGTGTATGTAGGGGGGGCAGAGTGGTGAAGTGATTAACATTGTGTCTTCACACCATTGAGGCCAAGGTTTCTATTCCTGCCTCAGATCATGAGTACACGTGCTTCCTGCGGGTATTACAGTTTCCTCCCAAAATGTTGGTGTTCACAAAACACCCAGTATGTCTGGCCTGTTATGAACTGGTACACTGTCCATGGTGTACAGAACCCGCAGTCTCCTGGGACAGGATTCAGGAGGCTCCCGTGGATAAGAAAATGAATGAATGAATGATTGTATGTTGTGGAAAATCTGTAAAATGGAAAACGTCTGGTTTTGTTAACTCTTACTTAATGGTTGTTTTCTAATGCTTTATGTGTGTGTGTTCATTAAATGGTCTGCATTAGGCCTAACAAAGGATGTTAATCATTTTCTCATGGCTGAGATTTCCTGTGTTCAAAGGCTCTTGGTGAAAGAAATGCAGCATTAGGTCAAATCCACATTAAGCCTCCTCCCATTTAAGCGGCACTGTTGTTTACCGAGTAAGACCTGAACATTCCTTGAACCGCATTCGGGCCTGGCCACAGGATGAAGCTAAAGGAAAGCGTTCATGAAATATCATGGTTTGGCAATAACTCTGAACAACTGCAAAGCTGATGTGGTTTATATGTATGTAAGGTTTATACATATACAGTAAGTAGCCTTCTGATGAGGGGAAAGGAAAAAAACATCAAGCCGTCCAAAATTCCTCAAGTTTCTCTCCAGAAATTCCTACGTTTTCAACCTTAACATCTTCCAGACTGTTTTAGAACAGTCTCGACCTCACCTTAAGGAGAAAAAAAAAAAATCTGACGATCACTAGGCTCCTTTTCCCGTCTGTGTCCATATGGAGGCGCTCTCAAGGGATCTCAGGTTGCTCTTATGCTCGTGTTTATTTAACAGAGAAGGCAGAATCTGATCTAAGTCCTAAAACTGAGGTTAAATAAAGATTCAGGTGATGATGGGACAAAAAAAAAAATAGATAAAAAAAAAAAATCAGAAGGTTGGGCGGTGTTTAAAAACAAAGCCGTCAAGTGCTTACATGGTGAAAGCGAAACTCCTACAGTAAATGAAAGACAAACACTTATCGAATGTATTTAAGGAAGCTGATTAGGACTCTTTCTATTTTGGTATCCTGAGGCTCAAAGTGAAACACACACACACACACACACACACACACACACACAATCGTAGACACAAGCTAGAAGTATTTAAAAGAAAATAAACACTTTCAAGCTACGAATTCCAGAGCGGGCTGATGTACCTTGTGGTCTGTCAGTGGTTACAAAGAGCTCCAGTGTGTGTGTGTGTGTGTGTGTGTGAGAGTGTGTGAGAGGGTGTGGAGTAGGGGTCTAGTGAACATTCCACTGGACATAAGAAGGCCCTACTCTCTCTTTTGCCCTCTCCCTCCCTTTCTCTCTCGTTTTCCCCGTGAGTTTGGTCTGAAGCCTGTTTTCCTAAGCTACTTTAGAATGTTTGTGCAACCAACCGTTGACCACTTCATTAAAAATGCTGTTTGATGCCGAGGCTAAGTCCAGCAGTGCGTCGGCTCAAACTGGTTTGAGAAGAGAGGCAACGTTTTTTGGCTTGAGGTAAACAAAGTGCTTGTAAAGAAGCAAGAGGTTAAAGCTACAGAGTGAATAGGCCAGTTTAGGCCAGTTTGAGCCAGTTTAAGCTTTAGATTCCATTCAGGCTAAAATGCCTGCTTTAAATATGACTGCAAAAGCAAAGAAGGTAAAAAAAAAATATTATATTTTACATTTATTTTACATTTACTATTATATGCTAAAGTAATAATAAGTTAAAATAATGTATTTATATTGACTAGATCATATTTATATTTTTTTTACAGTAAAAAAAAAAAAGTACTCCATAGTGTCAAGGCAAAAAAAAAGAGGATGATTATAATTATTGTTATTTATTTGGTAGCAGAAATAATAAAATTAATAAAATAAAATAATAATAATAATAATAATAATAATAATAATAATAATAATAATACACCAAAAATGTACTATGGGGGTAAAACTTTCGAACTTACCTGTATGACTAATATCAGTACTATTAGTACTATTCCACCCATCCATCTGTAGGAACCGCTGTAGATGATTACTATTGCATTTTCCCATTTTACAACCATGGTAGGACCTTCGGTCAACACTTACATGCACATTCACACACTACGGGCAATTTGGGAACACCAGTTAGCTTAATCTACATGTCTTTGGACTGTAATAATAATAATAATAATAATAATAATAATAAGCAAATTTTTTACAACGCCATCAGTTGAATTTTAAATGAATAAAAAATTGTATGTGTTACTGTAAAGTGAATAAAATAAAGGTGTAAGATTGCGTTTATTAAATAGATTAAATTGCACAAAGTACAGCAATGAACTAATGATTTTTCCAATGTCGATTTTTTTAAGAGTGTTTCAAAGTAGTATATCTTCTCTTCCTGTGGGGTGATTGTGATGAAACAAAGCCTATACATTACCTAAAGCTTGGCATCAAAAGTCATTCAGTAGTTTTTTTTTTTTTTTTTTTTTTTTGTGATGCATGCACAAACAAACAGACAGAAAAACAGTCAGACATAAATTCCAAAAAAAAACATCTCAATGTGTTTTATTACTCTTCCTATATGCTCCCAGTTTTTTTTTTTTTTTTTTGCAAATATCTTCAATGTTCAGACACATCAACTTTACAGTTTCATTATATGTATAGAATTATTTTTTAAAATTTATTATTTATTTATTCTTTTCTTTTTTTTTGGGGGGGGGGGGGGAGGGGGGTACATTTGCTGGTATAAAAGTTCGGTATAAAAGTTTTATATTTACTGTATATATATATACAGTAAATATAAAAAAAATATTTGGACGCTTAGTCTCAAAGTGATGTCCATTCACTACAGTAATAAACTGAACTGGATCACATCCTACTGTAGTTAGTGTAGTTAGAGTACAGCATGTTAACTTTCAGACTCCATACGCCTACACTTCCACAGCAGCTTCCTCCTGCAGTTCGTCAGCCAATTTCTGCATAAAGGATCGAGATGGAATGGAGAGTAAACCGGAAATAGGGTTTTCTCACTTAGTAAGCGGGCATTACCTGGCAAAAGTAACAAGTAGCTGAGAGTAAATACAGTTAGTGTGTTGGAGCCTGTGTTTTGCGCATAAGCTGAAGAATTGCCTGGTTGTGTTAGAAAAGTGTATGTGTGTGTGTGCATGTGTGTGTGTATGTGCGTGTTTGAATTAGGGAGGCGTGGATTGAGGTGTTAAAGAGAAATTGAACATTATAGAGTGTACATGTGTGTGTGGGGAAGAGAGATACACACACATAGAGAGAGAGAGAGAGAGAAGAGAGAGAGAGAAGAGAGAGAGAGAGAGAGAGAGAAAGTTGCTTCCTGCTTATGTTTGGGGTTGCTGCTCTCTGGCCCCTGACCGTTAACCTCTGACCCCTGAGCTTAACCTACACTGTGTTAGGTCACACACCTGCAGCACATCATACATACTGTATGTTTACATACTACATTTAAAAATCTAAAGTAAAAACTTTCTAAAAACTAGTGTTACTGTATGTTGGGTATATGATAAGTCATTTCTGGAGTGAAACCCTTGTAGATCTGCGTCATGCTGAACGGGAAGGGGCCTTCCCCAAAATGTTGCCTCAAAGTTTGATGCATACAGTACGTAGCATTGTCCAAGATGTCTTGGTCTGCTGAAGTACTGTATTAGGATTGTCCTTTACTGGGAATAAGAGGCCTGATTAAAACACCTGAATTCCATAATTAACAAGTTTCGCCAAATATTTTGTCCATATTCTACAACAATAATAGGGATTTTAAAACAATGAAATAATGAATAGGGCGTTAGGTAATTATATAACAACAAATTGTATTAAATTGTTCAATATTTACCATTGCTCTTGGGTCATACTACTTGTCAAGTGCAATATCTGATACCTGTAATATTTGCAGTATAATGTGCGATATTTTTTTTCTTTTTTTTTGCTCCCAAGTGCAATATCTGTATTTTGAATTCACGGTAAGTGTGCAATGAGGTATTTAAAATGTTTAGTGTGCAATATGGTACTTACTGTTTTAGGACTTTTATTTTTATTATATTTTATCTTATTTTATTGTATTTTATTTTATTTATTATTTCCCCCTATTTATTACTCTTTTCTTTTCTCCCAAATAACAACTGTGAGCAACGGTAACCAAGAATAAGCAATTTTAAGGGATTAATAAAGTTCTTTAAATCATGAATCTTTAGAACTAATTACTGTAGCATTGGCTAGTCTCTGGTTTAAGGCTCCATGTGCAACCAGTTCTCATCTTGTTTATCTCTATTAATTACATTTTCAACCATTGGTGTCTATGTAAACAATGTCTTTTTTTTTTTTTAAAGCAATCTATCAAAACTTACACTTTTTTACATTCCCTTCCTTTTACCTTTCCTAAACGTAACAATGGATTGATGCGTTTAGGCCCAGTTTTGACCCGTAATGATGTCAACGCATGTAGACAAGCTTGGTGATTCCGTACAGCCTTGTCTGACACCATGGCATTTCTGAAATCTGGGCTTCTCCACAGCAATTTTAAAAGCTCTATGCTGGTTTTATAGCAAGAATCCTATAAATCAAAAAGTGCCTTGGATTACAGCGTAGAGTGAAAAAAATATGTATAATACTATATGTAAATCTGTTAAATATGGAAAATATGATGATGTTAAAGTAAATAAATGAATCAATAAAGCTTTATTGTTTTATTGGAAATTCCTGACTGGAATAGCACACGAGAGCATGGTCTGTCCTGACCCGAAATAATTTCAGGGTGTACTCTTGTGCAAGATGACTGCTATGACGTGGTGTGAAGGAAAAAATCTTTTTGATTTAATTTTGACTCATTCTGAATCAGCACAAACAGTAAACCGACTAAAAGCCACCCTCTGTTTTGACTTTCCGCTCTCGCTTTTAATATCTGCAACAAACAGTCTGTGGTCTTGGTAACATATGCTGTAATGGTTTACGCCGGCAAATATGATGATGATGATCTCATTCTAAGCAAGGGAAGTCTGTTTACCTCTGTATTTTCCCTTCCTTCTCTCTCTCTCTTTTCATTCACCTTGATTTCTTTTTATGCAATCTTTCCTGACATCATAGTGGCAAAAAGTGGGTTTTCTAGCACATGCAGAAGAGCTGAATTCAGCCACTGACTCTTTTGATGACCTACAGAGAGCTTCTGTGTGTGTGTTTGCGTCACTGTGAGGTGGAAAGCACACACAGGCATCTGATTCAGGCATGCACATAGACGCATTTATGTCTAAATAATTTCAGTGTAATAACTATTCACATGGTGTTCAGTGTAAATTCTACATACGGTACATGGGGGCATTCAGGTCAAACCGTGACTTGCGTGAAATTTCTTGTGAATGATGCCATAAAACTTATTGACCTTTACATAAGACTTCAAGCATGGTGTGGTGATGAGACTCTTAACCTCAGTAAAAAATATCTATAGTACAAACATTTTAAAGAAGCCCCCATATGTCTCTGAATCGTGATCCTGGCTGAGGTGGTTCGGACCCCACTGCAGTCTTTTTGCAATCTTTCTACTGTTTTTCTGAACCATTAAAAGTCCTGGTTTGACTTGAACACCTACATTTATTTCATCTTGAAATAATAATAAAAAAATGAATTCTTGTTTTCATCTTAAAGAAAAGGAATTGTGTTTAAAGCTGTTATTATGTAAGGGATAAGAGAAATCTTATTTTAACTATGGTTACACAATGTAATGTAAATGTAACTATAAATCAATAATAATTATAACAAAGTAACTATAAAGGCTATAATGAAAAAACTATAATGAAATGCAATTGATTGAAATAGGCCATATATAACCTGATGGTCTGATATACAGTATTGGTGTGTGTGTGTGTGTGTGTGTGTGTGTGTGTGTGTGTGGTTCCCAGAGGTGAGTTCCAACTACATACAGACTGTGACAGGACATGATGTTTTATTTTTTTCTTCCTGATTTGCTCTCTGTCTTGTGCGTCACTAACATTAGCACCTTAACTCTTTCGCATTCCACACCAGAGAGGAATCCTCACCACCCTGAAACTCTGCTTTGTTTTATCGCACACACACATGTGCTGTGCACCTTCATGACAGACTGACCTCCAACCTAACCTTCACCTCAACCAAAGATATTCACCATATCTCACACACCGGTCGTGTCCAGTGTCAGGAGCCGCTACAAGGCAGAGAGTGAGCTTCTTATCACCGATCATTAATATTGGAACAATGGTATAACATTACTTAACAGAAACAATGTCTAACATCTACAGTGTGGTGAAAAAGTATTTGCCCTTCTTGAGGTTTTTTTTTTGTTTTTGTCACACTGAAATTTTATTATTGAGATTATCAAACTAATTTTAATACCCAAGTATATACAAAATGGTGTTTTTAAATTAATGATTTTATTTATCAAGGGAAAAAATCTGTCCAAACCTGCCTGACCCTTTATGAAAAATTAAATCCTTACCCTGCTAAATATGTAAAAAAAAAAACACATTTTTTAAAAAGCTGAGTTTAATTTTACCTGCCACACCTTGGCCTAATTACTGCCAGACCTGTTGAATCAAGAAATCTCTTAAATAAAATCTTACTGACACAGTAGAACACACTAAAATATATTAAAAAAAAGCATCACATCATGACACGAGCCAAAGCAATTCAAGAACAGATAAGAAACAAAGTATTTGTTATGTACAGTGTAAGTCTGGAAAGGGTTACAAAGCCACATAAGGCTTTGGGTCTCGAGCGAACCATGGTGAGAAACGTTATCCACAAATGGAGAAAACTTAGAACAGTAGTGAACCTTCCCAGGAGTATTTGCACCCAGGAGAGTGTTCCTAACCCTAAAAACCTCCTAAAACCTAACAAAATTACTCCAAAAGCACAACAATGACAAGTCCAGGAGCTCATAAAAGACCCCAGAACAATATGTGAAGATCTGCCTCAGTTAAGGTCAGTTTTCATGAGTCAAGAATAAAAAAGAGACTGGGGGCAAAAATGTCATCCATCAGAGAGTTCCAAGGCGCAAGCCGGTGCTGACCAAGAACACGAAGGCTTGTCTCAAATTTGCAAAAAAACATCTAGATTATCCCAAAGACTTCTGGGCAAATATTGCGTTGACTGATGAGTCAAAACTTAAACTTTTTGGGATGTGTCCATCGGTTACATCTGGTGTAAAACTAACACAGTGTTTCATAAAAAGAACATCATACCAACAGTCACACATGGTGGTGGCAGCGTGACGTTCTGGGGCTGCTTTGCAGCTTTATGACCTTGATGATTTTTTATAATTCATTTGACTATGAGTTCTGCGATCTACCAGAAACTCTTGAAGGAGAATGTCCGGCCATCAGTTTGTGACCTTGACCTCAGTCGTACTTTGTTTATGCAGCAGGATAATGATCTGAAGTACACCACCAAGTCCACGTCTGAATGGCTCAAAAGAATAACTAAATAAATAAATAAATAAGGTTTTGGAGTGGCCTAGTCCAGACGTAAATCGGATTGATATTCTTAAACTGGCCATTCATGGGCAAAAACTCCCTAGTGTGGCTGAATTAACACAATGCTGCATAGCAGGGTGGGCCAAAATTCCTCCATAGTGATGTGAAAGACTCGGTGCCAGTTATCACAAACCCTTGACTGCAGTTGTTGATGCCAAGAGTGGCACAACCAGTTATTAAGTTTAGGGGCAATTACATTTTCACATAGAGCCAGGCTGGTTTGGACAGCTTTTTTTCCCCTTAATAAATGAAATCACCATTTAAAAGCTGTATGTTGTATTAACTCAGGTTATCGCTGGGAAATATTTAAAATGTTTAATTATCTAAATCATTTAAGTCTGTCAAATATGCAAAATAAAAACAACAAAAAACCTTTTTATCGCAGCGTAGCTAATAATTGTTATTGTCAATTGTCATGAATGCATATGCAACCTGGTGGAGGATCATGAGTAAGAAATAGTAACTTATTAGAACAAGTGCTTTTATTTTCAACCTGTAATCAGGAAACAGGAGAACTATAATAATTTACTGTACTTGTGTAATTGGACTGAATGTTACCAAAGAAAATCAGAAACAGTGAAGTGAAATGTGGTGTACCACTCTCGAAAAAAATAAAATAAAATAGGGAACAAAATGTGCCGAGCCTCAGGATGGAAAACTGAACTTGGCTTGGTTTCATCTTTAGTAGAAATGAAGTGTTTGGTGGTGAAACTTCAGATCAGCAGGTGATGCCAGGAACTCATGAAACGTTAACTGTTCCTGAGCTTTGAGGAAGCTTTTTTTTTTTTTTCAAAGATTTCTTAAATACACCTTTTTCTGGCACTGTGTGTGTGTGTGTGTGTGTTGCGCAGATTTCACTTGCAACTCCGAGGATGGTGAATATTAGTAAAGGAATGTGTGGCTGTAACAAAGTTGTGGTCTTTTTGCTCACCGACTATTTCCTCTCCCTCAGGAAAAAGGTAAATACAGGAGTTTATTTCTCGCGAACCTCGTTGCTGGGACCTAAAAATATGTCTGTCAGAACCTTGCGGGACATCTGGCATGTGGTGCTTGATTCCACACACACACACAAACCCACCGCTTTGGCTCTTTCATGCAGGTCTTGACTGAGAACCAAAACACCTTAAGAAAGTCTAAATGGTTATATATGCAAAATCTTAAAAACAAAAACAGGACATGGTTAAAGAAGGCAAGCTTTAAACATGCTGGGAACTTGAATATATGATTTTTCTCCTTCTTCTGATTCTTCCTCTTTTTCTTCTTCTTCTTATTATTATTATTACGATTAGCAGAATACACATACCAAAGCCATCCTGGTGTGTTTTATTGTAATTACTTATTTCTTTTTTATGCAATCATCCAATAACTAATTATTTTTGACAGATCAGCAAAGTAAACAAATACTCTACTTGAGTAAAAGTAGACATAGGTAAAATATTACTCGAATAAAAGTATATTTCGTACGTCTCTCTCTCTCTCTCTCTCTCTCTCTCTTTCTCCTTTTGCAAAAATCACCCTCTGCTGTTTCTGGTCAAATACCAGCTATATGATTAAACGTTTCAGGGAGAGAAGCAATTATGCATAATATCCAGCAGGTGGTGACATTACCGCGTCAAATGCTACGCACCACTGTGGTTATGTAATAATAAATCTATTTAAGTTCAGATACATGAAAAACTTGAATATAGTAACAAAGTGAATATACTTAGTTTTCATCTACCTCTGTAACTACAGCACATTATTGAATATGGTGTGAAACGGTTGCAGATCTAAAAAGTATTTGTACCGAATGTGGTACGAAGGATTGGTTTTAAAATGGTTTGATGTCAAGTCAACCTACATTGTCAAATAATTGACTAGGTTAGTTGACAAAACAAAGGCCTGAAATATCCTTATATGCTTTATGCTAATAATATTAATAATAATCATACCCTGTATTTTTAATTCCCCATTATTAAGAGGTTGGAGTCAACAATCCAACATATTTACTTTAAAGTCAACTGCTCATCCTGATCATTTTAGACCTAGCAGAGGAATGGAAAAGGATAGAAAATGCATAAAAGGATAATAAGCTGATTTAAGAAGTGAAGTATACACAGGGTGTTTCCTCCAGAAAGGAAAACTCTGTTTATATATACTCAGCAAAAAAAGAAACATCCCTTTTTCAGGACTGTGTATTTCAACAATAATTTTGTAAAAATTTACATAACTTTACAGATCTTCATTGTAAAGGGTTTAAACAATGTTTTCCATGCATGTTCAATTAACCATAATCAATTAATTAACATGCACCTGTGGAATGGTCGTTAAGACCTTAACAGCTTACAGAAAGTAGGCATTTAAGGTCACAGTTCTAAAAACACAGGACACTAAAGAGACTTGTCTACCGACTGTAAAACACCCAAAGAAAGATGCCCAGGGTCCCTGCTCATCTGCGTGAACGTGCATTAGGCATGCTGCAGGGAGGCATGAGGAATGTGTAACAACACCTGCACAGGATCGGTACATCCGAATATCACACCTGCGTGACAGGTACAGGATGGCCACAACAACTGCCCGAGTCACACCAGGAACACACAATCTCTCCATCAGTGCTCAGACTGTCCGCAATAGGCAGTTCATGAGGAGGAGATGCACTGCAGTACTTCAAGCAGCTGGTGGCCACACCAGATACTGACTGGTACTTTTGATTTTGAGCCTCCCTTCATTCAGGGACACATTGGGAAACATTTTTAGTTTATGTCTTATGTTGTTGACTCTTTTAGTGTTCATACAAATATTTACACCTTGAGTTTACTAAAAGTAAAAACAGTTGAAAGTCAGAGCACATTTCTTTTTTTGCTGAGTATATATATGCAAAACCACAAGACTTTGAGGAAGGGTGACTCAAGAATGATGAGGGAGAGAGAGAGAGAGAGAATATGCGTGATGGTCTGTACTTCCTCTGTTTATTATGTAAAACCAACGAGAAGAAACCATAATGTTCTGATCCTGTGGTAATGTTTTCTTCACCTTCTTAAGATGTTTCAAAAATAATGGTTTGTCTGGTTGTGTATATTTAGTTGTGTTTATTTACAGTGATCCAAATGCACGAGTACTGTTACTGTACCACTTTGTCGCAAAGGGAATTGAGAAAGCAAGCAACTGCAGACTAATCTTTAATGATGTAAAGTTGCAATATCATGAACCACAAACATTAAATACTATCACAGTAGCATGAAACTTCTGGTTATGGCTAAGCTAAAAGAAAGATGATATGCTGTTGCTAGAGTTAAGGCTAAGGCAAACACATCAGGAACCAACATTAGCTATGACGATAGCAATGAGAACAACAGAGACAGCATCAGATGCGAGACAAAGAACCAACTAACACATGGACTGGAAATACAGACAGACTGATCAGGACAAGCTGCAGGTGAACACCATTGCAATCATGTGACTCTGACAGGTCAATGACAAGAGCTAAGGATAAGCTAAATAGAGAATGAGTGAGTGAAAGTGTGAAAATAAGTGTAAATTGCCACACATTATATCAAATACTCTTCGAGGATAAGTTATCGTATCTACCATAATCTACAAGTAATAAATATTTTACAAAGAAAACCAAAAGAAAATTCCAAAAGATAAAGTGTGCATGTGCTTGCATCTAACCAAATAAACTAGCCATTCTTTTACTGTATTCTTTTTCTAGTAAACACTGCCCTCTGCTGGTATGCGGGTTTTGTGTGGTTGAGTTTGGAACCAAACACACAAAAAAGCATCAAAGACTTTTTTCAGTATACTGTGTTTAACTAGCTTCTGGCAAATTGATAAAACACTGTCAGGTTCCACAAAGAAACACTCAAATGGACACTGTTTATTTTTACAGGAAATTGTGGCACTGGAACTCAGATTTACTTTTTAAATCCTATAATTTTATCCTACATTACTAAATCACATGGTTCTGACTAACTTCATTAAAGTCTCATCTAATGAAGTTCTTTGGATTTTAGACTCAACATACTGTACACCCACCCCCATGGTGTTTATGCTAATTTTGTCACTGGTTGTACAAATAACTCATGCAGCCTTAAGACAAATTTAATCGAAGTTAAGCTGAAGTTATCTACTGTAAAAAATATATTTTACCTCACCAGATATCTATCTAATAAAAATAGATGGTTTTATGGCTAGTATCAGGGTAAATTATCTCAGGTTAGCAGGAATAGCTTGTTAGCTAAAATATGTGTTGCTACAGTATATATTTCCACCAGATTAGCCAATTCATTTGTTTCAAAGAAAAAAAATAATGCCACCATAAGAAATTTTACCATTGTATACAGGTACAATTGTAGTCTGATGGTACCTGTACCAAAGTACTGTATATAGTACCACAGTACCCCTTGAACTCCCATAGTAACTACCCTGGTACTTTATAAATCTTATGGCATCTACAGTACCATGACAATGACTAAAGTACCACAGTAATACTATAGCATAATATGTTATACTATAGTTTACTATAGTAAAGTGCATACCAGAGTGAAATATCTTTTAGGCCCCTATAATGATTAGCACTTTTGTAGAATGACGGGGAAATATATACAGTATTTATCTTAGACAGGGAACATTTTTGTGCCTAGTAGCGGTTTAAGCATATATTTACTACATACAAAGCTATATTGTACTGGCTAGCTATGTAGAAGCAAACAATGTTTGCGTTCAAAAACTTGACTAGATGGCTTGTAACTTTTAGCTTATAAATCTGCATTTGTGAATCCATGTTGGTCAAACTGTATGTGGCATCAAAGACCTAATGTAAAATTTATCCTAGCTAGTCCATTTTTAACTTTCTAGCTAGTAAGATATTGACTTATTATTATTTTTATTATTATTATTATTATTATTATTATTATTATTACCTGCATTAGACCTAAAAAGTACAAGATTGAGCTATACAATATTTTTTTACATTTAAATTATTAATTAAATTACTTCTTAGTACCAACTTTTGAACCCAAATTTCCTTCTCTAAATCTCCCTAACTTACTTTACATGCCCTCAAGTTTTCATGTCTTGACCAGAACTAGGATTTTAAAACCCCTGATTCAAATTTCAGGAGCAGACAGTGGACTAGACAGAAAAGCAGGACAGGAAGTCAGTTTGGCAACTACAGGATGTGGGATGTTAGATTTCTCATTGCTGTGAGATACTCTCACTGGCCTGTAAGGTTCCACCACGAGCATCGATATCAAGTTCAATCCGTGTGAGCAGACTAGAAGGAGAGGACAAAAATGATTGACCAATCTTTAAAGAAGCTAGTGCGATCTGTTACGTGTCAATGATGTGTACTGTTTTTGTGTTTCCACCAGGTACAGAGTTTATTTTACATTTGACTTTGCTGTTTGAGTTTTGAACTGAAAGAGGTAAAAGGTTTGCCAAAAGCAAAAACATGTTGCACCGAATATACCTATCCTAAAAGTTTGTGCTTAAGCTGAACGGTTAACTCAACCCAGCTACATGTAATTTAAATTAAACAAGCTACTCTTTTCAAAATAAGTCTGCTAATCCTGAATTTCTTCTTCTCGCTGATCTGTGTTGTTGCTGAGTGACATAAACAAATTATATTTGGAAAATTGGATTCCCCAGGCCTTCATGTCTGCTATGATTTATGGTTAACCTTTTTCCCGCCAGAGCAACACTTGGCCACAGTACAGTGACAGTAGCAGTACACCTTTAATGAATCACCATGCTGTTTCCTAGCATCTGCTTCTAGTACAGAAAGACCAGTCATTTTGTGTTTTGGCTTTAACACTTAGTCAGGTGTAGTTCAGCAGGGAATCCTGAGTCATGCAATGATCACATCAGTACACATCAGGTTTTATGGTGGACTAGTGGCTAGCATGTGACCTGGCTTTAATTCCCCGTTCCTTGTCAGGGAACCAATCCTCAACCAGAGGGCTGTGCACTAGCGATTGCACCCAATTATAAATATATTTATTGTAAACTGTAAGTTGTGTTGTAATGGAGAAAGTGCAGTGCAGATCTTGGTCACAGCAGCACCCGCAGCAATCTGTAAAAAAGCGTCTCGGGTTACTTTGCTGTAACCCTGTTCCCTAAAAAAGTGGGAATTAGATGCTGCGTGAAAACGCTATGGGAACGCTTTTTGCGTGACCGGTTGTTGAAGCATGTGTGTCAAACATGCCAAAAACTTTGGCATATACAGTATAACCTCGGTCAGGTGATGTCATTTGATTAGGTGCACCTGGAGGTTATAAATAGACAGGAACCGGAAAAATTCTCAGGTCAATTTTGTCTGAAAACATCTCGTTCCCGCTTTTTCAGAGAACAGGGTTACAGCAAAGTAACCCGAGACGTTCCCTTTCAAAAGCCACACTCCATGCTGCGTGAAAATGCTATAGAAACAAGAATACCAATGCTGCCGCACTGCAAGTGTCTGGACCCCCAGGGTTTTTGGGATGCCGGGATGCTGAGTAGCATGGACATCCAAACTATAAAATCTGACAAATGTTTGTGGAGAGGACCAACCTGCCGCATCACACGCTTGCTGCAATGGGACACCTATTGCCAATGCAATTGATGAGGCAATCCCCCTGGTCGAGTGAGCCCTGATTCCTAGAGGCAAGGTGTGACCACGCGCCTCATAGGCAGGGGCAATAGCATCTCTCACCCAATGTGACAATGTTTGTCTAGTGGCAGCCCTTCGGCTACAGCCCCCATAACATATAAGAACCTGCTCTGATTTACGCCACTGGCTATGCTCCATTTGAGGGCATAAGTTCCTCTAGTGGAGGGAGTCCTAGCACTTAGTATAGTTTCAATTACACTGGCTGAAAGACCAGTCTTTTTTCACTGGTCCCCCTCTGAGGCCAGACGAGAAGGTAGAAGAGCTCGGCCGGGGATGGAATGTCGTCCCCTGAGCCTGAGGCAGAAGCTCCCTCCTCACAGGAGAGATATTACCTGTAGATCTGAATACCACACTGTAGCGCAGCCACATAAAGGGGCATTTTAAATAACAGGAAATGGATTAAGGAGCTAATGCGGCTCATCTGTGCACGGAAATTTGCCCGATCTGGTTTTACTTGTCCCCATGGACAGTGTTGGTCACAGGGTAAGCTCTCGCGAGCATGCGCGATCGCAGCGCGAGAGAACCCGGAAGCGGCGTCGGGTCACGTGTGCCGGTATAAAGCCGGAACCAGCAAGCGGACCGACACGGAGAGATTTTTTCACAGCGCGCTGCTTTTTCAGAGAGAGAGTTTGTTAGATGGTTCTAAAGGAGTACTTTTCCCCGGTTGGATTTTTCCTCATAGACACTTACAATTCACTTCTCGTTCTGTTGCTCGAGCTCCCGGATTTGTCATCTATACCGGTGAGGCCGAGCCAATCTCTCCCGTGCATCAGTTCACACACTGCAAGAACATTAATTCTGGACAATCATACACGCACTCACACACCCGCATACATCTTACACATTGTTTATATTTGTATATATTTTGTATATATTGATTTTGGTGCACCTTGTTTGTTTGTTTGTTGGTTTGTTTGGTTTAATACACTTTGGTTTGGTTTATACATAGTTATTGTGTCGCGTCTTTACTTGTCCTGTCTTGATTGCGCAATACCAGAATTGTTGTTTAAAAACCCGTATTTTGATTCTCGACCCCGTAGCAAAGTAACTAGTGGTTTAATTAAATCCAAGTGTTACAACACACTGGTCGGCCAACAGGGCGCTATCAAAACGAGGCGCAAGCCTTGTTGACGGACTATCACCAGGACTCCTGAGAGCAGAGCTACAGGAGGAGATAGTCTGGGCCCCGTATGGGCCATCACCTGACTACCTCTTGGTGGGGTTTCCAAGCCCTGTGTGTTACAGCTTGCTTGGAAAGCAAGTCTACCCCCATATTCATATGCCATGGAATAAAGAGGGCCGGGAACTTGTCCTGTGCCCAAAAGCAGAATTTGGTGCACTAGCTTTTCCCAGCGGCCCAAGCACAGTCTGCCTAGGTGATTATTTACGAGACTACCGAGTGTTGTCCACCCACACAGGACATGGTAGCGTCTCAGCTGCTGAAGGAAGTATTTCAGGGCCAGAAATAGAGTCATCGTTTCGAGGCAATTGATGTGCCAAGCAAGAAGATGACCTCTCCAGATACCTTGGACTGGACAACCATCTAAGACCGGACCCCAGCCTGTGAGGGAAGAGTCTGTCGTTGGCAGTTTGCGATGACAACACACATCTAGAGTTGGACCCAGAGTCAAAAACCGGGGTCTGAAGCACAGTGTGCCCGCATTGCGGCCGAATCTGGGCGGGGGGGGGGCGGGGGGCAGTTAGATGTCCGGCATCCTAAAACATGGCAGGAAGGAACCGAACAGCTAACATTTTGCTGGAGACCGCTGCTCCCCGTAACACCAGTGGTGGTGGAGACTGACCCACCGCCTCCTGTTTGTTTTTTTTTTTTAATAGCATAAAAACATGGGATGAATATGGCTTATTCCTTAAATGGGTTAACCCTTCATGGAGTTCCCTAAAGAGGGGAGGGACCATTGTTGAGGCCCGGCGCCCTCTGTCGTAACTTTAAGCATTTTGGGGGATTTATTTTTATTTATTTATTTTTACGGCGATCGAGGTGTAAGCGGTGTCGACTGCGCATGTTACCACCTCTAATAACATAATAACTAATAACTTCTTTTACGCGGAGAGACGGACTCGTGTCTAACTCTGTAAGTAATAAGAAACTTTCTTTTGCTTGAAAGTGCTTGCACACACGCACACAACAATGCGGTCCTTGAAGACAAAAAGAGCTGAGGATGTTTTCAGTTCATGCCTATTTATAACCTCCAGGTGCACCTAATCAAATGATGACATCTGACCGAGGTTATATATGCCAAAATTTTTGGCATGTTTGTCACACATGCTTCAACAACTGGTCATGCTAAGAGCGTTCCCATAGCATTTTCACGCAGCATCGAGTGTAGCTTTTGAAAGGGAACTAGGTTTTATGAAGGCCAAGGCCACCTACAGGTCAAATCCATTAAAACAGGTACCATATGTGTAGCTAGTTACTGTAGGTTACTGTAGGCATAGTACTTACAGCTTTAGATAACTGTTGTGTATGAAACATATGTATGTCTGCTTTTTATATTAGAATTTGTAGGTAGGTTTTTATGTCAAAAAATAACTTTGGTACAGTAGGACCTCAGGTCAACATTTACACACTATGGGCAATTTGGGCACACCAGTTAGCCTAATCTGCATGTATTTGGACAGTGGGAGGAAACCCACTAATCTTGAGGAAAACATGCAAAATAGAGGTGCAAGGTGAAAAATGAACCCTGGAAATGCAAGGCGACAGTGCTAACCGAGCTGCCAAAATATGATGTGTAAATGACTAAAATATATAAAATTAATTTACAACAAGGTAATCTAATTAAATGCTCTTACCTTGCGGTTTAATCAGAAAATCCAGCTACCAAAGGAAAATAAAAAGTGGTTTCTCCTGGAAATGGAAGCGCATGCTGGCACCTTCTGGGCTGCTATGAGGGAGAATTGGTGTTATTTGAATTGGTACCAGGGACTCCCAAGTACTAACATGGACTTACATAACCCAGATCTGAGCCTCTGGGATAATCACATTACTGAGGAACTGTAATACAATATGTAAAGCAGCAGAACCAGTTTTTTTGTCCAGTTTTGATATACAGAAGTCATGTTTTCTTTTGATTGTGTAAAGCTGCTTTGTGATGATGTAAATTGTTAAAAGCGCTATACAAATAAAATTAAATTGAATTGAATGTCAAAGTGTGCATCATTTGCAAAAAAAAAAAAACACATTTCTACAATTTTACATAAAATATATTATATTCATGTGTGTGGTTTTGGGGAAAGGCCAGTATATGCTAGTTGAAAACTTATGTATATATTATGCTGCAATTATAAAAAAAAATGTGCATGTGCATTCATAGTCAAAAGCTAGTACACCCTCTTGTTATTAATGTGGACAATACTAAATACTTTCATTAATTTAATGGTTTGTACTGTAGATCCAGCTTTATCAGCAATAATGAATTTTCCGTATGACTTTATGCCCAAAAATCTCTGAGCTGAGGCAATGTTGTAAAGGAGAATAGACCAAACGTCCAGTTGAACCGAATGAATATACAGTGTATAGTATACATGCAGTATATGTGTTACGGGAACACGGACTCAACAGACAATGATCTTAGCAGTGAACCCAACCAGGCGTTTTATTGAAAGTGGGTGAAGTATAGTGAACACAGAATGAATGAACCAGAAAGTCTTAGCTGTATTGAGAGTGGAGCTGGTGGACGTGAGTCGGCGAACTGGTGGAGTGACGAGTGACTCTGGAGCACGGAAAGGGAGGCAGGAACGGGACCAGGAGACGAGGAGAAATGGACGACACGGCACGGAAGGATGACCAGGTGCGTGACGGAGTCTGTAGCCTCATGGGAAGTCAGACGCTGAGTGAGGGGAAGTGAGGTGTATATAAAGTGTGGTGCTAATGAGGGTCAGGTGTGTGCTCAAAACTCAGGTGATCAGGAACAAAGTTTGAGGGTGAAGCCTGGTGTTTCCGTGACAATATGTGCCTGTGCTTGATATGAGCGCTTGATTAAAGTTTAAAGTTATAAATACTGTACAATATCTATAATATAATGCCAGGTTGTGAGGATGTGAGAGCTTTGTAACAGTCAGGAGCAAGGCTTAACTTTAAGTAATTTATAATAAAATGTTTTTTGACAACTCTTTTTTATTGTACAACCAAATAATTTGAAAAAATGATCAAAGGCTCAAAATTTTCTGCAGGCTGTAGGAAGAATCAGTGAAGAACAGAGCAGTCAGCATGTGTGGGTGGTCGAAGGAATTCGGCGAGGTCAAATCCCAAACCGCTATTGTGGCCAAAAAAATAAGGGCTTTTTGAGGCACAGTTAGAAAAGGATTTGTGATACATCACACAATGCTTCGGAGGGCAAATAGCGTATAAAGAAGTCTTTGTAGAAAGGGAGGAGTAAAATAAGGATGACTCATTTGTGGTCTAATTAAATTTATCGGACTAAGTTTCGCCGGGTGACAGAAAACGCTCTCTTAGGAAGAACTGTAACGAAGCAACCCAGCTGCGCCAAGGCATGCTCCAGAAGTTAATGTTTGTTGAGGTCAATGAAAGTTTGCTGAGATGTTGTTTGCAGTAATGATATAATAAAAGTGATGACTAGTTCAATACAGTAAGTGTGTGGTGGAGGCAGAAAAAGAAATGAATGTATTAAAATAAGGAAAAAGTAAGGAGTCTACATGTGAAAAAAATGAATGCATAATCAACGACAGTGCTTTTAAATTTCTAAATCTATTTGGCCAGATGGTGTTAGATATTTTCTATTTAGATATATTTATTTATTTGTTTTTGGGTTTTAAAGATTGAGTTGAACAGTAAGAGAGGGTTTGTTAGTAACTGATAATGTCTCATTCCAAAAACAATTGGCAACATACATTGAAAAATGCTTGTGAAATAAAATTAATAAAACATTTCAGAATGTGTATTTGAAAAAAAAAAAAAAAAAGATTGTTACTTACTTAATATTAAATCCTTATGGGACCCTAAAATAAGTGCTTCATTATTTCAGTGTATGTATGTCAAAATTATAATAAATTGAGGTTTAAATTTAAATGCAAAACATTATTAATGCTGATAGAATACAAAAAACACAAACAGTAAACAAATAAAAAAATTACAAGTAAAAAAAAATATAAATTATTAATAATTATTATGGAAATGTATACGGCCACATTGGTCAAATTCTACTCAAGAAACATTTATAACAACCAGACTGACTTCAATATTTTCCATGCTCAAATCTGTACTCAGATGCTACAATGCCTTAATAACACAAAGCTGAGCCCTTCAATGTTTATCCCAATCCACACCATATTCCCGACATCACCATAAACGTCAGTCACAATCACGTCTGAAAGTCTGAAAAAGTGACAATCCCATGATGCACTGCTTCGAGGTAATATCAGAACTCTTCTGAAGCACTTTGTTATTGGTTGTAAGATAAATGTCCTGCATACAGGATACTGAAAAATGTTTTGCTCACATGAACTTTAAGTCAAAGACAGATTTCAGCATAAAAATTATTAATAAAATAAAATATATATTCACATATAATCTAATTTATACTAAGATATTTCAGTTTTTCTATATGTAAAAAGCTTTTTAATGAGTTGTTTGAGAAAGTTTTTTGACTAGATGTATATATATTTTTTATTGTACGAATCTTTATAAATCTCAGGTAAAAAGACAGAATTTTAAATATTATAGACATTTGGTTAAAAAGTGTATAGTACATGATAATTTGTTTAGGTTTGTTGGATGTTTGCTGATTCTTCCTCCAGACTAATCATCTCCATCAGTGCACAAATTCATCCTTCTGCTGTCGCCCCGTGCTTTGGATCAGTGCAGGTTGTTATGTCTAGACTTCACGTCTTCCCGTTCACATGGAGTCAGCACTGGGCATTGAGAAGGAACAGTAAAGATATAACTGCGACAATAAGTCCAGAGAGTATGTGATGACCTGGAGTTGCCGAGCTCGCACACACACTTTTGGCAGTCGGTCGAACTGATTTCAGCTTAGGAGGAGGCACGATCGTGCCCTGGACCTGAGGAGAGGGAACGGAAGAGACGTCAGCTTCGGGATCATAAATTTTACACAACTATGTCCATGTGTGTGGCAGCTGTGCTCCTCATATGAACGTTCAGCCAGAAATCACACAAGGATCATAGCAGTTCTTAAAGTGGGACGACCACTGGGGGGTGCTAGGACGGCATGAATATCTCAGGAGGTGTATCTCAACTTTTATAATTTTTAAATCTTCTCAATTTCTAAAATGTAGTTTGTGTTTCACTAACACACACATCATCTATACCACTTTATCCACTATTGGACTGAGGAAGGAAACCCAACAATTATGGGTGGCCGGGATTCAAACCCTGGAGATGCAAGGCAACAGTGCTAATCACTACACCACTGCGCCGTGTATATATATACAATATTTTGTTTTATATATACAATGTATATATACAACGTATATATACAATTGTATTATATGTGTCATATTATACAAAAAATGTATATAATAAATGTATGTTATATATATATATATATATATATATATATATATATATATATATATATATATATATAAAACGTATATAACAAATATATGTATATCTATATACTGTATAAGCAAACAAGGAACTAAATACAGCCCACCAATTATTTATTTCTTAGTTTTCCTATTTATGTATTTATTACAATGTCTTTTACATGATTAATAAAAATGCATATATGAACATCTAGGGCCCAATATTTATGTATTTATTTATTCTACTGTATTTTTTATCATTTACATAAAAAAATAATCATAAATATAGTATGAAATATAATAAATAAAAACACATTAAAATATTAATTTTAATATATTAATTATTATTTATAATAATGTATTTTAATTTACTTATGTTTTAGATAATAAATAAAGCACATTTAAACAAACAAATTGGGTCTGGTATTTCCTTTTCGTGCTTCCTTGTTCATTTATTTTTTTTTATGTATTTTCTTGTATGTATTACAATGTGTGTAATATAATTAAAAAACTGGCAAACAAACTAAATAAGGTGGACTATTAATACATTAATAGCTCTATTTCAATACATTTATGCAATAAATAAAAATAAGGACGACTATTTATTTATTCGTTTAATTACTGTCTCTCACTCCCACTCTCTCTCTCTCTTTCAATTCAACTACAAATTTGTGCACCATAATTTGCATTTGCATTTCTCTTGTGTCAAAAGTGACTATAAAGACAACCACAGCTTGGGCAAAAGATGTCCTTGGTTAAAGAAACACAATCGTACTGAACTATTAAAACAGAACAAAAGCATATGGTTAACAAAGAATCTCCCATTTGTTTTTTTGTTTTTTTCCCACTTACCAACCACTCATCATAACCCAGCTTGGAGCAGCGCACGTTGATTGGAAGATTTAGCACAACTTCGTTGAAGTCCTTTCCTCGCTTCTTCGTCCATCTGAACTTGTCCATGGCTTCGGTAAAGGAAAGGTTGCTGTATTTCTTCGGACTTTTGATAAGAAAAGGCCATACCCTGCAGAGAAACGGCCAGTTTACCCACTGCCTGTTAATGGGTTTCTTGTGGGGTAAAATTAGCAAGGAACTAACTTTTTCACTAATAACTCTCGCATGAACGCACGCTAACAGAATCACTGCTGTAAAGTGAAAAAAAAATTAACCCGCACTTTACCTTTAAAAAGAATCGCGATAGAGCAGTGTTTCTGTGTAGAGCAGAGTGTGTGTGTGTGTGTGTGTAAAGGGGAGTGGAGGAGGGGGTGGGTTTGTGTGTGTGTGAAGGCGAAAGGAGGGGTGTGTGTGAAGGGGAACGGTGTCCAAAGACGTAACCTCTAATGAGACTTTCTTTTGCTTTACACGCGCGTACACAAGTGTGTTATAATAAACAGTACATTCGCTCTGTACACACACATACAAACATACAATAAAATATGTTTTACACGTGGTCACAGTGTTATAGTAAACACGTGCACGGATGCTGATTATACCAGTAAGAGACCCGCACTAGGACCCAGCAGGGGAGACGATTACCCACAATTCCGCAAGAGAGAGAAAAACCGTTGGCTCAGTTGTGATGACGTGACGCTCGGCGTCAATAAAAAATAAAAAAAGTGTTGTTATATATGTATGTTTTTACAGAAGTAAACAAACTTCTTCTTAAGGTAAAAGTTTTTTTTCCTCACTCTATATACAGTAATAGTTAAGCTCATTAAATGCAATGTGTGGGTGAGTGTGCATGTGTGAGGAGGGGGAAGATGTGGCTGTTTGGGATGTAAAGTTCTACATCTGTGAAGCACTGCCTGGTTAAAGACTTGAAAATACCCTTCTGTACTGCACAAAGCATCTCATGGCAGTAGAAGGAGGAAGTAAACACAGCGGGGCCTGTCAGATGGTTTCCATTTCAAAGCCCCCTACTACTCGTGCAGTCCTGCACACACACACACACACACACACACACACACACACACACGCACATGCTCCCTCACATGCACACACTGATTGTCTAAAGCAATGGTTTTCCTTTTTCAGTCATTAGTGATTAGTATCTATATAACTGTGTATTAAGGTGTACTTACTATTATACTACCTGATTAGTCTGACTCGTCTGTTTCAGCTTCGTAACTTCAGTACTCCCATCTGATTTTCTGCCTTTTGTGCGTTTATAGGCACCAGACGCAAAACAAATTTTACAAGAGTGTCGTCTTTTACTACAAAGGCACATCGGGAACAATCTTTCCCTTCTTGCACATGACAGCATACAGTAAGTGCAGACGCAATAGGATGTGTATAGAACATATTGTAAATATGTAAATACAAAACGCAAGACAAAAGTGATCCATCTTACCGACTCCAGGAACACACATTTAAGAGTAATAAAAACGGTTAATAATAGAGCGAGTTGTGGAATTTGTATTTGTAAAAGCATCTGTAGCCAACACAAACCTCAACATGTGCAAGCTTAATTAATGTTGGAAAGCTGCTTTCAAACCACTATAACAGAGACACAGACTGCCTCAGGGGCACGAGTAAAAAAACAACAACAAAAATTGCACATAGGAGCACCTACCCGGTACATCATCGCATCTGTTCAAAGGTTCGTTATAATTAAAAGCATCTAATATTTCTCCACTGTAAGGGCATTCATTAGGGAACTTCAACATGTCTCCTCGCACGTAGGGCACCGTAATACAGATAGTTCCCGACTTACAAACGAATTCCATTCTGGGAGCACATTCGTAAGTCCAATTTGTTCTTAAGTCAAACAAAGTAAGACTTATATGCCTTTGACAGGTTGGGTTATCCTAAAAGGCACGGCAATACTTTTTCACCCTTGAGGGCTCTTCTTCATGTTCTAACATCTTTGATATTTTGTTCTCTTGGAATTACAGTATTTAAATACAATGTTAATTTCTTCATTCATCAAACATTCATCTTATATTCCTACAAGAAGTGTAAACTAAAGGGTACTGCCCACTCCGGTTATACTATCTTCTCACAGGTAAAGTAGCAATGTTCCTTACATACTGTATATGAAAACCCTTTGGGGCACTGCATTACATGTTACCCATTGGACGGCCACTTCATGGTGTTTTGTCACAGCATGTTCTGTACTGGAAGGGCACCACAAAGGGTACTTTTTTTATCTACTTACGTAAAAGGACTATGAATTTCTCTGACTCCGATGAATTGGAGCTGGCCGGTGATCTCAGGAAGGCTCTCGCACCTGGTCAAGTTGATTCGAGGGTAGTACAGCAGGTACGACAGGCACATTTCATCCCTGGTGCTCAAGCCACCCTGTAGAAAGACAAATTCCTTACAAATATGCAACAAACGTATAATATCCCCCGTATCAGCCAAAGAGTGCTCTGTTAATGTAAGTAGTTTGTGTAATCTAAATGCTCAGACTGGTTTTAGGGATACAAACATACAGCTGAATGCAAATGGGGTCTAATCACACATGAGAGCTCATAGAACAAGGGTTTATTACAGTTATTTTTAACAGTATTTCTTATGACAGATCTTAATTTTATATTGAGTTCGAATGAACCAATTATGGCACAATGAGTTAGATAAGTTTTGAGGTGTTAATAATGGAAAGCAATTATTATTTTATTCATTAAGTTATTTAAATATAATGAAATTACCTATTAATATATATATATATATATATATATATATATATATATATATGATAATAATGATAATAATAATTTGCTGCAGAGTTTGGGTTTGCGTCTTTTTGCTTAAAAAAATAATAATTAAGTGATGTAGTATAAATATATAATTGTCCATGGAGGCCAACAGTGATTATAAAAAGACCATGCTGTATTAATAATAAATAGAAACATATAAAAAAATAAAAGTATGTGGTCACTAAAAAACTAGATTAATAGCGAGATACTTCCTATGATTCTGAAAAAAAATGAAGGTTAATTGTGCATTTGTACAAAACATAACACGGTAATTTGCTTAATTTTAATCCCAATAATACAATGACATGTGATTCAGCTAATTTACAACCAATTTGTTTGATTTATAGCCAATTGTCCTCATTTGTTCTGTTTATTACACCTAATTACACACAGTGTTTGCTCACAGGCATATCTGACAGAGAAAAGAATGGAAAAAAGAGAAAGAAAAAAAACGTGACAACATGCATATTATTGCCCATAAGTGTTTCGGATATAACCGCTAACAGAGAAGCCACTACAACAATAGATGATAGTTGGTCTAAAATCAAGTGGAATGCAAGTCAGTAAGCTTACCCATGTCATATTCGTCCGGCTTTTAGTGTTATATATGCATTCAGTGATTAACGAGTCCCCCTGGAAGCAGTAAAAAAAAAAACACTATCAACAAAACCATATTGATATACTGTATGTCTGTGACGATTCTCAGTCATCCAGGTGAGGTTATCTGGAAGTTAAGTCATCTCAACTGGACTTTTTTCTTGTTATGCAGATACATTTCACTACGTATCCAGGTAGCTTCTTCAGTCTGAGCAAAACTGGTCTGAGGTAACAGGGGCGATTCTAGGATTTTGTAAGTGCACCGTGTATTTTGTACATGGTGGGCCAGGAACCAGTCAGGGAAATCAAATTATATTAGAAATGCATAATTGCTTAGAAAGCATTAAGCATGATTTCCAAAATCTTGAGCAATGTCCTGCGCTCTAATACTGCCACAAGAGCCTAAAACTCATTTACAAAATATTTTTGCACATTTATGCATAAAAACAACTGATGAAGTAACATTTACTGTATCTATTTACTATTTATGTGTTGGTGTGCACTGCTGCTAAGTCGTCTCTATTCTGCAGTCTTGATCAGTCACGCGAAAATGATCAGACAAACAGGGCGATATATAAAAAAAACACCTAGAATTGATTGTATACACACCATAAACAGTGTGACGTGTCGTGGTGTGTGTCTCTCTCCTCTGTTTTAAAAATCACTGAGATTCCCCATCCAAGATCAAGCAGTGAGTAATGGCGCTCTAAGCCAATGAGTGACTAACAGCGCCCTAAGCCAATGAGTGAGTAATGGCACTCTAAGCCAATGCTTGATTGACCGCTCTCTGATCCAGTGACGTTTGCCAGGGTGACAGTGCATTTGCCATGTATGTGGAGCCAATCATATTTCAGGGGGAGGAACAGTGCCAGCTCGTGCCCCAACACCAACAACTCTTTCCAACACCCCCCCAGGGACCACACCTGGTTGGTAAGTTCCTCATATTTGAGTCGTTCAAGGTCAAAGGATCCACCCTGTCTGAAAAGCCATGAACAATGGAGAAGGTGAGAGAAGGAGGGGGTCATTGGATGGAGGGTGGTGAGCTGTTTTTCTAAGATTGAAGGAGCGCATTGCAGGGCAACGAATCGAGCTAACAAGAAAAAAAGTTCAGTTGACATGTTTCAGTTTCCAGACAATCAATTGTGCTATTAAAATGCAGTAAAAATGGAGATTACGTAGGTAATAATAAAACACTGGTGTAAATTATAACTATGTAATTATCTACTTCAATCATGTGCAGTAGTACACGCAGAGAGATAAAGAGATAGAGAGAGAGAGAGAAAGAGATTTTTCATATTTTTTATTATGGAAAAGCATACTGTGAGCTAATACAAGACCTGTACTTTTGATACTTAATGGTGAAAGCTTTTGTACTTTAACTCAAGTGCATAAATAAATTCATGAGTACTTGTACTTCAATAATATTTGCCCTTAATTAAGAAGGTTAATATACCACATGAGCAAATCAGAATACCAACAGGCAAAAGCTGCCGCTCAGGGTTCAGCGGCTGAAACTCCTGGAAGTTGAAGTCGAAGTGCTCGTCTGAGGAAAGAGGCGGAAGCTCGACCTGTTGACGGAAATGCCTGGTCCTGATGGCTCTGCCCGCCAGGTGAGCATGGAGCAGGACTGCAAACACCTGAATGCCACCCGGCATCTCATTCTCCAGAGACTGAGAAAAAACGGAAGAAAGACAGAGACAGGAACAGGCGTCACAAGTGATCACAAAATACTGTATGGGTGAAAAGAACAGAATGGTTTTGAGTGTGTTTCATACTGTACCTCCTGCAGACACTCCTGCATGCAGTGGCCCTCGGTGATGTAGTTCTGCACCCCAGGAGGCAGCATGTGGTAAAGGCTGACCCAAACCCCTGTCTCTATCACCCCTGCATCGTAACTCCGCAGCTTCGGGGTGTAAAACAGACGGAGACCCGAGCTGTCCACTATTTCTAAATGAAAGACAGAGATAGAGGTGTGTGACACAGACAGAGCGAAGCACTATATCATACTGCTGATAGTAGCGCAACATTTCAGCCCACTTTTCATTCCATTAGCTTTATTTAGAATAAACTTGGACATTCCAGTATAGAGTTGGCAAATGTAAGCAAAAATTATTTCTTTGTATTAGAAGGTTTATATGGTTTTCCTAGTCAGTCCACTTATAAATGATCATTTGGAAGTCCTGTAACCTTTTTCCTTCGCAGTTGTAAGGGTCCTCCACTAGAGGTCACTGTTTTTAGTTTGTAGTTTTTGTTGGCCGACTCAGTTTCCCAGCAGGCACCTCGGTCAGGTGATGCAGTGCACACCTGAACCGAGGTAGCCATCAACCAATCTATAAATAGCTGTTTAGACTGGGAAACTGGGTCGAGCATTTTTGGGTATTACCACTGTCACATGTGTGGGCTTTTGTTCTGTTTAGTTTTATGTTTAGTTTGTACTTTGATTTTAGTTGTGTTGACTTGGGCTCTCTTACCGGCAATGTCTCTGTGTATGTTTTGTGTGTCTGTGTTAGTGGAGCTGATTCAGTCCTGTCCTCCTGTGTTCTTGTGGTTAGCTAGAGCAGGTAAGTAGTTAGGTGTGTGTGGGGCTAGGAGCGTGCTTAGCTAAGATCTATATTGTGTTACAGTAACCAGCATGCTTCTAGCCTTAACCCCTTGTGTCTCTAGCTGTCCTGTGTTTCCTCTACCCCTAGTGTTCCAGTGTGCCTAGTTTTAGAGTGCTGTCCCTCCTGGCTTGGGAGTAACGACTAGCTTGTGAGTGCTGCCTCCCTTAGTCTTGGAGGGCTGCCTCGCCTAGCCACTGGGTATCCTTGTCTGTGTTTCTGAGCCCCTATTCCCTAGTGTGTTTTAGCTATTAGGTAAGTATAGCTTAGTGCATGTTGGGGCTAAAGACATGCTTAGCTAGGTGTATGTGTAGCTGACTGCCATGGTTAAGCTTAGCTTAACCATGTTTAGCTAAAAGCCATGCCTAGCTGATTGCCATGTCTTTAGCCCTCGTCCGGTCCCTCTCTTGGTCTCTCGTCTCGTCTTTAAGTGTGTCTCGTCTTTAAGTGTCTCCCGTTCCTCTCTAGTGTCTCCCGTTCCTCTCTAGTGTCTCCCGTTCCTCTCTAGTGTCTCCCGTTTCAGCTCCACGCCTCGTTTGTGTCTTATGTGTTTGTCCCCCTGTTATGTGTCTCGCCGCAGGGCGTGTTATGTGTCTCGCCGCAGGGCGTGTTATGTGTCTCGCCGCAGGGCGTGTTATGTGTCTCGCCGCAGGGCGTGTTATGTGTCTCGCCGCAGGGCGTGTTATGTGTCTCGCCGCAGGGCGTGTTATGTGTCTCGCCGCAGGGCGTGTTATGTGTCTCGCCGCAGGGCGTGTTATGTGTCTCGCCGCAGGGCGTGTTATGTGTCTCGCCGCAGGGCGTGTTATGTGTCTCGCCGCAGGGCGTGTTATGTGTCTCGCCGCAGGGCGTGTTATGTGTCTCGCCGCAGGGCGTGTTATGTGTCTCGCCGCAGGGCGTGTTATGTGTCTCGCCGCAGGGCGTGTTATGTGTCTCGCCGCAGGGCGTGTTATGTGTCTCGCCGCAGGGCGTGTTATGTGTCTCGCCGCAGGGCGTGTTATGTGTCTCGCCGCAGGGCGTGTTATGTGTCTCGCCGCAGGGCGTGTTATGTGTCTCGCCGCAGGGCGTGTTATGTGTCTCGCCGCAGGGCGTGTTATGTGTCTCGCCGCAGGGCGTGTTATGTGTCTCGCCGCAGGGCGTGTTATGTGTCTTGCCCTGTCTGTGTCTTACCAGAGAGCCCCTGTCAGCACAAAGTTAAGTATCGTTTAAGTTTGTTTGTTTCTTTGTTTGTATCTTTATTTATATTTTGTTTAATTATTATTAAAAAGACTCTTTTTTGATTACACCACCCCTCTGCCTCTATGCCTGCTCCTTCCGCCCACGGCGTTCAACACCTGCCAATACACCCAGATCGTGACAGCAGTCAGTAAAATCCAAATGTTGCTTTACTTCAGCAATCTACTCTAGTCCTAAGCTAAAAAACATCCTTAGCCTGAATACAGAGTCTAAATTAGACCATGCAGGCATATATCCAGTTCTCCCTGAGGTCATTTAAAATTCTATACAAACATTAAGGACACTGCAGGGTTTTTTTCCCCTCCAGGATCCTTAAAATACATTTCAGCTAAGAAGTACAAAAATCTCAGTGCTTCCTGGATTTTACCTCAGCCATCAGCTCGTGACCAGGAAATAAATAAAAAATAGATCGGATGGTAAACTGCGCTCACAGGAACAGAACAGAATTTTGCATGGGAACCTATGAGTTTTGAGTTTTAAAAAAGAAACCTTTTTTTGTTTGTTTCTTAGTTCAATTAATTGTCCATATTGTCCTAAAGATTTTTATTTTTTTTTCACAAAACAGTATGTGGTATATATGAAGTGGGTAAACATATATACATTTATATATATACATATAAATGTATATATGTTTACATTTGAGGTGGTTAAAATGTTGCTGTTCCTCTATAATCCTGCAGATGGTGCTCTTAAAAAAAATCATCTTTCATGACGTGATTGTCAAGCAGCTCAGCTTTTCTAGTCCTTTGTGGTAAAATAATCTAAAATCAAATCACGATACTTACAGAATCACACTACAAATAAAATTGGGACTAAGATATCGTGATAATACTATATCAGACGATCCCTTGTGATTCATATCTCTAGTATGTGGTACAACATGACTTGATTCTTATAAACACGCTTCAAGGAAACCACTTTCCAAACTTTGATATACTGTTTTTGATACAAGAGCTCATGAGAACTAATATTTAAGTCATTTTGGGGTGGGGCCAGGAAATGCTTATCCCTGAGACAGAATTTTTCCCATCTTCATGCATACGTTCTCCGCATCCTTAAAAGAAGAAACTGAGCAGCCAGGTGAGAAAGCGAGAAATGGAACAAATTTGGAGATTTTAGAAAATAGAAGCACCATAGGTTTGCTAATGAGACCTTGTTTTCTCCATGCTCTAACCACCAACCAAGGTTCCAAGAACCATCGTTAACAATTGAAATTTGACCAATCATGTTCTCTTAGTGGTCCTAATCAGCAGTGCTTATTACTAACCCAGTCTTCTACCACTGACATGCTGAGGTACAATAGGGATGCATGAACAAAGTATAGTGGTAACAGGGTGGTCTACTTCTCTGTAAAGCCGCGTTGTCGTAATGAACCTCCAACAGCACATAAACTGGATCTGTTGCTGTTCCTATTGACATTCCCACATGTGGAGGATAAGTGAAGCCCTGCAACAGAAAAAGAAATCCATCTCCGATTATTCAGTATTTTTACTCTTAATACAATACACTTTTTGTCAAATTCAGTGAATGTCCCAAAATGGTGTGCTAGCTGTCTAATGTGTGGGTGGGCTAAAAAAATATATTTAAAAAATCTGGTGTTCATACACAGCGCTGGCTCTGGAAATGGAAACAAATAAAGCGGTAAAAGACCGAACCACATAACACTATTTCAGCCAATCAGGAAGAGGAGGTGTTTGTGCTTGAAGACATTTCACATTAATATTATCCAGCTTAGCCCAGATGTTAGTGCTTTGGCAATATTTTAGGCATTGGAGGAGGATAAATGTCTATTGGGTGTACTTGTTTGGCTGTTGAGTGCAAATCTCAACATTCCTTCTCACGGTTTGCTAACCCCCATTGTGATATGAACAAATATTTTAAGATTTTGATTCTACAATCTAAACAGTCCGGCAAGAGTATGTTATGGTGTAATGTTATTTCGTTTATGGGGTAATATACATAGACAGGGCATTCTCACCTCACCCCCAATAGCCCATGCAAAAATGACAGCCTGGCATGTCATGAAGGAGTCGGGCATGTTGGGATGGAAGCACTCGTGTCCCACTTCCAGCTCGCTCTCGTTCAGGTTGCTGTCGCACTGATAGAGCAGGATGTGGTGGACCAGATTCTCGTGGCCTTTCTGGATCAGTGGCTCGATCTGCAACCGGACCAAAGTCAAACTTTTAAACCAGTCTCAAAAGGAATCCCATTATCTTTTATTGGGTTATACTGGATAGTAGAATTCGTTTTTGTGTACTGTAGCCCCCCAAAAAGGAAAGGAACTCTTCATATCGCTGGGATGGAGAATTAGGATGGGTTCATTCATTTCCTGCAAGAGCAGCATTGAAAACCATGAGTGGAAGGAGTCTCCAGTGTCTCTATGCACGCTTTATAATACATTCAAGTCCTTTTTACATAATTGAGTGTGTGTTGGTATGTTTCAGAAAGGACAAGGCCAGCTGTGTGGGATCTGGGATAAGGGATTTTGGACCGAGTCTCCCCCACACAGTAGGGTTTCTTTTCTGTTGCAGCAGGACTTCTAAATATAAGCATTTCTCAACCGGAGGATCTGTGTTTCTTTCCTGAGGGTTACCATACAGAGCTGCGTGACTCAAGGCCAAACAGTGGCCGAATAAATATGCAAGCGTTTCTCTTTCTTTCTTGTCTCTTCTTTTCATCTTATTTACACACAGGAAAAACATTTCAGTTTGTGGCTTTAAACAACTGGATTCTTATGAAAGAAATACACATCAAAGAAACAGCTTGTATCCATCCAAGACATTTCGTCCGGCTCTTAATGCCCAAATTACTTGGTGTTGATTAATTTGATGTGATCGCTGCATTTGATATGTTGAGTTGTTGTTTAGTATAGTGGTGGAGTTATGCCAAATTTCAAGACTTAGCTATGAATTTTAACAACTGTAAAAGATCAAATGCTCTATAATACATATGAGGCGTGTTCAAGTCAAACCGGGACACTTGACATCCCAGTGTTTTACTGTACTAGTGCTTGGATACTATCAAGGTGGAAAGTTTTCTCAGTACGCCAAAGCCATGATCGGTCTGCCTGCTTCACGTCTGAAATGCTGGCCTCTCTGGAACACCAGGTCTGTGTTCTGTTATTTACAATCGAAAATCCTGGTTTGATTTGAACGGTACATGGTATAACTTCTTGGGCGGACGACCCCAAAATGGACATGGTATTCATTGTCCATGCCATTTAGGTTTTTCTCATATTTTTGGTGATCTTTAAATGATGATTGATGATGATGAGGTCATATGAAGATATCTATCTGGCTTTTAGTATATACTGTAGTAGGTAGATAATATGTTTCTTTGAATTATAATAATATTCTGTTTAATTCTTGTAGATCTATATTCTGTTTTCATTTCGTAATACTTTGTTTTAATTATATGTTGATCTATATGCCTAATCTTTTGCTCGCTGCTCTTAATATTTTGTTTTATCTAATTTTTAATTATTCATTTTTTTTATTAAATGAAAAGATTGCATGCAATTTTTTTTGGTTTGTTTGTTTTAACAGTTTGTGTTGATTTTATAATTTTCTTTTTGTTTGCCTTCTCCATCTGTTATGTATGCGCTTTGCTCATCTTGAAGTTGTTAACAAGTGCTATATAAATAAATGATTAATTGATTGATATGACACAAGTCATATAAATTGCATACGATGGTAGGGTAACTTTTCCTTTACACAAAGAAACTACCCAATAAAGTCTTCATTAAAGGCCAAGCACTTGCACTATCGTTGAACCCAGCTCTTGAGTCAGTTGATGGTCTCCCACCGTAACACAGAATGTTTATTGAGATGACACCATTGAAAAGCAATGTGCACAGATCAACACGGAAGTTTAAGAAAAAGGGGGGAAAACAGCATTCAAGACAAACTATGCAGTGGGAGAACCTCAACTTTGACACAGGAGATTTGGGTTGGCTTCAACAATGGTGCAAATGCATGGCTTGTAATGAAAACTATGCACGCTTTTACCCCTTGTACCAATTGGTGTATTTGAGTTCTCTTACCATCAGTGGTGCTGTAGGTGAGGCTTGAATTCCAAAGTTATCCAGCTTTAAAAATGTGTTTAGACGCACTCACGAGGAAACCCACCAAGGACGGGAAAAACATGCAAACCACATGCACGAGGTGGGAATTGAACCCTGAACCTGAAGGTGCAAGGTGACAGTTCTAACCACGAAGCCACTGTGCAGTCAATGTGTTTGCAGTTAATTATTTAATTGTATATACTTTATATTGATGCCCAAGTTATATTTAAAAAATAAAGAGGCGGATGAGGGATTGGCCCTGCTAGCCCATTTATAGTATACACCTGATTAAAATAATATAAAAATCCAATTATATTACTCATACAAATTTGCTGGATTCTTTACTAGACTTGAAATGCATACAATAACAGAATGATCTGAATATAGACAGTGAGCGCATTGTGGCCGGGAATTTCCACTTCCATCAAGCCGGCCATCGTACATCTGTGTGGGGCACCACAAACGGGTGGAAAAGACACACGCACACACACACACACACACACACACACACGCACACACATTTACAGCCTGCTGCTGTACTAAATCCCAGCTGCATTTTCTCTTTCTTGCTTGCTTTGGGAGTACACAGTCCTGGTGTTCTGTGGTCAGATGAAAACGACCCATTTTTAGCTGTTAAAGTTCAACTTTTTTTTTTTTTTTTTTTACAGTATGAAATAGAAATTAAGATGCCTATTTTTTTCTATTTTTGTTATTTTTTTGTTTGCCTTTTTCTGATGCGGTGTAATGCTTGTTTTGATTTGAATAAGCCTGTTTAATGATAATGGATAGCCAGGTGTGTCCCAGGGACAAAAAAAAAAATTGCAGCTTTCGAAAGTATAATAAGCAGGTGAGCTATAGAAGACACATAAAGAACAGGGTGTAAAAGGAAGAGATTACAGAAAGCTCGTAAATCAGATCTTTTTCTTTTAGTGCTGTTTAGTGAAGAAGTGTTTCATGAATATCAGGCATTAACTCTGGATGAAAGAGCTGTTCTGTTCTTAAAGGAAGAGAGAAATAATTGAAAATTGAGAGGAAAGACAAACAAACCTTTTCATTTTGAGGTAAAGGAATCATAAGCCTGAAAACTAACATACTCACTTTGATTACATGATGCTTTGTCTTCACCTCCGGGATTTTATACATCTGACACCAGTAAGTTGTGTCCTTATGAGGAACCCGGACCTGTCTTAGGGGGAAAATAAAGGAGGATAAGAAGTGTAATCATAATAAATAGCAAAATACATGTAAAGCCGCACCTTACACTACATTTAATTTAGTTCAAATCAAAGAGGGACTTTTATTGTGCAGAACACAGTTATGAGAGTAAAATCATATGGAAATGACTTGAGTGAGGTCAGGACTGTACGGGGGATGTGGCAATATCTCTCAGCTACGTTCTTGTAGCGTACAAGTGATGTTTGTGAATGATTGTGTGTACTGTTCCCACAGACAGAGGCATCTCTTAAAACAAGTGGGCGACAAGTTATCCGACAATTTTCAAGGATCAGGCATTCCACTCTGTGAACGTTCTTGGGAACGACTGCAGTGGGCACCGAGCCACCTGACGTTTGCACCATTCACTGTGGCTAAGACTCTCTTCACCGTACTGTGCATGAAGGTTTCTTTGACTGTCAATCGCCTTTATTCACCACCAATTTAATATCAAGTCCCGGTTTGACTTGAACAACCCTTGTAATTAGCAAGGTTGATTTCTTGAACCTAATTGTTCAAAAGGTGTTCACTCGTTTCCTATGACAGCGGCGCTGACTGGTTACTTGCTACAATTCCTGTATTATGAAAATAAGTGACGCGTATCCAGCACTGTCGCTTTGCACCTCCAGGGTCCGGGTTCGATTCCCGCCTGCGTGTGCATGGAGTTTGCATGTTATCCCCGTGCTTGGTGGGCTACTTTGGTTTCCTCCCACCGTCCAAAGACATGCAGGTGAGGCTTATTGGCTTTTCCTAAATTGCCAAACAAGTGAGCATGTGAGTGTGTGATGAGTGATTGTGAGTGAGTAAGTATTCAAATTTCCATGAAATGCAATTACATTTCATATACCTAACAAGTACGATGCAGGATTCATTTGTACTGTAACGACATACTCAAACAGTTGTGGTTGAATGTTTGCATAAACATGAAAATATACAATTATTGGGCTTTCAATTATTTATTTGAACTTTGCTCCTTTCTTGTGGAGAATAATTCTGCAATACTATATATAAAAAATACATGTTTCTGGGTGAACTATATTTCAAACATACTGTAACACATGCAAGAAGCAAATTTGAGCTGTTCTTCACTCGACTCACGTTAACGAGGCGTAAGTCGAAGCTGGCTGTTCCACGAGGAACGCTCCTGCTGGTCACAGGGTTCAGGAGACGTAAACTTTTCCTCCCTCTGTTTACTCCATGGTACACCGGCCCTGACGGTCCAACATCTTCTTCATGAAATGCCCAGATCACCCGCATTGTGCTACCCTGCATGGGCACAAGATATGAACAATTACAGCATGAACCAACCAGATCAGGACTAAGTAGCTTAGCCTTTATTTTAACATAAAATCTTAGCTTGAGGCTAATGCCATGTTCGAAATTATGACATTGAGCTTAAGCTGAGATTGAGTTCAATGTCTTGACATGGAGGTCTTTGGCGTGATTTTGAACTCAATCCAAGACTGAGTTAGAACCTTAGCTTGAGAAGAATCTTAGCTTGAGTTCTTTGTCATGATTTTGAACCCATGACCTTCTTAAGTAGATGTTTGAGTGTTTGGAGAACGGATATATTACAAAACATGCAGGGTTTCTAGATTCAGTTGAGCTGAATCTTGGGTTGGGAATCCCACTATATGAAAAAAAATAATAAATCATGAATATTTTCAAACACCACTGAAGTTCTGACCCACCGTGATTTCCCTGTCTTCAGGGTCACAGGTCTGCAGCTTCCTGCTGAAAGCCAGCACAGTGTGTGTGTGGTTTTCTCTGGCATACAGCAGCTGGTAGTTCTGGACCTGATCTTTATGGACCTTTCTTTTGCTGTCCGTAAAGTAGTCCTGGATAAAGAGTAAAAAAAAAGCAATATGAAACAACTGTTGGTCTTTTCAGTCCAGTCAATTAAAAACAATGAATGCAATTAAATATCGGTGCATATAAAAGTCATCAAAAGTCATCAAAGCTTCTCATGCAAGGTTTTTCAGTTTTTAATCGGCTTGGAAGTACTTGCTGACCTCTTGATCGATTTCAGCTTTGAAAACTCGCTACAAGAGAACATGAGTTTGCAATAGAAATTCTAACAAGAAGAGGATGGGAATTTATCATTTGTTATTCAGACACAGTTGATTAGTTCCAGGGGCTGTTGTCTTTCATGAGCAAGCTTTATATATATTTTTTTCATGTCAAAAACAATAGTTGGGGCATGCAAGAATAAGTGTAAAAATGAAGGAAAACAGACTTTTAAACCAGGATTGAATATGACAAAACAGATAAGTAATACAACTGTTAGTAATGTTAAGAACTAAAACTAGTTGTAATAAGACAAATCTGCTGAGAGCATCCTGTTTATTTTAAAGCATTAGGAAGGGATATGGGGTGGGCACTGGTGGCTCAGTGGTACTGTACTGTAGGTGTTTCGCCTGCCATGCGAAAGGCCTGGGTTCGAGTCCCCAAGCAGCGCCCAAACCCCAGCCACTGAATGCAGCACCGGTCCCAACCTCGGATAAAATGGGAGGGTTGTGTCAAGAAGGGATTTTATCAAATCTTTAATTGAGCGCAGAATAGGGATTTCATTTTCCCTATAAAACCGTGATGCTGGTAAAGTTATTTTTAGGGCTAGCAGGGAAATCCTGGTGTCAGAATGAGCCTGTGGGTTCCTTCTTTCTCATTAAATCACATAATCCTCATTTAAATATTTTAAAAATAGGAATTAGATGGAGTTTTCAGAGGCCGCACTTGTAAACAAACTTGTAATGGCCATATCTCAGAACCTGGGCATAAAACTAATATTTTATTTAGGAAAATCACACAGAAAGCTAATATTATTGCCATATACAGTACATGTACTGTGAGTGCCATTACTTTTGCCCTTATTCGGCCAGTCTGATTTGTCTTAATTAATATGAAATGACTTTGACGAAAACTTTGATTCGATTTGTGTGTATTTAACATCAAAATCGTGATTTTTCCAGAATAGCACACTTCTTGCAGACTTTTCACGATCCGATGTGTTTACGTCTAGCTTGATAAACAAGTTCTATTGTCAAGAAGGGTACAAAAACAAAAGAAATATATCGTCCATACTGTTTAAACAGTCACTACCCATTCCAGATGTCTTATGTTGTCATTGGATAACATCTGGCTTGTACTTGCATACACTCTTAGTGAACAGCACTAGCAATGCACACGCTGCATGAGCATGGTTCTGACGCTGTGGAAGTAAACGCAGACCTCTTGTTGCTTCGAGAGATGCTCCCGCAGTGTGGGAGATCGGGAAACCACTCTTGAAACCCTGCTTTCTCACAGCCAACTGAGATTTGGTGGACTTTGAACGCAAACGCGTGCAGATACGACCGCAGCCGGGTTGTTCTGATTATACTGTAAGTTGGTCCAGGAGGCAAAAGCTTGACTGGGTGTAATTTCACACACTGTGCTGGCCTTCCAGGAAACCCACTAAACTGGATAAAGTTTCTACTCAGAACCAAAGCAAACAGTGATGTTTTTAACAACTGTTAGACTTATAACCTTAATTATATCAAATCAAATGACAATTCATGAAAGGTTCTGCACTAAAAAACTAAAAAAGTTATACTGAATGTTTAATTGCTAGCTAATGAGTGCTTAAGGAAGTTCTAATGATAGCTAACAAAAGAAAAATGAGTGACAATAAAAGTTTTAACATTGGCTAACTAACAAAACTGAATGATGGTAACGGATTTGGATAGTAAGTGTTTGGCAGTTCTAATGTTACAGTAGCTAACAAACAAAATCAAATTATGGTAAATCTTTAATGTTTAATATAACTAAGTGATGTTAAACGTTGCAAGAATAAAAATAAATGAGGAAGGAAAAAGCTTTAATGTTAACTAATGAGAAATAAGAAATGCATCACAAAAATTTGTAACTATGCACAGTTACAGAAAATACCATAGTGTCTGATGTCGTTAAATGCATGTTTTTTTTCATTCGTTCCAATGATAGTTTGGCATCAATTCTGATAAACTACTGACTTCAGACGACCCCTAAGAAACAAAGTCATGTTGTGTTAACTTTATTTTGCGTACTATTCTTAGGTCTCAAAGCCGTCTTTGGTCAGAAAAGAAACATTTCTAAATTTCTATTGTGGTAGCTAGAATAGCTTTGGGCCACCCTGTACTCTATGTGTACTCTATGACTGACCCTGGCATGTTCCAACCTGCCTGGAAGAAAATTCAATCTCTCTTACCTTGACGTAAATGAAACATGAATTTGATGGATATTATTGAATGCAGATTAAAATAAAACAACACAGAGTAGACGAGCACTATTTAAAAAACCAGTTTAGCTTGGAGCGGTGCCGACACTCCCCTCTCTGCTTTGATGCTCAGCTAACAGATCTGTTTCTTACTTTCTGTATATTTATTCACGAGATCCTGAAAAACATTTCATCACCGGAGAGCCTATAAATTCTTATGAATTGCTTTTCATTGTGTAACCACTGTATGCTGACATCCAGAATAATCACTAAAGTGTGTTTATTTTGTATTAATTTAACATTTACACACTGTCCTTGGGAATTGGTGAACTACTCTCATTCATACACAGTATATATGCATTCTCGAAACACCTTATACTAGTTTAAAAGTACTAAAGTTGTATATAAATATCTGACATTTTATAATTCGACAGGGTTTGATTACATTACTGTATTGAGCTACCTATTAAACAAAACAAACAGTGTTTGTTTTATAGATAGATAGATAGATAGATAGATAGATAGATAGATAGATAGAGCGATTATTAGTGTTATTAATCATCATCATTATATCTAAAGTTTCTTCTTCTTCTTATAATTATAATTTTTTTTTTTTACTACTCCTACTACTACTAATAATAAAAATAATGGCTTAGGGGTAAGTACTGTCGCTTCGAACCTCGAGGGTCTGGTTTCGATTCACCTCGAGGTCTGTGTGCGTGGAGTTTGCATGCTCTCCCCGTGCTTGGTGAGTTTCCTCCTGGTACTCCGGTTTCCTCCCACAGTCCAAAGACATGCAGATTAGACTAACTGGTGTTCCCAAATTGCCCGTAGATTGTAAATGCGTGCATGAATGTTGACTGCAGGTTCTACCACAAGTAAATGATGGAAATAAATACAATGGTCACCATTGGCCGCCAGTTGGACTATGGTTCCTAGATGGATGGATGGATGGATGGAATAATAATAATATTGCATCTTATTTTATTGTATCCTTTTTTAAAATACTAGAAATAGTATTTGCTGCATCTTCTTTTATAAATATTGTATCCTAATACACTATTTCTTTTTTTTTTATGGTTGCGTCCCATGCCTAAGTACTTGTGCTGCAGAACTGCAATTTCCCTCAATATTAATAAAGATTATGCTCATTGTATCTCATTGTATCTTATCTTAATAATAGCTGTATATCTTAATAACATCTATCTGTCTATTCATATATATTTTTCTCTCTGTTCTTATTTTGTAATGCATGTTTTATATTTCACTTGAACTTTTGCAAAAATTTGCAAGAAAACTTTTCAACTTTTTTCACTTCAAGACTTCTGCATTTTTAGATAAAATGTTAGAATAAGACACTTGAAAGTTAAAAAAATGAAACAAATTTAAATTTCAAAATATATAATTTGAACAAGTTCATTCAACAAGTGCATGCAGTGAGTTGAGTATGAGGAGGAAAGTTAGTGTAACTGTTATATAGTGTTATTATTATTGTTATTATTGATTATTATTATTATTATTATTATTGGAGCTCACGTGCAAGTAAGGTTTCCCGTCTGCAATCCCTCCAAAGATGAGATCTGATGAGGCCATGGCGCCGTTCGGAGAGAAGCCGAACCCGACGTACCCTGTGGTCTCCGCCTCGAGCTCCACCGCGATGCTCGTCCCGTCACTCCTCCACCTCATCGCGTATCTGCCGCGCGCGTCCAAAGCGGCCGCGTGCTGGTAGTCGGGCGCCTGGGAGCGCGCGAGGCTGGCGGCAAACAGCAGCAAGGTGCTCGCGAGAGCGGGGTGCGACATGCTGCTGCAGCGGAACGACATGTGTCTGCGCTCGAGAGTTTTGGAAACTCGCGGCGTCCGGCTGCGAGCGCGAGCGCGCCGAGTTTTTTTCCCCCCCCGGCACAGTGTGGTGTATGGAAGGCCAAAGGGTGCATAAGCACTGGGGTGTTATATACAGTACTCCTGTGTCCTGACCTTACCCTCACACCAGGCCTGAATCATCACGGTTATTCACCACACCCTTTCTTCCCTTATTTTTGAGGATTTTTTTAAAAAGAACTTTTGACATAAAATGATGAAAAATACAAAGGCATGCCAGTTTCACCAGAAAAAACTTTTTACAGCGGGCATACAAACTCGCCACTTTAAGAACTGCCCGCCTTAAAAATAAATTTGCCACGGCATGGGAGGCATTTTCGGCATTCGAGCCAATTAACCGAACCAATCACCAGTGCCTATGTTGCGTGTGTGCATAAGTTCAGAACTTAGAAACTTGTTTGTGTTCGTGGAAAACCAAGAGAAACGAGTTCACATATTTTTTGTGAGATATTGGTAATATTGATAATATTTTTCGGGTGCCTGGAATGGATTATCTGCATTTACATTATTTCCTAAGGGAAAATGTCTTTCACAATACGAAATTTCACATTAAGAACTCACTTTGGAACTGATTAAATTTGTATTTCCAAGGTTTACCCTCACATCAGGCCGGAAGGTTGAGAGGTTACTCACCAAATTCTTTTGAGAATTTTTTTTAGTAACTCTTGATATGAAATAATAATGAAGGAATGCAAAGTTCACCAGGATTACTTTTAAAGAACTGGACTTCATAAGTCAGTGTGGCAAAAGACATCGTCCTGTGTACATCTGGCACTGTGCAACTGGTGCTTTTCTGACCATTTGCACTACCAGGTCTGCGATTTTATCATGGACAACAAGCTACAATCTGCCACAGAGATGTTTAACATGATTCAGCAAGTTTTTAAAATTTTTAAAGGACATGCGTGCTTCTAGAGTAGAAGACCATCACTGGAAGACGATGAGAGATCATAAAAATCTTCAATGTGCTCAAACTCCAAAAAGGGAAAAACAATTCAGAATAATCAACTTCAGCATGATGATCATTGGAGAACTTCCGCAATCACCATACTTGGCAAAAAATAATGTAGTATCAATACATATAAAATGTGATGGGTTTAGTACTGGTCAGGTTAAGGCAGGTTAAGAAAGAGCCAGAACTTATACACAAAGATTAACATTTAGGCTTGTAAAACACTAGTGGCCAAAACATGGTATTGTTGCTAAAACGTGTATCATAGGTGAAAAAGTGAATTTTTAGATATGATCATAAAACACCAATATTTATAATACTTCTTCATAATGCTTCTTATCTCCTGATCCATGCTTCATCTTTTAAATACACATACATATTTGTATTTTTATCAGATTCATCAATTGTCTTTCAGATGAAACTTGGCCATTTAGAATTTTACATGAAAAAAAGTGTGAGAATAATGCAACATGAATTTGACATGGTTACAGACACTAAATTTTTTTGTTTTTTAACTTTTATCGAAAACTCTTATGCAAATCACTGGGGTAGCCCTGCAATTTTAATGGTGTATGGGTTAACAATAATTATTGGGCAAATTACAAAAACAATTTTATCTATAGTTTTATATGTTTTGTGGCCACATAATATAAGGTGAAGTTAACAACTTGAAATGTTTAGGGAATCAGGATTGGTTGCTTCCATGTTGCATAAACTCAGGAAAAAAAGAAACGACCTCTGACTTTCAACTGTTTTACTTAATGTGTAAATATTTGTATGAACACTAAAAGAGTCAACACCATAAGACATAAACTAAAAATGTTTCACAATGTGTCCCTGAATGAAGGGAGGCTCAAAATCAAAAGTACCAGTCAGTATCTGGTGTGGCCACCAGCTGCTTGAAGTACTGCAGTGCATCTCCTCCTCATGGACTGCCTATTGCGGACAGTCTGAGCACTGATGGAGGGATTGTGTGTTCCTGGTGTGACTCGGGCAGTTGTTGTGGCCATCCTGTACCTGTCACGCAGGTGTGATATTCGGATGTACCGATCCTGTGCAGGTGTTGTTACACGTGGTCTTCCACTGCGAGGATGATCAGCTGTCCTTCCTGTCTCCCTGTAGCGCCGTCTTAGGTGTCTCACAGTGCAGACATGGCGATTTATTGCCTCCCTGCAGCATGCCTAATGCACGTTCACGCAGATGAGCAGGGACCCTGGGCATCTTTCTTTGGGTGTTTTTTACAGTCGGTAGACAAGTCTCTTTAGTGTCCTGCGTTTTTAGATCTGTGACCTTAAATGCCTACTTTCTGTAAGCTGTTAAGGTCTTATATATATATATATATATATATATATATATATATATATATATATATATAGTTATATATATATATATATATATATATATAGAAGGAAATAAAATCAGTACTGTGTTTTGGCTATAATGTACTTATATATATAATGTATAATGTACTTAAGTACTTGTTACATCTTACATTTTCACATTAGCATTAATGTCTTTGACACCTTTTTCCAGTTGATTTGGCTCATTATTTAAAACCCCACTGACAGAATGTCAATTTTCATTGCTTTTGTACAAAAGCAAATGCATTTAGACATTACTCAAATGTCTTAATTATATAATCACTTAATTAGAGCTCAAATGTTGTGACTGTTTAGTGAAAATAGTTTGTATTCACATAGCTGGTTTATCATTCTGGGACCCATCTTAAGAAAAAAACATAAGATGACTGCTTAAAATATACATAAAACATACAGCCAGGCCTGTTTTTTTTTTGTTAGTTTGGTTGGTTGTTTTTTGCATTTGCATTTGGCACCTGTACATCACGACTCACAAAAGATATGAGTGAAGTCAAGACTTTCAGGAGGTTTGAAAAAAAGTGTGGCATTCAGAAATTAAAGCCATTTTCATACAAACACCCATTTTGGGGGATATAAATCATCCATAAATAATGGAAAAAAATGATTGACAGGTATGTTTACTTGTTACCCCATGACTAATGAAGCAGATAAAAGGCCTGGAGGTGATTCTGATCGTTACATTTGCATTTGGTAGTTGTTCACTTGAATTCTCAACATAAGCTAGGAAAAATATTGGGAGTGACTAATACAACATTTCTACACATTAATTGGCAAAATTATCAACAGCAAAAGGCCTGGAGGACTATGGATTCATTATTGTCAGATGACTTTTCCATAAGCATTTTAAAGTATGTGCCGTGTGTGTGTGTGTGTGTGTGTGTGTGTGTGTGTGTGTGTGTGTGTGTGTGTGTGTGCCATGTAATGGATTGGCACCCTTTGTGGGGTGTACCCTGCATCATGTCCTAAGACTTCTGGAATAAAAGCCAGGCCCCCCACGACCCTGTATACAATATAGTGCGATAGAGATGGTGAGTGAGTGAGTAAATGACTAAAAGGGTGACAAAAATATTACCTTTCCAAAAAAATTTGTTGCATTTGGGAAACTTGCTCAAGCCCTTGTGAGTGCAGGTCTTCCAGGTGGAATGCATAGTGGAGTGCAATCAAGAAAAAAAAACTGTAACAGGAATTTTTTTTATTTTTGCAAAAAAAAAAAAAAAAAGAAAAAGAAGAAGGAACAGGTAAAATGGTTTCTGTTAAACCTTACAACTGTGCAGAAACACATGCTATAGGCAGAGAGAGAGAGAGAGAGAGAGAGAGAGAGTCTGACAGACAGGCAGTCAGACAGGCAGACAGACAGATAGATAGATAGATAGATAGATAGATAGATAGATAGATAGATAGATAGATAGATGGATAGATAGATAGATAGAAAGTCAGCTTGGCAAAAGTGGACCAAGGAGAGGTGGATGATTGGCAGATAGACAGAAAGGTAGTTAAACAGACGGACTACCTAACAGACAGACAGACAGACAGACAGACGGATGACCTTAATGACTTTGTGGCATTAGTCACCTTTTGCGCTCTGAACAAATTCACACATTGTAGAAAGAAATTAGACTGCACACACACTCACGCACACACACACGCACACGATCAGATCATATAAGGGCTGCAAACCATTCCACCAACATCTTTGGCTGACAGAAGCGCCCCCTACTGTCCTGTCTTCCTCCATCCTTTATTCTCATGATACTCTTTTCATGTACATGGACCTTATTGGCCTTCCATAGTCTCCAAACTCTGGCAGAGACTAAAAGCGGTTCCTCCTGAAGTGCTGGTGCCGTTTGTGTAAGATCTCTTTGATGTGGTGAGGCACTCTGCACAATTCTCCCAGTGCTGCATTAACACATAGAGAGCGCGTTCATCTGTGTCCAGCTGGAATTCATTCAAACCCTGCCTGTGTTAAATTTCGGCTGAGGTTGTTTTGCCATATCTTGCCTTGATGCTATTATCATGTTGTTTATCACTGTTTATTCATTCACTTTCATTTAGATACTGTAGGTACGGTACATGATACACATCAGTGTTCCTGGATGTCCAGTTTCAGGGTTCAAGTTGAGGAGCAAGCTAATGTGCTTGTGCAACCCATACGGATAAAATGGATGATCTGATGAGAGGATGAAATGAAATCAAAGTGCAGCTTAAAAGTGTATATGTTTAACAGATTTGCATTTAAAATGGAATGACTGATAAAGTGGGAACACTTTGCATACGTTATATAAGTTATAACCTTATTGATTTCATTTAAGAACATATTAGTAAATCTTATAATTCTGTAACTACAGTTAAACTAATATGAACGAAATGTATTACTACAAGTCCGGACCTGCAGCCAAATCCTTTAATAGCTTAGTGGAAGGAACACCTACGTACATACAGTAAGCCCTTTCTGAGATCTGACTCATCTGTTAATTATATAATAATACATTCATTACTGGAGAAAACCTAGACATATCTGAGAAGTGACTAACAAAGTGCTACATCATTGTGAATTCAGAAATTCTCGAATCCGATTGGTCCGGAGACACTGATAACTTTTCTATAGCTCTGGCTATAAGGATCACTTATTTCCTATATTTCATTGTCTTATAGTGGGAGTTAATTCACAGAAACTTATCTGGCAGAAAGCTTAAACCAGGGTGCTCAAGTCAAATCAGGACTTGTATTGCGATTTCTGGTAAATGATTGATATTTACAAAAGACTTACAAAAGACAGGATGGTGATGAGACTCTTAGTCACAGTAAAGCATTTGAATGGTGCAAACGTTTAAAAGGCTTTGATCCCATTAATGATGATCCTGGCTGAGGTGGTTCGGTGCTCACTGTAGTCATTCCATGAACATTCAGCAAGTGGAACACCTGATCCTTTTCAACTTGTCACTATCTTATCAGTCCTGATACTCGATTTGCCACCATAACAGTGATGCACTGTGTGTTCTAACAACTAACTGTAATTTTTTTTCAGCAACTTCATCTACAGTAGATCTTCTATTGGATCCGACTAGACGGGCCAGACTTTACTCCCCATGTGCATCAGTGAGCTTGGCCACCCTGTCGCCAGTTCACTGGTTTTCTTTCCTTGGATCACTTTTGGTTCAGTATGTCCTGACTGCTGCAGACCAGGAACATCCCACAAGACCTGTATTTTTGGAGTTGCTCTGATCCAGTCCTCCAGCCATCATAATTTGGCCCTTGTGAAAGTCACTCAAATGCTCACCCTTGCCCATTTTTCTCTGCTTTCAACACATTAAGCTGCCTACTGTATATATCTCCGTATAAATAAGAAAACCAGTGAACTGGCCACAGGGTCATGGGTGGCCAAGGCTTACTAATGCACATGGGGGGGTGGGGGTGGGGGGTGGGGGATTGGGCCCAGGTAGTCGGATCCGATAGAAGAGCTACTGCAGCTCAAATTGAGGAAAAGGTTAATGCTGGTGCCAATAGAAAGGTGTCAGAACACACAGGTCATTACACCTACTCAATATTAGGCGGGTGGTCTTAATGTTATGGCAGATCAGTGTATTTTTTTTTTCAATGCAGAATATGTTTTAATCACCAACAGACCTTCAGCAGTGTTTAAGGTTCTGATTCATCATTTATATTATGATGATATTTTAGCCCTTTTAGTCTGGTTGCATAACCCAGCAGTCACAGTAAGATGTCTTGGAGTCCAGTTTAAAGACTCTTCCTTTATAGACTTTATGGATTTGGACAGTCTTTGTGCCAAATGTGTTCTTGGTCTTTTTTTTTTTTTTTTTTTTTAAATCATCCCAGATGGTCGACTCAGGGCATGAATAAAGCCATTTTAAAAAAATAATAATAATAAAATAAAACATTTGGTTCCATGAAAAAAAATGTTTTATTTTATTACCAAATAACCAAATGTTTTATTTTATTATTATTTTTTTTTAAATGGCTAGTGGTGCTTGCTCTGTCTTGAAGTGGCTTAAATTTACATCATCACTACATAGCAAACACGAATAAACTGTATAATTATTGTGTACTTTAGCAACTGACCGTCCAAACTGCCCCAAACATCCAGCAGTGATTGTCAGGCTTCCCAGCATCAGTAGAGCTGAAATGGTGCAGGTTTTTATTTCTCTAGGGGCTGACAGAGGAGAGGATTTCATTTATAAGTACAGTGTCTTCACCTCCTTCAGAAAAGAATCAGTGGTGATTATTTTTTCCTGATTGTTGGATCTGTAACATGCCAATTCTTCTTCGTGATAATACAGTTACAAATAAGGTTGGAAATTTCTTTAAAACCAAAATAAATGATGGAATGTTAAAAGTAAACAATGGATGCAAGTTATCTATTACAAATACATCTCTTTTGCATACAAAATACACTTTAAGACTGAAAATAAAAAGTTTGGAAATGTGATGCTACCGTACCAAAATAATACAAAGATCGTTAGTCATGAGACTAAATTAATCATGTAAATAGAATCACATGAGATCCAACAACTGACTAAAATACGAATCATGAGAAAAAATGAATGATGTGAAAAAAAATCATGTGAGACTAAAAGAATTATGTGGAACAAATCGTGTATTGACAGAATCGTGTAAAGGATTACATGAGAATAAATTAATCATGTCATATGAACCATATGAGAATGAATGAAGTGAGACTAATAGAATTATATATAAAAATAAATTAATCATGTTTTTAAGTGCACAGAACAATACATGATTTTGTAAAATATATATATATATATATATATATATATATATATATATATATATATATATATATATAAGTTGATTTAAAAAGAGCTACTTAAAACTAAATGAATTATTGGCAAAAAAAAAACAAGATTGATGCAATTATATGAAAAGAATCACAAGTAAATAAATTAATCATGTCAAAAGAATCAGATGACAATAAATAAATCATGTAAAAAATTGTAAAAACACATTAGAATAAATGAAATACTGTAAAGAATAAATTAAGATCAAACGAATCATATAGTAAAATCTCATGAGAATAGAGTGAATAAAACATAAAAATTAAATTATACAAAAAAATCTGAAAGTAAGGAGTCGCGTTATATTGAAGGAATCGTGAAAAATCAGATGAGAATAAATTAATCAGATAAATATTTATTCAGACTGAAAGAATCATGTGTAAAAAAAATAACTAGATGCCAATAAAGTGATCATATGTACTGTAAAGAAGTATATGAGAATAAATGAAGCATGTAAAAATCACATGAGACTAAGTAAATCATGTGAAAAAATCAGTTGACAATACATGAATCGTGTAAAAATCAAGAGACTAAATGAATCACCGCCTGGGATACTAGTCTGTACCAGACCCGAGGCAGGATGTGAACCCTGACTTTGGAGGTGCGAGGTGATTGTGTTAACCAGTCGTAACCACCATGCTGCCTCTCTCTTAAACCACTCATGTCATTATTGTACCCTATAATGTCACTGGATCTTCTAAAACTGTAAGACATCACTTTTTGTTTTCCTATCCAAAAAATAAATAAGTCATGTTCAAAATCAAGTGAGACTAAATAAATAATTTGAAAAAATGGGAATAAGTGAATCATGTCAAATGAATTACAATCAGAATAAAAACATTTAATTAATTCTACATTTAAATGGATAGGCAGTACACAGTAAAGTACTAAAGTGATACACATGTTGCAGTTCGCGCTTTCAACACAAGAGGGCAGCAGAACTTAAGATATGAATACAGGCTTTTCCCACACTGGAAGCTGTTACTGTGCTTGAAGCCAAATGCTTTAAAATAATGATGATTAATAATGTGATCTTAGCTGAAATACACTGTAAAAACACACTGTTAAGATGCACTTATTATCATTATTTTCGTACAGTTGTGATAGCGTCCTCCAGGCATAATAGACTTCCTTTTGCTTGTTGATTTGGCAAGCAGTGAAGCACTAATTTGATTTAGTGAAATGCTGTTGGTTCATTGAGACTACAATCACAGGAGTGATTCCGCTCCATTGGAGAATAGTATTGAGTCCAGCCTCATAGACACACACTTACACACACTTACACACACACACGTATACATTTAGTGAAATAGATTTTTTGCTGCTGACTCAGAGATGAATTGAGGCTCAGAAAATCTCTGAGCAACCCAACTGCTTTATACAGATACTGTCCCTGTGTCCTTTTCTCTCTCTTTCTTTCTCTCTCTCTCTCTCTGATTAACCCCAGGCCCCTGCCGAGCTGACGGCCAGACACAGCCATTTAATTTTCACTCGCATCCTTTTTTACAGCTCTCCTCCAGGCTGCTTCCTCCATCATCTCGGCGGTGGATCAAACGCAGGGCGGCTTTTTCAGACAGAACAGTTACATCATATAAGGGTTACATGATGCTTGTCTCTTTTGATTTATTCTTTTTTTTTTTCGGATCAGGTGATGTATGAGTGTTGGTAAAATATGATCTGACAGAGTTCTTTTTTTCCCTTTATGTTTTTATTTTCATTCATGACAACTCAATCTATGTCACGCAAAGTGTGATGGAATAAGTAAAATAGTGTTTTAAAGGATAGAGAAAATAAATCTTGACATGAGATTTAGAATGACATCAGAGGAAACGAATTGTGTAAAACGATTCATGTGAGTTTGAACGACTCATGTGCGCCGAATCATGAGACTAAATGAATCATGTAAAAAGAATCATATGAGACTGTATGAATTATGTAAAGAGAAATGCACAGGATCAGAAGAATCAAATAGTATTATGTAAAATAATAAGTAAAGCAGGCAAACAGAATCAGATGAGATTAAATTAATCATGCATTGAATCCACATAGGAGTTAATAAATTGTGTAAAAAGAATCGAATGAGATTGCGGCTCGGTGGCGTAGATGTTAGCCCTGACGCATTGCACCACCAGTGTCTGGGTTCGATTCCCGCTTTGAGTCTGTGTGCATGGAGTTTGCATAGTCTCCTCGTGATTGGTGGGTTTCCTTGGTGTACACTGGTTTTCTCCCAAAGGCTAAAGACAAGCATGTTAGAACAATTGGTGTTCCCAAATTACCCATAGTGTATGTGTGTGTGTGTGTGTGTTTAAACGTATACTGTATATGTGTATCCTGTAATCCATTGGATAAAGTAGTACAAATGATAAGTAAATCAATCATAACTTTCACTTTAATCATGTTAAAAGAGTTACTTAAAACTAAGTTAATCATGTAAAAAAAAAATACAACATTGATGGAATTATTTTTAAAGAATCACATGAGATTAAATGAATCATTTAAAAATCAAGTCAGACTAAATGAATTACGTGGGGGAAAAACATATTATAAGACTCAATGAACAATGAATAAAGAATAACACGAGATTGAATAAATCATAAAATAAATGACAGGGAATCTCATCTAAGAGTCTTATAATAATTTGTGTAAACGCCATGAGAGAAGAAATAAATAATGTAAAAAGATATCAGGAGAAAATAGAATGTTAAAGTGGACTTACTGGCAGGTTGGAGCTGAAGAAGTACAGTGATTTGATGCGCTCTCTCTCTCTCTCTCTCTCACTCTCTCTCTCTCTCTTTCACTCAACAGGGAATCAAATGGCTGAGTTTAGGGCCTATAAAAAGGAGCAGGCACGCTGTCTCCCTCTGCAGGCAGTCACTGGAAAAAACAACCCCATGGAGAAACAGCTGGAAGCAGAGGGAAAATTAACACTCCGTCTCTAAACTGTGACAAAGAGTTCTCAGCTTCCATCATTTAGAGCTAATTATGTAACAATTATGTATTGTTGTTGAGCTGATGTTGCTCCCAAATGGAGGAAATGCAAACTACCTCTGAAAAGAAGGGGCATGTTTGGCGTATGTGGGAGTTTATATACTGCCATGTTATGTTGTAACTCAATATGAAACAAATAAGAGTAAAATTTCCATCCATCCATCTTTGGTTTTATTATTGGAGCCAGGACATGAAACACTGGCCTCCCAGGATCTCCTTTAATTGCCCAGACATGTGGGAATGTCTTGGGGTGAGGTCTGGACTGCACGAGTGGATGTGGCAATAACCCCCAGACAAATTGCCAATAACATAGAATTGGTGTTGGTAAATGATTGGGTGTACAGTTTCCACAGACAAATGCATCCCTTATGCAAGGTGGCGTCAAGTTATTCATGATTTTTTTTAAGGACGAGGTGTTCTGTTTACTGAATTGTCTTTATTTATATTCTCTTACACTAAAGCACAATTAAATCCTTGCTTCTGATTTGTCAGAAGGTGTTAATTACCAAATCAAATACTAATACAGTGCTACCTCAGCATATGAATTTAATCCGTTTTGCAAGCTTTTTCTAAAGGGGAAAATTGTATACGTATTGCAAAACACATTTTCCCATAGAAAATAATGTAAATGCAGATAATCTGTTCCACCCAAAATATTATCAATATTACCAATTTCCAACACTATAATCATATTTTTGCATATGAAAACAATCAAAACATTTAGAAAAGAAATGAAGTAAGATATTTTAAAAAATCGACATTAAACCTCACTTTATGATTTATTAAAAAAAACTGAAAGTGGCTCCATTTACTTCTTGCTACCATCTTTACTAACATTCTTGATACCCATGATTTCCACTGACGCAAACACTACTATTGTAGGTAGATTTTTTTAATCTAGGTATATAAGAGAGATAAACACATGATTGATGAGAATTTATGGAAGGAGTCAGTGTCTAGTGTCAGTGTCTACTGTCAGTGCTTGTAGTTGTATTGTAATTCTACACATATTATGACGAAAAGATGCAAAGACTTTCCAGTTTTTTTCTATAAAATCACAATCTTTCATATTAACTATAATAAAACACGCCATCACTGATAACGAAAACCATCTTTTTTTTTTTTTTTTTGCAAATGTTCTACAATTAAAAAAAAAGAAAATCCATTCACATTTGGTGCCATGTCATCACTGGTATTTTTTTTTTTTCCTTTTATCGACAGGTAGATGAAAATAAAATAAAATAAAAAAAAACAGAATAGAATGATTTTCAATAATTAAAAAAAAAGATGACCAATATATTTCTGAAAAAAATCTCATGATTCCTACAGTAAATGTGTGAGGAGTGTGATATTCATAGACATAGACTTGTAAGGAACGTAATTAGGCAGAGGTGTGTATGTGTGTGTGGGAGTGTTGCGAAAATCCGGGAACCAACTCCGAAGTCGTGGTGGTTATACTGTATATAAGGTGCATTTACTGTATATTTCTCTGTGTTAACTGAGAAACAGAAGTGACTCTCTTCAATTCTTGATTCTAATTCATCCCCAGGTGTTGATTCATTCCCACTAACCAGACTTATGTCTCACAGGCTTATATACGTCTGTTTATTCTAATGCTATCTTGATAACATCTCACGTACTGTATGAGGGCGATTTTTGGAAGGAGTCTCCAGCGTCAGTGCTCTGTTACAGTCCGCTTTTCAGATGGATCAGTTCTGCAGTTTAGAAAGAACTTTCAGCAAATAAGACCTGACATCATTTTCAGAAACTGTACTTGTTGACGAATTACTGTGATATGAGATAAAAACTTTTTTTGTTGTTCTTTTTTTTCATGTATTCATGTACACATATATTTGTCAACCATCTTCCATAAGCAATCCATCCGTATCTCTTACATATGTTTTAATTACTCTTAACTTTCCAAGACTCCTATTTTTAGTTGTGTCTCATTGTGACCCAGCTATGCATCAATAAATAAGCCTGTTTTTTTTTTTTTTTTTTTTTTTTTATCTAAGCCTCAAGAGATAATTATAATGTTTCACATACCTGCTGTCTTCTCAGTGGGTCTCCAAGTGCAATGCATCTCTACACAGTTTTAAACCCAGACAGGATAATGCTTATTTATTAAAAGCGTAAAGCGAAGGAAAAAAATTAATAAATATGAAGAAATATTAACTCCCCTATGAGCTTAAACGTGATTATTTTTATCCATATCTGCTGGCATATAAGTTGTTTATTGGTTACCTGAGTGGCATGCCGTTTTAAGTTCATGCACATAAGTGCTACGATCGATGCATAAATGTAGGCTTTTGCGTCTGGCATCTGTTACTGTTGTCACTTAAGGAAAAGTGATGTGATGCAGTGACTGCATGCAATGAAGTACGGAAAAGAAGTCAATATGTATACAGTCAAGGCCAAACCTGGATGAAATCCATTGCTCAAGTTTGTATCTGAAACAGGTGACCAGTGGGAAAAAAAATAATCGAATGTGCAGCTCACTTTTATATACAAGGGGTGTTCAGATCAAACCAGGACTTTTGATTGTGCAGAATAACAGAACACATTTATGAAAGTGTAAAAACTCCCTCTATTTCTCTATATAATCCCCTGCTACACTAACACACTTATCCCAGCGTTTAACTAAGAAGAACTACGTTTGTCTCAGTACGACGGAGCCATGACCTGAAACACTGGCCTCCCAGGATCTACTTTAATTGCCCAGACGTGTGGAAATGTCTTGCGGTGAGGTCTGGACTGTACAGGGGATGTGGCAATAACCCCCAGACAAATTGCTAATAACATACAATTGGTGTTGGTAAATGACTGGGTGTACAGTTCCCACAGACAATGCATCCCTTATGCAAGGTGGCGTCAAGTTATTCATGATTTTTTAAGGACCAGGTGTTCTGTTTACTAAATGTTCTTGGGAACGACTCCAGTGGGTTCCAAGCCACTGTGTCTGGGATTGTCATTCACGGATATACGACCTTATTTAAAATGTTTGCACCATTTAAATCTTTTACCTTGGGTAATCAAAGAGTCTTATCATTGTACTTCTCTAAATATTAATTGGCTTTATGCCTTCATTCATGGGAAAGTTCGAGTTTGACTTAAAACTTACAAACTATAGAAAACTCCAATCAACCTGCAACACATGCCATGCCTTTAGATTCTAGAACCTCGAACCCTAGATGTGAGAGTGGACAGCGTTAACCGCTAAGCCACTGTGCTGCGTTATAGTTTGTTATAGCCCTGATAAAAAGCCACCTCAAAACACATAGGATGTTCCCGAACCTTCTGCTCCAAGTGCCTACAAGTGACTCATTATAAACTTTGAAGAAAGTTAAGCTCATAATCATTAGAACTTGTACTGCAGAGAATAAGTAAAAAAAAAAAAAACACCAACAACTGCCCACTTCTACCATGCTCAGAATTCTAATTAATCCATTTTTCCACCTGCTGAAAAGACAGGATTCGCTACCCTTTTCTTCCGATACACATGCAGCCAATCGCATCCTCAAGGACCCTCAGCGACAGATGGAACATGACTGAGCTGGGATTCAAACCTGCATAACAAACCAAGACTTATTTCTAAACCTGCCAAGTGGAGCTTTTGTGAAGTGCGACACTCAGGGGGGGTCATCCTAGCCTTTTTAATCCTGCACCTGCAAACTAGTTTCTGCGGTATATAACGTCCTTGAATTACAGCGTCGACCTCGTGTAATCAAAACAAGGACTTTTTAATCAGCGAGCAAACTCACGGAGCGAGCTGGAAAAAGCTCCAGAGCAAATAGTCGATCAATAGGATATATCTGCAATAAAGCTCCGTTTGTGTATCTAAATCCGTAAATATGGATTTCCCTTTTCCGGGTGAGTCTTTAGGACAGTCGAGGAACGAAGATGCTCACATTTCCTGCCTAAGTGAAAGCAGATCACTTCCTCATGAGAGAGCAGAGAGAAGAAAATTACTCAAGTGCCTACATAAAGATGAAGTCGTTACAGTCCGCATCTCTCCTTCACGCTCAATCACACATACACGTCCTGAAGTGTGTTCATGCTGTTTGTGAAATCAGCGACATACAGTAACAACCTCTGAGCCAGAAACAGTATTGTAACATAAAGAAACTTTTCTTTTCTCACGGAACTTTACCTCCAGCGCTATTCTTCTTCTATGAATTTATTCCTCACCTCTCTGAAAACCGTCTGTATTTTTATTCCTAATAGAATTGGTACATTCTTCTTAGACTGTTTTTATACTTAAGGTTATTTCCAGACCTGGGGCTGTTTCCCACCTCAAGTGTGGTTTGTTTGGTGAATTGGAAAAACTGTTGAGTTGTGGAGTCGATCCCTGGTGCCCTTAGTGAAGGATGGTGGCCACTTTAACCAAAGTCTAGTTGTGTAAGGAAGCTGATTCAATAACATTACTTCCCTTCTGGTTTTGGTATGACAGGCAAAGAGTTTAGGCTTTAGTAATATATAGAGCAAAGAAGAACCTCAAATGCAAATGGACACAACCATTTCTGTAGTGTTTCTACTAACAGCCAGTTCTGCCCTTTGACCACTCCCAAGTGGGCATGGGTGAACGTGTGCTCCTTCAAGACTTATCAAGCCAGATGACTGAAATGCTAAACAAGTTAAGTTCCAGTACAGCACATTATACTTGAACAAAAAATGCAATCCATCCTTTCATTCTGCATACTTGAGCATGCTTGAGCAATATTGGCTAGTGTCACACTGATTGACAGGGAATAAAGAATATGGCATCCCTTCTTTCTTAGACAGAATGGCCAATTTTTCTGCTTTGGCATTCTAGACATGAGATGGCCATATCGTCACCAGAATTCTAGCTCGGAAGCTTTTCTGTTTTAGCACTTGGAAGCTTGTACCTACTTATGTTATTCAGAACACATTTTGAAACTTATTACCGGCCTGTATTATTTTACAGATAGTTAATTAGGCGGAGAAAGTCTTGAGGTTCCTCAAGTCTGTATTCTAGGTCCACTCTCAATCGGATGCCATCATGGTGTATTCCTGCCACCTGCTAGTTTTCCTTGGGAGGAAGTTTGGATCCACCTCAACCCTGATCAGAAGATTAATAAATGAATGAATGAATGAATGAATGAATAAAAATAATAAATGATCCTCCATTAACATAGTATATTGAGAAAGGTGGTTAAATCATAGTATATATATTTTTTATTCATTGCTGTCCTTTATCTCTCTCTGTCTTTGTCTCTGTCTTTGTTCTGCTGCACAGGAAGAAGTAAGAGGCAGATAAGTTATTCAGGCCGCCTACAAAGAAAATGGTGACAAGGAGATGAAATTGGGGTCAGGAGCACTACAGCATTCCTACTGCGCGAGACACATGCAGTCAGTGTCACAGAGACTCCGAACGTTCCCAGATGCCTTCCTCATAAAGGCAAATGCCTCTCATTAGTCCTGTTCTGGAAATCAGCATGACGCTAGCATTTAAATGCAGAGAGAAAAAAAAGCTAGACGCTTTTGATGTTGTGATACGACACAAAGCTTCAGGGTCGCCATACATGAACTTAGAAGAAATTATCCTTTAGCTCTTATCATGAGTCGCCTCGAGATCTTCATTTTAATGGTCCGTGAACTGCCTAGTTGGGGAAAAAAAGCACAAAGAATGAACTGATGGAAAAAACATCAAAGTGCAAATATTGTGCATTCACTTCCACATCCTGTCTAGATGTCTGGAGTCTTTGCCCTTGTTCAAAATATCTAAAACAATATTACATCATTATTTGTTCATTTGAGCAAAAAAAAGGTCACCTCAGGGTCAGATTTAATCTTATTTGTTAAAAGACACAAGATTAGAGTCGCACTCCGATTTTCACCCAATATTCAGGCAGAATTTAGTTATGGGGAAATAATCAACTACAGCAAGTTGTGATGTAAAGCAGAGTTATTCTTCCTGACCTGAACGTTATCCAAGCCCCCTGGCTTTCCCTAAATACAACATACCTGGTCCAAAAAGATACTGCCTTTTTTTTTTTTTTTTTTTGAAAGTACATTTCATGTCACCTTTCTTGGTTGTTATCTCATTCTTTCAGATTCACAGTCTCACTTTCCCCGTCTCTGTCTCTGTCTCTCGCCCGCTCTCGCTGGCTGTCTGCTGAGCGCACAGGTGAAGTGCAGTGGCGAGCATGTAGAGAATGACTTATCCACATGCAGGAACGTCGCTTATCTGTCCGTCCGCTGACAGACAGATGAGCTCGGCTACAACAGAGGACACTCGGCATGTACATCAGCCTCTCACAGTGATGTTTTAAAGACATTTATCAAAATGTATAGTATAGTTTTTGCACAAAACAAGCCCATATGTACAGTATTAATAGAAATTTGTGATTTTTTTTTTTTTTACACTTATTGCACCCGCTGCAATGATATAAAATTAAGTAACACATTCTGATTATTATATTTAAGAATGCTTGACATAAGCAACACATTAGCGTTCCCATTTCGAATATTTTCATGTTGCTTTTATATTAAAGAGCCAAATCATAATACAACCAGATGTGGGAGTTTATGTCTAGTTTTATGTCAAAGGTTTTATTTTATTGCCGCTCATGCAAATAACGTGTTTCGCTTAAGCGGTTGTCATGGCAACGATAACCCTTGCTGTCCCTGGGTCTTGATTGCTGGTGCTGGAATGAAGCCGGCTGTAAAAACTTATTTGAGATTACAGCTGGTTATACTGTAGGCCATGTTTATTTCATTAGTAAAATTTGCTGATTAATTGAGATAAGTCCAGGTCACTTTTTTTTTTTTTTCAAATAACTATAATAACAGTAATATAATAATAGCAGCATAATGTACAATAATTATGGTATTTTCTTGCTTATAATCTTTTAAAACATTATTTATAAATCAATAAGTTTATTTTTACTCCTTTCCTACACTTTTTTTTTTTTTTTTTTTTACAATAACACGACAGCTGATCAGGAAGGTCTGTGCCCTGACACATTCTTCCATCTTCACCTAAAACAAGCTAGTTACAGTAGTCTCAAAAACTGCTCCAGGAAGACATCTGTCATGCTTGACCAAAAAGTATGCATAAGATGTTTTTCTTCACAAGCACATACATACATTTCCATCGGTGTCCAGTGGTTTAATAGGCATTTCTCTCTCTCTTTCTCTCTCTCTCTCTCTCTCTCTCTCTCTCTCTCTCATTCTTTTGTAAATTTTTAGAGCCAATTTATCAAGAACAAGAGCTGCCTTCATGTTTTGGTCGAATCAAAGTGAGTGTAAGGGTGGCATCGTGGCGATATCCCAGCTTGTAACTGACAGGCACAGGCCTTTCTGCTGTGAGATCCCCTTCACTGGCCATCTGACGCTGCGGGAACATGTGCCACCCACTCAGAGCAGCTACCTGAAAAATAAAAAAATAAAAACTTTCCTCACTTTGGAGGATGAGTGCATGCTTTATGTAATTGTTTGAGAGCATTGTCAGAGATCTACTGCGTTCTAAATGCATATAATGGAAATGTCTATATTTGGCATATGTGAATATGTCTATGGTATTTTTTAAACACAGAGGCTCTATTATGTAATGGTGGCACAGTGGCATAGTGCTTAGCACTGTCGCTTGCACCTCCAGTGTCTGGGTTTGATTCCTGCCTCAGGTCCTGTGAAGTTTGCATGTTTTCCCTGTGCTTGATGGGTTTCCTCCCACAGTCCAAAGATATGCAGATAAGGCTGATTGGCATTCCCAAATGCCCATAATGTGTGAATAAGTGTGTGTATTTGACTTGCGATGGAGTAGTACCCCATCCAAAGTGTACCCCACCTTGTGCCCTAAGTCTCCCGATATAGACTCTACCCTCTGCAACTCCGAAGCAATATAGATGATGAGCAAGTGAGTGAGCGAGCTATTAGGTCCCACTTTCCGTCAATATCGCTCAACTGAACTTTAAGAAAGTCCAAGAATGACTTTACACTTCATCCTGAAGTGCTGGTGAATTCTCAAATATGATAATAATTTGCTATCAGACATTAGTTCCAGCTTCAAGGCAAATAGCGTGGCTGGAACCCAGAAACATTCCATTAATTACATATACTTCATAGCTGTAAACGTTAATGAGGCTCATAAAGACCTGCAGATGCACCCTGAGTATGTTGCTTCAGTTTATGAAGGGATAGATCATGACATAAAACAGTAAGCTCCAACCATAAAGTTTAAAACCGAATCTGTTTGGCGTTATCGCCGTCGTAACCCTTATGCAAACAGACAAGTTTATAGAATAATACTGGTGGCAGTGTGACAACATTTTGAGTCAGGGACATTGTAAAGCTTGTGTGATGGGAAATCATGTTCACAGAGAGGGAGAGAGAGAGAGAGAGAGAGAGAGAATGGTCAGAGCTGTCATATGTAAGTCATTTGCATTCCGTGTCCGTGCTAGGTGGCCGAGATGAAAATTAACTCTGACACTGAATTAATAAGAAACTCAGTAATGTCTGGGTCACACTCTCTTCCTCCGACAGCAAGCGTTGCTAAAGGCTCCATTTTTTCCTACCTTTATCCTTCATTACGTTGGCCAAATGTGAATTTTAGCAGGCAGAGAGGCTTGATGAAGCTCTTTTGAACTCCATCTGGTGGAAATTTAAAGAGTGTTGGTGAACTTGTTCTTATGGTTAGTTGTTACAGGGTCACATTGATGCATTGGCCAACAATACAACTACAATCTCAGGACTTTTTCTAAGATGAAACTACAGTTTTTGGCCACACAGATGTCTTTGCTAAAAGTGCCATACAGTACAAGCGCAACTGAACATCACCGCGCTTTCCATCCTGAGAGCAGATGAATGTTGTACTGACGGGATTTGAAGGCCCATCAACCATTTTAGTTTTGGTTATATCCCCAAGAACCCAAGTAAAAACTGAGTTAACCAGGAGTTGGGAGCGAACAAACAGCAAAGGTAAGATATTATTGGCATACAGAGTAATATCATGTACTTGTGGACTTAATTGGAATTACTGTACAGGTTATGAGTTTTCACAACATAGCCCTTGAGCTGTGGGGGGAAACTGCTACCTCTTGTAAAATTATAAAAAAAAAAAAAGAAAGAAAAGAAAAGCAGAAGTATTCACCCCCTCTGTGAAACCACTGAATTATATTTTGTGTAGAAACAGTTGCCATTAGAAGTCTCATAATTACTTAAATGGAGTTCAACCAAGGGCAATTAAGCCTTGTTCTGACTGCAGGCTAATCCAATTTGTTTCACAAATCTGATCTTTAGGACTGACTGTCCACAATGTTATTTGGAAGGGATAAGATCAGATTTGGCTCTATGCAGCAATAAGATGGGTAAAATAAAGAGATCACATGTCACTCTTCAGGTCTAGTCCAGGGACCATATAAACGAAGCATCTCAGAATCACTCAGGAATCACACTGAAAGTGAATTTAGATCTAAAATACTCCTACCTCAGAGTAGGACATAAAAGTCATTTATGAAACTTTCCACTCTTACTCTCCATTTCAGTGAGGAAAGTGTGTGACTTCACTGTTTATGTTGCAGAGAGCCACAAAGTAGGCTACACTGTTAGGTCTTGTAGATTTTATGACAGTTATTAGTAATAATAGTATTGTAGAAAATTAAAACTTTTTTATAAAAATCAATCCATCAAATCAAAAACCATCAATGTCACCTGTCAGTTTTCCACACGATCTACTGAAGAGTGTGAAAAATGATGGTAAGCCATATTAATGAAGTGATGAAGTGCTGCATTAAACCCAGGAGACAAAGCAGGGTGCACCCTGGACAGGGTGTCAATCCATTGCTGGGTATACACACATGCATACACACATACTATGTGCAAACTGTGGGAGGAAACCAGACTATCCGGAGGAAACCCACCAAGCTTGGGGAGAACATCCATGCACAGAAGACTCAAGGCAGGAACCAAACCCTTGACACTGGGGGTGCAAGGCAACCTAACCATGACACGACCATGACATGGGTGTCTGACCTGTGGATTGGCACCCCTGATAGGCTCCAGACCTCCTTCACCTAACCCAGGATAAATGGTATAAAAGATGAATGTTTCCAAACAATCCAATATATACAGAACATACAGTACGCCTTTGATCGCCACCTTTATCAGCCCTCCACTCCAACTCTCAAACATAGCCCAGATTTCGTAACCCTGCTGCCGAAGGACAAAAGACAGCTGTGTGTTCTATGACAAGGCTTCCGGTCCAGCTGGAAAAGCCAACCAGACGAGGAGTGTCTACGGGATACACGCCTGCCACCACACCAATGAGAGCCGGGAGGAGCTGGTTCGGCAAAACACGAGAGGTGTAGACAAGCTTACAGGATCCACTGCCCACGTGGTCCCACTCTGCCTGCCACCACAGCTCACCAGACTGTGTCTGCATCACAGCGGGGCACTACCCACAGACTTGCACGTGCATCCTTTTTTTCCTTTTTCCCTTTTCCACTAGTGCATCACCTATGCATCAAACCGGTTACAACACAGTATATTAAGAATGTATTGTACACAAAACAACAGAGGTTGTTTTCTCAGCAATTTAAATAAAAAAAAAAGTGTAAATGCTTGCCTGTAAGAGAACCTAACCCATATGTTTCACATTGACAAAAAAATACCTGGAATCCTGACATGAACCGGACTTGAGGCTCAGTTGTGGTAAAAGTTCATACCATTCCTGCATATGCCATTCCTGATAATAGCGCGAGCTCGCTCCCCGACTTACTCATGACCCCATGTCATGTCTCGTGGTGTCAGAGGCGCCGTGCTCGTGAACGTCTAGCAGAGTGAAATATGGGAGATCTTTACGACACCATTAATCATGGGGCTACATGTAGTGGGAGAGGTAGACTGCATGTCAGCCTGAGCTTCATACAGGATTACGGTCCTGTCCCCTTAAAACATTCATGTTCCTGTTTAAGTGTTTGACACAGCGGAGGCTGTACTACAGGTAATTAAAGCCTGGTATGTTATGACTATCACAAAGCTGTGATTGAGTAATGGGTTAACTCTGGGCTACATTTACTACAACCTTCATGTTACACTGCACGTTGTATTTCATTATTAACTGGCCTGCTTTGTCAAGATGACAACTTCACCACTCTTTTTTTTTAACCAAAGAAATCCATTACTTTAATGACTAGCTTCATATTTGGTGTAGAAGGTTTAAAATGGTTTTTACATGATGTACCAGTATGCATATGTACATATATTTGTGTCTATAGCTGATATCCACAAAAAAAAAAAAAACACACAAAGCTTCATCCTATTAAGTTAGCTTAGCATTAGCAAAATCATTTCAGACACTGAGTAAAAACTAAGTATATAAAACTACAAATATGTGAATCACTTATACAAATCAGCATGGCCAAGAATTTCAATGTCCAGGTTCTGTTTGTAAAGTTTCGTGTTTTAGCCCCAGTGTTTACGTTGTTAGCATCAATAACTACACAAAAGAACATTCACTTGCTTTATAGCTAAATTATAACATTACAAACACCCCAAATTAGTCCTATACATCACTGTACAATTATTAAAGTCATCATTATAACATTATATTGTTTATTTATTAAATTCAGATGTTTTAATCAATCAGGCCCCTCATCCTTAGTGAATGGGCATTTTAATGCTTTAGAATACCAAGACATCTTGGACATTGCTTCCATGCTTCCAACAGTTTGGGGAAGGCCCTTTTCTATTCCAACCTGACTGTGCACCAGTGCACAAAGCAATGATTACAGTGAGATGGTTTGATGAGTTCGGTGTGGAAGAACTCGACCTCAACCTTATCGAGCACCTTTGGGATGAACTCGAACAAAGTTTGCAGGCGAGGCCTTCTCATCCAACATCAGCGCCTGATCTCATAAATGCTCTACAGAACAAATGGGCATGAATTCCCACAGAAACATGCGGGGGGAATGAAAGCTGTTATACTGTAGCTGCAAAAGGAGGACGGACCCCATATTGGAGTATAGTAAAGGGGTACAATGCACACACCCATTCCAAAAAAGTTGGGAAACTGTACAAACTGTGAATAAAAACAGAATGCAATGACGTGGAAGTTTCAAATTTCAATATTTTATTCGGAATAGAATAGAGATAACATGTTGAAATGTTGAAAGTGAGACATTTTGAAATGTAATGCCAAATATTGGCTCATTTTGGATTTCATTGGAGCTACACATTCCAAAAAAGTTGGGACAGGTAGCAATAAGAGGCCGGAAAAGTTAAATGTACATTTAAGAATCAGTTGAATGACCAATTTGCAACTCATTAGGTCAATTGGCAACATGATTGGGTATAAAAAGAGCCTCTTAGAGTGGCAGTGTCTCTCAGAAGTCAAGATGGGCAGAGAATCACCATTTCCCTCAATGCTGCGGCAAAAAATATTGGTGCAATATTAGAAAGGAGTTCTTCAGAAAATTTTTTCAAAGAGTTTGAAGGTATCATCGTCTATAGTGTATAATATCATCCAAAGATTCGGAGAATCTGGAACAATCTCTGTGTGTAAGGGTCAAGGCCGAAAGACAATACTGGATGCCCGTGATCTTCGCGCCCTTATACGGCACTGCACCACATACAGGAATGCTACTGTAATGAAAATCACAACATGGGCTCAGGAATACTTCCAGAAAACATTGTCGGTGAACACAATCCACCGTGCCATTCGCCGTTACTGGCTAAAACTCTATAGGTCAAAAAAGAAGCCATATCTAAACATGATCCAGAAGCGCAGGCGTTTTCTCTGGGCCAAGGCTCATTTAAAATGGACTGTGGAAAACTGTTCTGTGGTTGGACGAATAAAAATTTTAAGTTATTTTTGGGAAACTGGATTAACGAGGACAAGGACAACCCAAGTTGTTATCAGCGCTCAGTTCAGAAGCCTCCACCTCTGATGGTATGGGGTTGCATAAGTGCCTGTGGCATGGGCAGCTTACACATCTGGAAAGGCACCATCAATGCTGAAAGGTATATCCAAGTTCTAGAACAACATACTGTATGCTCCCATCCAGGCGTCGTCTCTTTCAGGGAAGACCTTGCATTTAACAATATGACAACGCCAGACCACATACTGCATCAATTACAACATCATGGCTGCGTAGGAGAAGGATCCGGGTACTGAAATGGCCAGCCTGCAGTCCAGATCTTTTAACAATAGAAAACATTTGGCGAATCATAAAGAGATAGATGCGGCAAAAAAGACCTAAGACAGTTGAACAACTAAGAATGGGACAACATTCCTACTCTTAAACTTGAGCAACTTGTCTCAACTCTTCTGTAGGTTAGCAATGATGAGTGGGGAATACTCGATAAGGACCCAAACATGGAAGTTTTTTGTCCTTGCATTCTGATTGGCTAGGAAGAAGAGCTGTTTGAGAGCAGTTCATTAATCTACAGACACTAATACAGCATGTTTGAAAAAGGAGCGAAACAGAAAGAACATCAAGCAGCAAGAATGCAGGGTTTAAGCTTTATTTTAACTGAAACATTAACAAACACCTTAAAGACATATGCAAACTTGTTTAAAAAAATGTGTGTAATATATGATGTTTAATTATAATAATAATAATAATAATAATAATAATAAATTTTTCTAAATTTATGAGTATTTTAGTTTAAATCTCATTGCTCTCACCCTTAATCCTGTATACAGGGTCACCGCGGGCCTGCTAGTATATTAAAGGTTTAGAAGCATTCTGGAGTTATTAACATGCAGTATACTGTACATTACTAACCTTTAAAAAGTTTATCACTCAATTTAAAATGAACATGTCACCAGAACATGTACATGTACATCTACAACAATGTATATTTTGCAGAAAATGGGAAATACTTCCAGGCATTGTACAACATGATTTCTTTTGACTTGAAATCTCAGAGCAATTTTATATTGCAGTGAAAGTTTTCTCCTGATTATTGAGATGAATCAAAAGCATGAGTTTTTACACGAACAAAGCCCAAGTTCCAACTACACTGTGGTAGACTATTTTGCTTTGAAGTTCTCAAATCCGCCGGCCGACCGTGAAAAAATAGCTGCTTTATGTCACCATATCACATGCTGGTTCCTGCTTTAAACGCTTGACATTTTTATAGCAAGTGAGCTGGACGCAGCAATGCACTGACTCTGAAATAGTTGGCACAGTTTCACAGAGCGAACCATACACAGGTTAAATAGGACTGCGGTGCCTTTCTGTATTTTTATTTTTATTCTTTTTTTTTTTTTTAACTCATGTTTATGCACGGCTGGACTTTAGATAAGAATCTATTCATGCAATCCTGCCAATTCCTGTATATAAAAAAAAAAATCTCGGGTTGAAACCCTGTGCAAGGATTCTTGGCATTGTCAGACGGAAGGATTGAAGTCGATCGTTGAGGCTGAAAGACGTGTCAGGCTGAAGGAATGTCCTCCGGTACACCTGATTCATATTATAGGCAATTATCTCAGTGTGTCTGCTCTGCAGTCTAACAGCAGGAGGCAAAAGTTCACATCCACTTTTATTCCAGAAGTTCACAATGTTCATACTGTAGTGCTGTTAGATAAGGAAAAATCATGCATTTTTAGGTAAATAATAAAAAAGTTAAATTCCTAAAAAACTAATTTTTTTATTATTTTTTTTAAGCACCTCTGCAATGTACAGGCCTTCTGAAAGTATTTGCGCCTTCCTGATTTTTTTCTTCGGATTTCTATATTTCTCACACTTAAATGATCGAGATAATTTTGATTGAGTTTTTAAATAATGATTTTATTTTTTTACTGTCAAAACCTACCACGCCTTACTGTATGTGAAAAAGTAAACCCCCTCCCTCCCCTATTAAATCAGAAATGAACTGTGATTTTTGGAAAGATAAGTTAAGTTTCACTAGCCACACCCAGGCCTGATTACTGCCAGACCTGTTGAATCAAGAACAAAGGAAAATACTTTTTTTTTTTTTTTTTTTGTACAGTACTTTTAATTCCATGGTCTTTCCTGATTTTTGTTTCTTTTCACTTGTTTTCTCCAAACAATGCTAAAGGCATCCAAAATATGCCGTAATCTGCTTTGAACTGTTAATATTCAAACTTTTTTCCCGAGCTCCGCCAGACTGACCAATTTTTCTACTTTTTCGTCCCCTTACGAAGAGTAAACATATAACAGATAAGTATTTCATACTACCTTATAATATATTCACTCGAAACGCGTGTTATATCGTTTTCGTATAAGTTTATATCGTATAAGTTTTAATAGTTTTGCAGCACACCGCTTCTAGCCGGCTTTTCATTAGCATCGCTAGCCCGTTAGCCCGGCTATCACAAGTTTGTTTACGCTCTTTCGCACCGGTTATTTCTATTTTTAGACACCATGTCGGTTGGGTCTCTGCCCCTGTGTGCAGGTGAGGAGACATTGGAGCTGCACTCGGTGGACTTGGAGATGGAGGCCGTGGAGAAGCTGATCCGCGACCTACAGGTGAAGCTGGCCCGGCTACAGCAGCGGAAAGCCACGCTGGAATCGTCGCGGACCGACGCTCACCTGTCCCAGGTAAATTCTCGGCATGAGAATTCTCCGACAACCTCTACTCCGCGTGCTTCTCTGCCCAGGTCCAACGCACCGAGAACGCAGCCTGCCCAGCTTTCCTTCACCCCGGCACCGGGATACCACGAGGCCTGGAAACTTCAGCAGCGGAAGACGCGCGCCAAGCCCCGGGCGAGGACCTCTCCTCCTCCGCCACCACCCGTCTTCGAGATCTCAACCCGAAACCGCTTCGCTCCTCTCCGTGAGACGGCACACGACGCGCTGGTCATCGGAGACTCCATTGTCCGGCACGTGCGTGCTACCACAGCTAAAGGTAAGGCGTACACGCGCTGTTTACCTGGTGCACGTGTTCTTGATGTTGCTGCACAGGTGCCTGCGGCCCTGAGGAAGAACATTCGAGCTGTGGTTCTCCATGCTGGCACCAACGACATCAGGCTGAGGCAGACGGAGATCCTAAAGAAGGACTTCAGGAGCCTGGTTGAGAAGGTCCGCAGCACATCACCCACGACAAAGATCGTCGTATCTGGACCACTTCCGACATTTCAGAGAGGAATCGAGAGGTTCAGTAGATTATTTGCCTTCAATGAATGGTTACAATCTTGGTGTCAACAACAGAGATTACCCTTTGTTGATAACTGGAATGTTTTCTGGGAGCGTCCTAGGCTCTACCGCACAGATGGCCTGCACCCTAGCAGAGCTGGAGCAGCGGTCCTCTCTGACAACATCTCCAGGACATTACAAACCATCTGACTTGCGGTAAGTCATACCTCAGATTCTTTAGATATCAGCCACAATACAACCCACCATACTAATAGACGCACACACATAGCTTGTACTATAGAAACTGTGTCTATTCCCCGATTAGTGAGAAAAAAGAATAAATTCGTTAAATCCAGCCGAAACAATCTGGTAACCATTAAACCAGAAAAAGCCCAAATAAGTAATCGAAGTCTACCTCTAAAGTTTGGACTTCTCAACATTAGATCCCTTACGCTAAACCAACCGTCTGCTAGCTGCATAGAGTCGTCACTCAGGGTTCACTCTATTGAGACTGTGTCTGTTCCCCGAGCTAAAAACAAATTTAGAAAGACTCAGAAAGTCTGTTTTAGTAATTTAATTAGCATAAAGACCACAAACTTGGATCAGACTGAATGCGCAGCCGGCACCTCTGATCTGAAGCTAGGACTGTTAAATATTAGATCTCTCGCATCTAAAGCAGTTATAGTTAATGAAATTATCACAGATCAGGAGTTTGATATACTCTGTTTAACAGAAACCTGGATTAAACAGGACGAGTATGTAGCTCTAAATGAAGCTAGTCCTCCTGGATACAGCTACATACACCAGCCTCGGTTAACTGGTAGAGGAGGAGGCGTCGCAGTTATTCACAATGATAATTTGACTATTGTACAAAAACACGGACACAAATTTAATTCATTTGAAATTCTTTATAGTAACATAAGTGTATTTAACTATATTAAGTCAGCTCAGTCGATCCCGCTAATTGTCATTTACAGACCTCCAGGGCCGTACTCGGAATTTCTTAGTGAATTTGCAGATTTCCTCTCAAACCTAGTCATTTCTGTAGACAAAGTGTTAATTGCTGGGGATTTTAATATTCATTTTGAAAACCCAGAAGACCCTCTGAGAACTGCATTTATGTCTATACTGGACTCGGTAGGAGTAAATCAGTGTGTAGTAGGACCCACTCATAAAGCAGGTCACACTTTAGATTTAATAATATTATTTGGATTAAGTATAAGAAATTTATTCACAATACCACTATCTGAAGTTATCTCAGATCACTATCTTGTCTCATTGCAAGTGTGTCACAATAATAATGTACACACAGCGCCGCGCTACCGTATGAAACGTACATTCACATCAACTACCAAACAGAGTTTTATCAGTAATCTCCCAGAGTTCCCAACTTCGATTAGATCACCGTCTGACCCCACAGAACTCGATCAGGCGACTGAATATTTAGAGTCGACATTTCGCTATACCCTAGATAATGTAGCTCCAGTCAAAAGAAAAATTATTAGAGATAAAAAACTTGCTCCCTGGTATAACGATCACACGCGCACTTTAAAACAGACCGCTCGGAAATTAGAACGTAAATGGCGTCAAACTAAATTACTAGTATTTCAAATAGCATGGAAGGAGAGCATCCTGAACTATAGAAAAGCTCTTAGTGTAGCTAGATCAACATATCTCTCCACTCTTATAGAAGAAAATAAAAATAATCCTAGATTCTTATTTAATGCTGTAGCCAAATTAACCAGAAATAAGACCACTGCAGAAATCTCCACAACAACATCATGCAATAGTGACGACTTCATGAACTTTTTTAATAATAAAATTGTAAATATTAGGCATAAAATTGAGGTTTTGAAACCGAACAATGTAATTGATGCAGATGTTAATCTAGCCATGTCAGACCAGAACCTAGAATACTTTACTCCCCTTGAAGAGAATGAACTAATTTCACTCATCTCTTCTTCAAATTCATCAACCTGTATATTAGATCCTGTACCGACACATTTTCTTAAACAGATAGTACCAGCAATAATAGAACCCCTGTTGAGAATAATTAATTCTTCACTCAGCATTGGATATGTTCCAAAATCTTTTAAATTAGCAGTTATCAAACCAATAATTAAGAAACCTGACCTCGACCCCTGTCAGCTGTCCAGTTACAGACCAATATCAAACCTCCCCTTTATCTCTAAGATCCTGGAAAAGATAGTAGCGGAGCAGCTATGCTCATATATACATAGGAATGGCATACATGAACTGTATCAGTCAGGATTTAGGCCTCATCACAGTACAGAGACAGCGCTCGTTAAAGTAGTAAATGACATTCTATTGGCCTCTGATCAGGGTTGTGTAACTATGCTTGTATTACTTGACCTCAGTGCAGCTTTTGACACTGTTGATCACGCTATTCTTCTTCACAGATTAGAAAATGTAGTGGGAATTAAGGGTACAGCCCTCTCCTGGCTCAGATCCTATCTGACCCATCGTTATCAGTATGTAGACTTAAATGGTGATTATTCTGCATGTTCTCTAGTGGAGTTTGGCGTTCCGCAGGGTTCAGTTTTAGGTCCACTGCTTTTTTCCCTTTACATGCTTCCTCTGGGCAACATAATCCGTAAGCATGGTATTAGTTTTCATTGTTATGCTGATGATACACAGTTATATGTCTCAGCAAAACCTGATGAGAAAAAACAGCTTACTAAAATTGAGCAATGTGTGCAGGACATAAGAAATTGGATGCTAACTAACTTCCTTCTGCTAAATCCGGACAAGACAGAAGTTCTAGTCATAGGACCGCATACAGCTAGGAGTAAAATTTTAGATCATACCGTAACTTTAGATGGCCTTTCTGTTCCATCAAATGCAACAGTGAAAGACCTTGGTGTGATTATTGATTCCAGCCTTTCATTTGAAGCACATGTAGATAATATTACCAGGATAGCATTCTTTCACCTCAGAAATATTGCCTGAATAAGAAATTTATTGTCGCTAAACGACGCAGAAAAACTAGTTCATGCTTTTATCACCTCTAGGTTGGACTATTGTAATGCCTTACTGTCTGGTTGTTCAGCTAGATGCATAAATAAGCTTCAGCTAGTCCAGAATGCAGCAGCGAGAGTCCTCACCAGAACCAGAAGATATGAGCACATCACCCCTATCTTATCTTCACTCCATTGGCTCCCTGTGAAATTTCGCATTGATTTTAAAATACTACTCTTGACATATAAAGCATTAAATGGTCTCGCGCCGCAGTACCTGAGCGAACTGCTAGTGTCTTACGATCCGCCACGCCTACTTCGATCAAAGGATGCAGGCTGCTTGTCAGTACCGCGTATTATGAAAAATACAGCTGGGGGCAGAGCTTTTTCTTACAAAGCCCCAAAGTTATGGAATAGTCTTCCAAATAGTGTTCGGGACTCAGACACAGTCTCAGTGTTTAAGTCCAGGCTAAAAACCTATTTATTTAGCCGAGCATTTTTATAAATAGATTTGCCATAGGTAAAGGAGCAGATCTGGGGGACTCATGGACGTAGAGTATTATGGTGAACTGGTATGTTTGGATGCTGTCTTCCTCACTCTAATTGATCACTCAGGTTTGCTGACGGTGAGGTGATTGTTTGCTTTACATGTCAGGAAGCCCTCATGTTTGTGTTTCCTTCTGGCTCTCCCTTTTAGTTATGCTGTCATAGTTAGTCCTGCCGGAGTCTCTGCTTGCACGCTACAGTTAATATACATTCACATTATACATTGTGTGACTGTGACCATACCTAACTGCCATCTCTCCTCTTCTTCTCTTTCCCCCCCTCTTTCTTTTTCCTCTCTCCTCCTGTCCCCCCCTTTCACTCTTTCTCTCTCTCTCTGTCGAGCTACACATGTCGTTCCTGAGCTGCCAGTGATCCAGACTCCCTCTGCCCTCCGGACCTGTCTGACCCATCCTGGTGCCCCGCTTCTGGCTGAAGATCTCGTCACATGGATGCCCCGTGTGTCTCTCTGGGACGCGTCTGGTGTCTGGGAATGATTCTCTCTACCTAGAAAATGGTTCTGGCCTTGACTGGTGTTGGCAACTGTTTCTCTGGGGACTTGACAGTTCGATAGTTCATGACTGGAACTTCTTACAAGTCTACCTGGGTCTTCAATAACTACCTGGACTCCATATTAACATCAATTAACATCAGCTATTTTAGCTGAACTGCCTCCCACCCTACACACTGTATAAATGCAGATCATTTACTGCTTTTTGTTTCACCCAAATGAGGATGGGTTCCCTGTTGAGTCTGGTTCCTCTCAAGGTTTCTTCCTCTTACCATCTCAGGGAGTTTTTCCTTGCCACTGTCGCCCTCGGCTTGCTCACCAGGGACAAACTGACCATTTTGATTCATACAAATTCACATTTCATACAAACCTAAATAATTCTTTTGACTATGTAAAGCTGCTTTGCGGCAATGAAAATTGCTAAAAGCGCTATACAAATAAAATTGAATTGAATTGAATTGAATTAATATTGAGATGTGTCTGCTACTTATGCTCTGTAAAGCCTTTATAACTGCTCTAATCTTTAATAGTAATTTTTTCATTCAAAAATTGTTTTTAATATAAAAACTGTAGCACATTAACTCTTACCATTACATTATGGTGTGTAATTTTGGTTTTGGTATTTTGGTGGTGAAAACAGGCCTGGTTGTCCCTCAGCATCTGTTAGCAGCCACGTGCGCCGCGTAACCCGATTAGCGACTCGTAGCAGTGAGACAAGTCGGGAGCCACCTTGCCCGACTGAGGACAATTCATTGAAGCGAAACGCTTCTACGGCCAATGACGTCCTCCATAGCCATTCTTTCCGCTCGTTACCGCGCATTTATTTTCAAAAGCAGCAATCCATTTAAAAACAATTAGCTCTTATGTGCCTTTAAATCTGTTTTCACTTTATTCCGGTAATTCACAAAGCTCCCAGTAACTTCATTAATGATAACTCGATATTCATGTGCTCTACCGCTCACCCGTGTTCACTGAAGGTACACATTAGAGTCATGCCAACTCACAACCAGAGAGACAAAGACACCAAATATAAAGATATTATATATATATTATATATATAGGTATTTATTAAGCTTACCATAAAGCTTCCCAGAACATCTGATTGAGACTGGGATCCGGGGAGACAAAACATAGAACATGAGACAATCTCCCCGTACTTGGTGGGTTTCTTCCAGGTTCTTTGGTTTCCTCCCACAGTCTAAAGACATGCTTATAATTAAGGTTTATTGGCATTCCCATAGTGTGTGAGTGTGTGCGTGTATGTGCGTGTTCTGCAATGGATTGGCACCCCACCCAGAGTGTACCCTACGTCCCCCGGGTTAGGCTCCAGGCCCCCCGCAAACCTGTATACAAGAAAAAGCAATGTAGATGATGAGTGATTGAGAGCGAGTGAGTAAATTTGCTAGACATGGATACATCATTTGGAGCGCTATTTGCTATGGCTAAGATTGCCATTGTGTTGCACTCCTAAAGCACAGTAAAGCACAGACAGGAGTTTAACTTTCCTTCTGTGCTGCGAGCAAGGGCTGCACAGGGAGGGTGAAAAGTTCATTTAGACTTATCAAGGAAAAAAGGGAAATTTCTGAAGCAAAACAGAAAGCAACACATGCTCCTCGGGAGACCTTCATCCTCCTCTCGATTTGCATAAGGGCCTGCGCATCAAACGTAGTGGGTGCCCTTTTTAAAATATTAATGCACAGCCTCCCTCGCTGCTTTGTAGCACCCTCAATCAAAAGCAGTGTGTGTGTGTGTGTGTGTGAGAGAGAGAGAGAGAGAGAGAGGAAGAGAGTGAGAAAGGGAGGCAGAGACAGCAGAAAGGGAATTGTGTGTGTGTATGTGTGTGTGTGTGTGTCTTATTTCTCTCTCTCTCTCTCTCTCTCTCTGTGCAATATTTTGCTGATCATCTTTTTCGATTTTCTTTCCTTCCCAAGCAGACCGAGTTGTCTCTCACAGATGCCGTGCGTTTTTATCTCCTCTGTAGAGAATCTAGCAGGCTAGCCTGGTTCAAAACCAAAGTTATGTAAGCAGGAGCGTGCTGCTAGAGATGTTTGGAGTTGTCTGGAAAGCACAAGGGATGTGCTGCCGCTGCACTTCGGTCGATCGAGAGCACGGCTTTCAAGCATGACGTGTCAGGAACTTTTCCGGATTGCCAGAGACACGGCGAGACTTTTTTTTCTTCTTTTTTTTTCCCCCCTTCCTTGCACGCTGTCCGAATTTCAATCATGTCACATGACAGGAGTGTCGGTCTACCTCTGTGCAATAAAGCATGCTGAGCACGAAACTGCTGAGAGATTCAAATGTATTCATATTCGAATATTGCTTACGCTATGCATTTTCCTGTCCTGTATCTCTAAAGAGTATTAGATTCGGAAAGGCGCTATAGTTCTAACATTCTTTTCTGCAGTCTTCAGATTACACCTGGATTGCGTGAGGCTGCTTGGAAATTACTCGCGACAGTGCCGTTGACTATCATCATTCCTTCACACACGTAACGAAACATCACACACGGTTCTCACGATCGGTCCTTCCAAATGCGCTGATTTCACTCGGCGCCCGGACGAGAACCTTAGACGGCGTGTTCGGCTCGGTGTGCCCCTATTATCGCTTTCCTGCATGCGCTTAGAGGGAATAGCAATAAATCAAATTAAAAAGTAATTCCTCTTCAGAGTTTCTCAGCAAAGTCATTCCGGCTCCATTTATCACCACGTTACCTTTAGTAATTCATCTTGTTATGCTGCAGAAGACCCGAATTTCCCAATTATTAAGAAACGTATATCAACAAAAGACCATGATTATTGTTTGATTCAATAACATTGTATATAAAGGTAGACCTCCTAGAGCTACATAAACCCTTCATGACAAATGACATAACTGACCAGTGCACAAAGCAAGGTATACAAGTCATGGATGAGCGAGTTTGCTGTAGAAGAACTTGACACCTTTGGGATGAAATAGAGTGGAGATTGCGAGCCAGGTCTTCTCATCCAACATCAGTTTCTGACCTCACAAATGTGCTTTTGGAAGAATAGTAAAAGAATCCCATGAACATACGCTTAAACATGGTGGAAAGCCTTTCCAGAAGAGTTAAGGCTGATATACAGTAGCTGCAACATCATATTAAACACTATAGATTAAGAATTGGATGGTACTCAAGTTCATATGGATGTAATGGGGAGGCGAGCGAATACTTTTGGCTTATAGTGCATATAAGCATGTATAATATCTAAGCCCAGTAGGTATCACTCACTCACTCATCTTCTATACCGCTTTATACTGTATTCACGGTTGCGCAGGGCCTGGAGCCTGTCCCAGGAGACTTAGGGCACGAGGGTACACACATACACTCACTCACACACTACGGGCAATTTGAGAACGTCAATTAACCTAACCTACATGTTTTGGACTGTAGGAGGAAACCGGAGTACCAGGAGAAATCCCACCAAGCACGGAGAGAACATGCAAACTCAACATGCACACAGGACAGGAATCGAACCTGGACCCTGGAGGTGCAAGGCAACAGTGCTAAACATTAAACTCCTGTGCCCCCTCAGTAGGTATCAGTTTTATCAAATTTAAATAACACTTTAAAGTATTTTTTCGTTTTATGTACGTAGAGTTCAAGAAACTTTCTTCTTTATACTTTACAAAGTGGCAAATTTCCTAGCGTAACCTCCAACCATCCAACCATATACAGTAACTATACTGTATATATAGTGCACTGGGATAAACAACACAGCGCGCTGGCCTCTTTACATATAAATCTGTCTAGTCATCAAAGGCATCTCCGAGGTCATACCTAGATTATGCCAAGGCTCCTGTGGGGTAAAAAGAACTGGAGGTGAAACACAACTTCGGGAGATAATAGCAGACTCAGTGAATCCAGCCTAATTATAAGCTGGCCCCATAAATATATCTTTTATTTTCAATGAAAAAAAAAGTCAATAACAATTGACTTTTTAGTCTGTGTTTCCTATAATGTAATTTCTATTTTTTAAAGTCTTGTCTAGAGATAATCACTGTTTATACATTGAGTTTATTTAGCTGTTCAAAACTGTCATTCTGTACAAGATATAAGTTTTTTTTTTTTTAATGTTTGCTTTTAATTTGTTGTCTGTTAATAACTCACAGTTGTTATTGACTTATTGGACAGTGCAGACCTCGTCTATGCTGTGTGTTTTCATAATTATTACTTAAAAAGACACTTTACCATGTATCAAGGATGAACTTAAAAAAATGCAACATTTCATATGAAATACAACCTTTGATGTTATTTATAACATATTAGAACTTCTATTTACATCATAGATTCAATGTAATCAGCAATGAACATAGTCTTATCAAGTTTTGAAGCTTTTGAAAGAAATCATACACATTGTTCTTGTTAGTATTAAAAGCCATGTTTATTATGCATTATAAATTGTGACAGCATTACTGTACCTAAAGATCATTTGAAGTTATAAAACCAGAGAGTATAGCTATATCATTGCTGACGTATATGATACATGATGCTTATCATGCATTATAAACAATGCTATGAACTGTAATTCCTTTTCATAACTTAACTGTAACAATGTTGCATTTGCATACTCTAAAAGAAATTGTTCAACCTTTCCATTTATTTGGAAAATATGACTGGTAATGCAATTGTTTTTTTGTTTTTTTTTAAGGATGGTAATCATGTGAAGTTATTATTTATCAAATAGGTGTTTTAACCAAAATCATCTAAGCAACCCTGATCAAAAGTTTACATGTTTTGAATGTTCAGGCACATTATAACCACACACAGGTTGACACACAAACAGGATTAAATGGCTATTAAAGGGAAGTTTCCACACCTGTGACTAATTGTAATAGTAATTAGTGTGTGTGCATAAATAATAAATAGTCAGTGAGTTTTTCAGCTCATGAAGTGATGCACAGAGGTGGAAAATATGAGATTCTGTGGATACTAAGCCATGGTCAGGTAAAGCAGGAAAGATCTTAGACAGTACTGCCAGAAGTGTGTTTGGGACACAAAGAAAAACCCACAAACAACTTCGAGAGAAATACAGGCTGCTCTGGAAAAAAAAAAAGTGGTGGTGTACATTCAAGGAGCACAATAAGGAGGTACAAGAACACAAATGACCTACAGGGTCGAGCTGTCAGGAGAAAGGCCCGCTTGTACTGTAGTACACCAGACAGCACCTAGACAAGCCTCACAGCTTCTGAAGCAAAGTCATTTGGAGTGATGAGACCAAAATCAAACTTAATGTTCAGAGGGGAGTCAATAAGGCCTACGGTGAGAAGTGCACCATCCCCACTGTAAAGCATGGCATGATGCTTTAGACCTTCCAGGAGCGCCAGCATGGTCTCTTAAGCCATAATATCATTGAGCCACTTGGATGGGAGATATTAAACATACAGTTTATGCAAAACAACCAAATAATTTACAGGAACTCAAGGCATTTTGCCAAGAGGAATGGGCAGCTACTATATACCTCCTGATAGAATTATGACAGGACATCATGCACAATTACATCATTGATGCTAAGGGGGCCAATACACGATATTAGAACTATAACTGAGGGGACAGGGAATTATTTCCTCATTTTCTTTATTGTTCTGTTATGCCTTACCTTAAGTTCTATAATAAATGAAAATAAATACGTTTTGCCATCTTACTCATGTTTACCTAAAAAAAAGAAAGGTAAAAATCTTGCAAATTCTTCTAAGGTATGCAAACTTTTGAGCACAACTGTATATGACACAGTGCCTTATGGATGCATTGTAACATCTTGCGAATGTTGTCCGTAGTTAATTATGCATCGACATGGCCTTTCAAGAAAGTGTTGGAAATTCATTCTAATGCACTGAGCTTACTGAACCCTACTGTAAGCACTTCATTTTCCATATTCCCAGCCATGCACTTCTTTGCTTAAGGGACCGGATCTAAATAGCGTAGTTTGTATATGACTTTCATGTAGATTTATTTGATGTAGTTTCGCTTTCGACTCGCACGTCTCCCTAATAATTAATGCTTTTTTTTAGGGAGAAAATTAGAACTAAAGGAACACTGCGATTTGTTTACCGCAAGGCCTTTTGAGTATATTTAGCACCGAACCTGGGTGTAAGGCACTGCAACACATTGAGGAGACAAATTACACTCTGGGAAATTATGCTAAGCACTTTGATCGCTAATGGTGGAATTTTAGCCTCAAAGGATGCTGGTGTGGTCTGGATTTCATGGAGCTTGAGTTCCACAGAGATTTCTCGATCTGCTACTGTTTTCCTCAGGAAGTCAGTTGAATGTATTCTATAGGCTACATGAAGGTACTATTAATACGCTTCTACATTTATTGCAAATTGCACAGTCAGACTACACATACCTGGTTTGTCCTGTTGTTGTTTCAGCTATTCTGCATAGCAAGTAAAACAAATGTGTCTGTAGTATGGGGCACAATTGGTGTACCTATTTGTTTGGGCAAAGGGGGGGGGGGGGGGGGGGGGGGGCGGGGGGTATATGCAAGATCAACCCCACCCCACTTTAAATTTTAATGCCTGTGTCACTTTGTGGTGGATGAAGGTTGTTTTGGGGTTGTCTAGATGTCCTTTTGAGATTATTGTTCTCCATTTTTTTTTTATTGAATAACTGAATGTTTGTAAGAGTTATTTAGAAATTATCGCTATAGGCCAGCAGACGAACTAATTAGATTTTGGAATTGATCAAAGTCACAAAAAGGTTAAAGGTTTTTATTTAATTATTTATTTAAAATTCCTATTCGTGGTATGTTTTTAGGATATTTAATGCACTAACAGTGAGTTTTACTTGTCAGATTGTAGCTGTGTAGTAAAACTCAGAGCATTTCATTCATCATTCATTCATTGTCATGGTCATCTCATTATTATCTAGACACATTTTTCTCACACATACACAATTTATTATATATATCATTTAAATATATATATCATTTTTTTATTGAAAAAAAAATTTCTTTTATTTTTGTGAAGCTGCTTTGAGACAATGACCATTGTTAAAAGCGCTATATGAATAAAATTGAATTGAATTGAATTTTAGCCATTATTTGTTTTTTTTTAAACACATGTAGGACTGTAGGGTAAGTTTAACTAGAGAAGAATAAAATAAAAATAAAAATATACAAATAAAAGTTAAAAATAAAATATCTGTACACAAAATACACAATATAGAAAATATATAGAAAATATATGAAAAAATGTAAAACAATAAGAGCAGCCGAATAAATGGTAATAAAGGAATGGTTATGTCCATGGTTGTGCAATCCACATATTAAAAGTGACTTGTGCAGTGCAAATATACTTAAAGTGATTTGTGCTGAAGTGATTTGTGATTTGATTTGATTTGATGACCACGAAGCGTAGTTGTGCAGTGGCCAATAGTGTAAACAATCTAAGCAAAAAACTGTGTCACTAAGGTAAAGAAATAGCGAAAAATACACACCATCACTTGTTTCTGTAGTTGTTTTCAGTTGTTTCTATGACAAAAAAAATTATAAAAACTTGCTAATCTTTGAGTTCTACATTTTTGCAACTTTATTTCAATATTCCCTAAGGGGTAAAATTTTTATTTTTTTAAAAGTAATGATAACTTGTGTTCTATCTTACACATCGAAAACCCAAATACACAGTTTAAAGGTAAAAGCCTCCGCATTAACACACACCAGAAAGTTGTGTATATAAGCACAAATATATTTTAAAAAAGGTAGCTGAAAGAAAAATGTATAAATTAAAATTTTATTTGTCACATACATAACTATACACAGTTATATGACCAAAAAAATTAAAGTAGGGTAGAGTCAAACGAAAGAGAGATATTGCTGCAAGGAAAAATTGCACCGAGAGATCATAAATTGTAAAAATTACAAAGTTGTAATTAAATGTATAAATTAAACAAGTATTAATTCAACAGGATGTATATATTTGTAATATACAGTAGTAAGATATGGCATGTAGAACATTCTGCTTAAAAAAATAAATGTAATATTTGTGGTATAGTTATTTATTTAGACTTCTTAAGCATAAACTACAATATTTATAATTCATAAAACAAACCTTTTCTATAATGTTAACCTTTAAAGTCCATAATCTTTGCAAACAGATGGAATATTTCACCCTGGATGGGGTGTCAATCTATGACAGGACACACACATGCATACAAACACACATGCTCATTCACGCACTATGGGTAACACCAATTTACCATGACTTTGGGCTGTAGGAGGAAACCAGGGTACCTAGTGGAAGTCAACCAAGCACAGGGAGAACATGATGACAGCCCCGAAACAGGAATCAAACCCAGACCCTGGAGGTGCACACTGTATATGGAATGTTGTGCACAAGATTGGTAGACAAATCGTGTTTGTTTCAAAACATTACACATTTTATTTTCCCATATCAGTAAGTTCTATAACATGGAATATGAGGGTACTGTTTTTAAAATACTGTGTTAGCCCCTACTTAACTTTAGCTAGCTATACAACAGATCTTCAACCTTTAAGATGTTCATACAGGAGTGATTCATTACACTCATCCTACCTTTTACTTTTTTTAAAGGTAAATTGCAGGTTAATTTGTTTTATTTTTGCTTTATATTTTGTAAGAATTATTTTTATGAATAATTTTAGTTTCCATTATTTCTTATGGGAAAATTTGATTTACGACTGTTTTGGAATACGAATTATGCTCGTAATCCAAGGTTCCACTGTATAAAATGTAGTGTCGAAAACACTACTAACGTTAAACATTCCAAAATGTAAATTCTCATTTATTCATTTATTTATCTGTTCACTTTCAGTAACTATTTGATCCTTTTCAGAGCCACCCACTTATAGTTTTGGGAGATGCAAGGAAACTGGAGAACTGAGAGAAAAGCCAGAGTGAAAATACTGTATATGAAACTCTACACTGACAGTAACTCAAACACCACCCCCTGGAGCTGCGAGGCAGCAGTGCTACCCTCTGTGCCACCCTTCTGCCAAATTGTCATTCCTGAAAAAGTTTGTCTTAAATAACATTCGTTCCCTGGAACTCTTGTGAACTAGTTCATATTTCCATTGAGTATACCTCTGAAGCTGCACATGTGTAAACCTCCTTTTTTATCTATTATCATGAGGAGGGAAAGAACAGGATGGTAAGGAAGCAAAGAGCCCAAAGATTATCACTTTCATAACAAGAAGTTGCTTAAAAGCAATGCAAGGATTTTTTTATTTTAGGTTTTTTTTTTTTTTTTTTGCTTTTGGCTTTCATCATAGATTTGATGATAAAAAGAAAAGCCACTGCAAAAATGTTTTGGTGAATCACTGACGCTTTAGGGCTGTTTTGTGACTGGTTTTTGAATTGCCATCTTGAATTGTGCTCTCAGGCAGGAATTTGATACCTGGCCGTGGATAGGCATTTCAAAAAAGATAACGAGCCAAACATCAAATGGTCCCAAAGCAAAATAAACACAAATGGTCAATGGAACAGTAATGACCTCCTCAGTCTTAAGATCTGAACCCTTCTGAAAAACTTTGGTGTGAACTTCAAAGAGAAAGGTTCACATAGCCAGAACTTGAAAAAACTGAAAATGATGGACATTAAAAGGTTCCACATGGAGGATTGGACCATCATCTCTCTATAAGTATCTCAAACCTTGTTTGACATTCGGTAAAAGACTCTGGGCTATTATTTTCCCCATGTTGGATGTCAGAAAGTATTAATTATGAACAGGGTGCTGATAGTTTTGTTGGCAGAAATAGCACCACTAAAGTGGTAAATAAGCTTTAATTCAAATAACTCAGTGTTCCAGTTTTCTCTTTGTTCATATTCCAGTTCAAGACTAGTTGTTTTTTTTATACTCCTAAGATGGAAGATTACCAATTTCACAGATTTACCAATGCGATTTAACTTGTACTTAAACATTACATGGAATCCAGGAATAATTTAAAAACGAGTCTGAAAGACCAAGCTAGTTAGGACATTAGCAGAATATAAATCTTTAATACATGTGAGGTCTTCTCTCTGTACAAAGGAAGTGTTGGATGCCAGTTTGAATGTATTAATTATTATGTGGTTGTGGTCTTTTGTGGAGGGTTCCTTTGCAGTGCTTATGCATGTAGTTGTTTTTAGCATGCTATTGATTTTTCTCCCTCGTTTGCTAGTTAGATCTTTAGCTGTGCCTTGGGCATCTGCAACTTGAGCACTTGTGTCACCAGGCCCCAATTACCCGACTGTGTCTGTGGTTCAAATGAAAGGTGTAATGCTTTAGCATTAATGCGTATTGCTCTTGTTGCAAGAAATCCATTCACCACTTTTTTTTTGGTCTGTTTTTTACATAAATTGGAAGCTGGCTCTGCATTTTTTTTTATTATAATTTTTTGCTTTCTAGCCTTAGGGAAATAAAAACCAACCCCTTATACACGATGAAGTGACATGATAATTAGGCTAAAGAAGAACAACCCTTAGATGATACCATGGATTAATATTAGATAAAGAAAAGTGCAGCTTCCGCAAGCGGACCGGACGTGCTGTGTTTACACATTTGGGTTCAAAGAGACTAGAAAACCATTATGCTATACTCTCCAGACTCGATTTAAGGCAAGAAAATTCTGGATGCAAACTGCATAAGGATATACACTAATCAACCATAACATTGAAACCATTAAGAGTAAAACCACCTAGTTTTTATGCCACGGGGGAAAACTGGCTCTGCAGGGCCTCTTGTGGTGTGCTGTTGTGTCTGGCACCAGGTTGTGGACAGTAGATTGTTTGGGTGCTGTGGATTGTGGGGTGGGGCCTCTGGGGATCAGAATGTTATTTTTTTTCTGGTGCACCTCATGGGTGCTTGGATTGGAGTGGGATCTATAGTAGGGAGTGTGGAGGCCAGGTCGGCAGCCTTGGGCTCTTTGCCTGCTGGGCCTTAAGTGTGGTGGGCTGTAATGCAGTGGGCATTCTGGGTAACTTTCTTTCCTGATCATCATTGACTTTTTTAACTATTTGTGCTGCATTGGCTTTTCTGTGAAATCATACCAGACGGGCTGGCATTAAGATCATGATCAAAATTGTATACCTTGCAGCACAGTAATTTTATTTATTTTTTTTACATATACAGTACCAGTCAGAAAATTAACTCAACAGTGGCAACTTGGTGGTGCTGGGGCTTGAACATCCAACCTTCCGTTCAGCATACCCAGAGCCTTAACCATTTGAACCACCACTGATGTATAATTGGTATGCAGTGTTGTCCAATTCAGCTGGCGGTGGTGTTGACATTATGGCTGATCAGTGTATGTATATGAAATGTCAAAAAGATTCAGACAAGGGGCATGAGTCAGGACTAGGGTGTCCCAAAATGCAACGAAAAATAGCACAATGGGTTTTTACTACAATGCAATGTTTGTTAGCGATTGCCTGGTCAGACACGATGATGTATAACTCACATTACCGTTTTTGGAAATATAATATTCACAAAGTTTGTTATAAAATGAATCAAGATTTAAGAAACATTCACTCATCTACATTTAAGACCAATTTTATACTGTGACTTTGATGTAGCTGAGGATGAGGAACTTTTAGATACAGTTACAGATACTGTCATTGTGTTTTACCATTAAAAATGCAGTTTGTCATTTAGAAATGATAATCATAGCTGCAATCTATTGTACATTTATCAAAGCACGATCTGTTTTATGCGAAAAAAAAAAAGAACCAAAAAAGTTAACACTATGAAACACAAGTACTGAGAAAAAAAGCCCTCTTGGCAATATTTCACCCCAGGCAATGCGGAATGTATCAGGTTACGATGACATAGCGCATCGAATTAGAAGAAACATCTCACGCCATGCTTCACTTAAAAATCCAGCACTGTTTTCTTCCAAACTTCTCATGCTAATGTGTGTGTATGTGTTTTTTCTCAATAGCATCAATCAGCATGAGGTTTACATTAGCTATTATTACATGCTAAGCAACTTATTCCAGACGACTTCTCCCCCTTAGTCCTTCACGATAGGATCTGCCAGAATCTCCACTTTAAAGCTCTGGATATTGGCTAAATTCACCACGTTTCCTGTTGAAGCCGAGGTTCTTCCTGGGACTTCATGAGGTAGCAATTACTGTATGTACGCAGTGATGTAGTTGAAGAAAGGGTTCTGGGGGAACAACTGAAAGTGCCACTGGGTGAGCAATCGTGATATATGCTTTTGAATTGATTGATATGTTTATATCGAATTTGTTCAAGTCATTTTATTAGAAACATGCTAATATAACTATATTAAATTATATTGAATTATTAATTTACTATATTGAATTATTAGTTTATGTTTACTAGATAAAATATGTAATTAGTAATCAAGGACTTTGTAAAGAACTTTAAATTATATGTTGAGTTTAATTTGTTCATTAATTTTCTTAGAAGAAACCGAATGAAAGAAAAAATACAAATATCCATGAAGTTCTAAATAAATACATTTAAAAAACAGGGACTTTTCAAAATATATAAATTTTTAAGAAACAGGGAAAAAAATAATAAATGCTTACAGACCTTGATGTAGCCATATTTAATCAATTTTTGTCATTACCAAAAAATTAAAAGGTAAATAATTAATTAATTTGCCTTATTTTATTTTTTTATGAAAAAGATCCATAATTAATTATTATTGTCTTTGATATGAATCTACAAAGTTTCGTTTTAATTATTAGGTTTCGTCCTGTTTTTAGAGAAGAACAAAAACTTAAATGACTATATATATATATATATATATATATATATATATATATATAGGGAGATAAATGAAATTCAATAAAATAAATTATTTAATTATTTATTTATTTATTTCTATCCATAAATGCACCAAAATCACTTGAGGTTACACTTTACATGATCATTTGATCCTCTAATCAGCCATGTCCAGCATCAGGATGACCTCTAGCCATCGAGGTCATGCCAGAAAAGAAAAATGTCCCACGCTGAAGAGAGTGTCTGCTTTGCCTTTGAGAGGCCGCCTAAATCTGCTTTCTTCAGGCCTGAGTGGTACTCACCATGTTTCTGACTTCCTGCTGTATGTTAGCGCCTTTTCGCTTTTCTCCTCCACGTTAGCGAGCCACTCTGCTTCTAATTCACTGTGGCCATGGCAACCAAGTGGGAAAGCACAGCGGGTTATGTGCTAAAAATATGTAGCATATCTGAAAGCACTCGGGATGGAAATATGATGGGAGGAAGCTAAGGACGAAGCGTACAATTAAGTTGAAGGGGTTGGGTTGGAGTAAAGCCCGAGTGCCAGTCATTTTGTTTCCGACTTCCTGCTGGAACTCACGTTAGTGCGACAACTTCTTCCACATGACTATACTGTAGGTTGTCCAGATATAAAAAAAAAGAAAGAAAGAAAGAAAGAAAAAGAAGAAAGCAGTCTCTAAACTTACCCTTTTGACTGAGGGGAGTGAATTCAGCTCCTTTACCACATGGGCTTTCATGTATTATTTCCTTTGATTAGCTTTGTGTTTTCACAGGACCTTGACAGAGGTAAGTACCCGAGCCGCCTCCCACCCCCTCCCCCCCTCCGACCCTCCCTGCGCTTATCGGATTTTTCCTGTAATAAGACATTCGTCTGCGAAATATGGCAAAACCTGTCAAATTACTTGACTGTAAATAATTCAAACTCAGCATGCCTAAAGAAGGAAATAAACAAACTGCTATTTCAGCATTGATTTGCAGCCATGATCTTCTGGTGTTTGTGATGAAGAGATCACTACTGAACACAAAAGGTCCTCGCTTGATCTCTGGACAAATGTTACAGCTCTTCTCAAACGTATCCTGTGAACTAGTCGCCAATGGGTGAGATGTGTAAATGCATTATGGAGGAGAGATAAGGTGCGGTAAGTACTATAGAATTTCCAGGAGGAATTGCGTTAAAGTTTGCTTTGGAGACATTGACGGGGATGTTCAGTTTGCCTGACGAACGAAAGAGCAAGAAGAAACAACGTCCAGGAAGTAGCAAAAAGATAAAAATCTGTTCATTTCATTTTGATATTCATTTTTGGCTTATTATTCAGTCATTACGAATAGGAGCAAAACATTTTTATTGATTAGAACCTTACATAATTTTTTCTTTAAAAATTCATTTTCAATTACATGTAATCTTGCATTTTGTAAGGCACATGTTTATGTTTATGCAGTTTTTCACAGATAACTTTCTAAATGTTAAAATTGTAAAATATTTTTTTTGAACATAGAAGTAAGTTTTTTGGGGAGTTTTATTCCGAAGGAAATTTTGTTGCTTTTTGCTACAATGGTTCAGAATTAACAGACAGTAATTATATAAAGTAAACATCAAATGTTAAGATGTTAAGAAGTTTGTAAAGTGTTTACCTCAAGCTTCTTTTAAAAGTCTACGCCTGGCAAAAAGACAAAAGAAAAGCAGAAGTTTGGGAAGAATCCTGCGATGAAGCCTGAGTGATTAAAGTGGCTTCATGTCATGACATCTTCAGACTAGCATGTCATCACTTAGTTAAACTAAACCCAAACTTCCTGATCCATATTTAGGTCTCGTTCACTCCCAATGTTTTTTTTTTTTTCTCCTCCACTTCTATACGGCGGTCCTGCCAGCATCCAGTATCACACATCGTCGACAGCCTCGCTCGGCTCGACGCCATAACTATCTGGATAAACGCTTGCCAAAAGTGCCCACGCTTTTAGAGCTGACTTTGTTCCAGTGGAAAAGGGCCAGACCATAAAGCTGAAAATCACACGTTTGCATTGGATGAGACGAAGCGCTCTGGAAACACTTGCACTTATATCCGTTATATATTTTCTTATTATATATACAGATTTTTTGTTTCCTAAAACATGTTGCAAACTCTCTGATAGGACTCTTACAGATTTATAATGTATCTATTGAGGTAAAAAAAATACTATTGGTAAAAAAAATCTTTTTGTATGAAAAATAAGCTAGAAATTAGGGAAGTGGTGGCTCAGGCTGTTGAAGCTTTGGGTTGCTGATCAGACAGTTGGGGAATTGAAACCAGCCACTGCTGGTTTGCTACTGTTGGGTCCTTGGCACTGCTGGGCTCATAACCTTATGCTCCATAGAACCCAGCCACTGCATGCGGCGCTGGTCGCGAGCCCACTTAGGAAATGGGAGGGTCATGACAGGATGACACGATGACATCTGGTGTGAAAAAAAAAAAAAAAAAAAAAAACATAACTGTGCCAGATTATAATGTGGTGACCCACAGTATAGAAGAGACAATGTGTGTTGCAACAGAAACGGGTCTATCCAATTATCTGGTGATCACAACTTCCTGGGAGTTTAGAGAGCAGATTGGTACTGTATGATGGAATGAACCCTTTTTCTTTTTTTTTTTATTAAATGGACTTGTTTGTCAAAAAAAGTACTGTAACAACCCTTTGCAAATTTTACATTTAGTGTGAAAAGTTTTTTTTTTTCTCATCAAGTAGTTGTGACCAAAAATAAAAATAAATAAATGAATAAATAAATAAAAACAGTATTTTATTTGTATCCATTTTTTCAATGTTATTATTAACTGCACTAAATGACAGAGCTGTAGTACTGCATAAAAGTGACACAAAAAAAAAACACTACACCATACATGGTATCTAATACACAGAAACCATAATTTGTATTTTTATAAATAAAAAAATGTATTTATTTATTCATTTTGTCATATTTCTGACCAAAAAATGTAACATTGGTGTTTTTTTTTTTTTTTTTGGAGTTGTTTTGATTACTATATCAAACCAAACGTGAAAGCAAACCAAACTCTATTGAATTATTCATTCGTATTCAGCATGATTTTTGCGACTATGAAAATGAATTAATAGGTGTAAAGAATTTTTCAAGCATCTCTCTTTAACATGAGAGTATTCACACCATACTGACGTGTGCGTAATGCTCGAGTATAGCCATCTGTTCATGAAACCAATTAACTCACGAGGAAGTCGGTTTTGCTGGAAACAATGTGCGTAACTTTGTCACCCAAAGCCATGTAACAGCTAATTACTACTGAGGAGTAGCTTACACTTTGCATTTGGTTGGGTGCATGCTTGCAAATAGTCTAACCCTGACATCTGCTCTGCACTCAGTAGAACTCAGTGAGGGTTTGGCTAATTCTCCAGTAATTCTCCTTACCTTTGGAGTTCTAGAGAGGACATTTCTCAGCATGTGCTGCAAAAAGATAATCAAATCAAATGCTGCTTACCGGTTTAATTCGCAGCTTTGACATTATGCGGCTGATCCCCGTGTCACAGTGTTTGGAGGGATCCGTTCGTTCATTCATTCTTTCGAATGCCGCAGTATAAAAATGGCTGCCTGAGGGTTGAGCTAATCAGCAGGTGGCTTCAGTGTGTAAGGAGTTTAAGTATCTCCCCGTGACTCCAAACAGTTACTTAACTCAATAAGAGTTTGGACTAAAAGGAACAGAAAGGTGATTCTGGCTTTGATGGACTGAATGGAGGATGCTTCGAGCTTCAGTCCCTGGCCTTTGAGGTCTTAAGGAGCTTGTTTGAGATGGTAATGTGGAAAGATTGTTTGGCTGATGGTATCTGCCCGGAAAAAACAAAAAAACTAAACTGAGCAAGTACATCAAACCCTGTCGTAGCCTCAAACAAAATGAAGTTAAGAGGCTATCACACGTGACTTGAACTATGGACATACTGTAGGTCTGTAGACATGGTAAAGACCTTCAGTATGCAACCTTTACCTTAGAAGCCACAGAGTATACCCAGACCCACAAGATGTACATAAACACCTAGAGTTTCAAGATAAAATATAAGTTTAATACAGGTAAAGATTTGCTATCAATACATTATAAATACTTTGTTGACTTTCCTCTATATAGAATAAGATAGTTGTTCTCAACAGCACAAAGACTTCTTTCAGAAGACCAAGCTTGACCAGGTCTTGACTCCCTTACTGTATTCCCCTTCCCTTTAAGATTTGCACATAACCGTGAAAAGGGGATTTTTGGTTTCCTAGCTATTTGTCTCTTAGACAGTCCTTCCTCAGATTGACCAACAAACAGGCCTTTATGGAGATTTCTTTGGAATTTCCACATCTTTGCACACTTAAAGATGCATCTGTTTCAATCTCAACAGAAGGAAATGAATAGTAGGTATAATAACAGCAATTTCAGTGCATACTGTACATTTATCATAAAACTATGGGGGGTCTAATTATTTTTTCTTATATGTCTGTTCGAACCACAGCGGTGGACAAAAGTATTAAGATAAAAGTGAAATTCAATGTTTTAATGACATTGTCAGTTTTATTTTTAAATAATGTCAATCAAGATAATAATAATTGGTTGTTTTAGGCAGTGAAATTGGTATGCAACAATCAGTATTTAGTGTGAAGTCCTTTATTCTTCAAAACCTGCTCGATCCGGCTGGGCATAGATTCAAAAAGACATTTGCAGTATTCTCACTTAATCCATGCCTGCTTGATTGTTCTTGAATAGCATGTATTAAAATTTGCCACAGAGGCATGCAGTTCCCTAGTTTTAGCCAATTTCGTTGAGAGGGGGACACAAAGTAAAAACCCTGCTACATATTTGTTCCATATACTGTATTAACTAAATCAGCTGATTCTAATTAGCACAACTCATCAGAAAGATAGGTAAGAACTAATTAGTGACATTTCCTATTTTGTGCACAGGCCACCCTGACATTAGGCATATAAAAAAAGAGCAAGCATGAGGCAGCATGATACTTGCCCCAGTAGATCAAAAAACTTAGTATAGTATTAAGAGAGATGAGCAAATTAATGGAATTTGTCAATGAGGTGGTTTTTGAACATTTGATAGTGAACGATGTGATAGTTTCATAGTGAACATCACAAATATTTTTTAAAATAATTATCACCCATCCTAACTTTTTAGGCATTTGATTTTAAATGAGTGTCTCAGTACCAGAGACAAAATGATAATCATTTAATATTTAGAAAGATGCACAAATTGATTGAATGTCAGGTTAGTATTTGTCAAATAGCAACATTATAAAAAAAATTAATATTTAATAAAATTTAGAGTTGTGAATGAGAACATATAAAGTTGGATAAATATTTGATTGAGCTTTTCCTAACTTTCTGCTAATTATTATTTAATTGTATTTTTTTTTATAAAACGATTTACAATGAGGAAAAAATGTGTATTTTAAAGTGCATTGTAGTTTTAATTAATTTCTTTCATTAATTTCACATGTTTTCCATTAAGGTTGCAGTAATGCACATTATTTACAGAATTCATTATTATGATCATTTATAAAAGTAACTTTAAAATTAAAAACACTGAAGTCATAAATCAAACTAACATCTCAATATTTGCTTTGATAATAATGTTAATGTGTGTATAATTAAACAATATGTTATTAGGAAAGAAACCTATGGAACAATATATTCTTATTACATAATACAGTGTTTTTCAGTTTTAGGACAAACTTAATATAACAAGGATCAACTAGGTTTGTATATTTGTATCCCCCGAGCTAAAAAAATAAAAAATAAAAAATGATGTCAAGACAACAACCAGTTTATACTTGATTGCACAGTTAAAGGCATAATTTAATGTTTTTGTGTTGTGGATCTGTCACGAATGTCCTGAGACCACCTCATTTACTACAAACTGTGATCAATAACAGTGCAAATGGAAAAATCTATCAGAAGAAAAGGGACGGTGTGAATGTCAATGCGCTCCCTGCTGATACACTAAAGCGATCTAACAGGGCACACGAGAACGATGCACCTTCACATCATTGAAGGAAATGCCGTAGGACTGTAAATACTAATCAAGATTTGTCTAACAGAATTACAAGAGGTTACGCTAATGTCTGTATTAAACCCCATTAGATTTGCATTTGCATGTGTTCTGTTTTTTTTTCTCTCTTTCATCTATTATGTTTGTGGATTGTATAATCTCCATTGATATCTCTGTAATTTTCAATAATTAAAATGGCAGAGTTTAAGGAGGTTAATGGAGCTTCTTTGTAGCTTGACAAGCTGCTTTGTTTTGTTGTATTAACTTAATTGAAAAAAATGGCAAATTAATATGACGAGTATGGCATTAATTCTAGTTTAATAATGTACAGCTTGTAACAGTAGTGTGTAATCACTTTAGGATGAGTGATGTCTGTTAGTAATAATCACAGACATTGCAGTCTTTTCAAGAAGAGATGATGGGAAAGAAAAGCTCGCTCAAGCAACATGCTTTCATAAAGCTCCTCATTAACTGTGTCGACCTGTGTGGCCAGACAGCATCTCACATGTCAACAAGAAACAGCTGAAACAAGAGTTGAGAAGGTCAGACCTGGACATGAACTTTGCCACTTGGAATTGTCTGTTTACATGATGATTTTTTTTTTTTTTCATGGGATCATTTTTGCTGCCATGCAGGTTAAGATTTGAATCGTATAATGGCTAACCTTGCACCAAATCTGCAGCTCAATCTGACCATCCTGAGTCAGTTACTGTTTTAAGACATCCTTACTTGTGGCATTTGAGAGAGTTTATTTTTTTAAAGTTGGCAAATTTAAACTTGGCAAATCTTTATTCCATTTAAAGATGCACCTTTTATTCAAGAAAGTCTATTAAACACCACTATTCACATTTCTCTGTGTCTTGTTTGAGAAAAGTAGAAAACTGAAATCTGTCAATGAAATTCTGTTAGCAAACTATTTTTTTTTCAAGGCTCATGCAGATGCTTGGATGGTTGATTTATGTAAAATAAGCCAAAGAATGCGAGTGTTAGTCAAATGTCAAAAGAGAATTTTATTTTTTTATTTTTTTATTTTTTTATTTAAAAAAGAGTGAGAGGTTAAGCAGGTTTAAAGTAATGAATATATGAACAAAAAGTTTTCAAAATTAAGTCATATACTTTAGAGATTTAAGTCATATGTTTAGGAAAAGTTTATTAACAGGAAAAAAGTCTAAATGTTACAAAAAATGCATGAATTTACAACAAAAAGCCATAATGTTTTAAATAAATTAAGTATTAGGTAATTAAATATTATATTATAATAAAAGCAAACTTGTAATTGATAATTTCTAACAAAAAATTGTATCCTATTTTATGGCAACACATTGAATTACACACACAATTTTAAAACAAACAAAAAAAAAAATTACAAGTAAACTTATTTTGTACAACACGAAAGCCACAATATTTTGCAAAAAGTTAACTAGTAATTTTAAACCAAAAATTACTAATATTTTGAGAAAAAAAGTTCTTCCTTTGAAATAGTCACATTTTCTTGCGCAACCTTTTTTTTTAATATATTACCTCCACAATTTAGTCCAAACTGTTTATCTTGACTTCTTTTCTTAAATTTGCAATTAAAGATTTTTTTCCAATTACAATATAATTTTTTTTATAAAATAATTGTTTTCCTTAGTCTTAAATGCTGTAATATTACACCTTAGAATATCATGCCTTTTTTTCCCTCTTAATATTATGATTTTTTTTTTCTCCATCACTATGTCCCTAATATATGGAAATAGATGAATATCTGAAAAATAATGATAAATTTTCGATGGGTGTTTTTTTTAACAAATGATTTATTTATTTATTTATTTATTTTTAAAGTTGATCTGGAAAATTATATTTTGTTCCCAGGCCAGCCAAGACAGTGAGAATTGTATCAATTTCTTCAAATGTTTCAACAAACAATAACAACTATAAAGGTGAAACACTTGGCCCAAAATGCTGTTTCTGCATCCTGTGCAAGGAGTATGGGGAGATGGGTTCTCAAAAAATATCCGTATACAAGCGAACATGACCTGAAACTCTTCACTGTAATTATCTGCTAAACCTTCTGAGCAAATCGATCCTCTAAGGTTTACTTTAGCGCAGCTGCCATCAAAGCCAAGTCATCAACAGAAAGTGCACTCGGAAAAACACATCAGTTGTGGAGGGCAGCGGCCGGTCAGCGTGTGTTGTGTCTGCCGCTAAAAAAGATCTCAGAGTCTGGCCTGTGATCCACCGTCACTATCGGCAGCAAACAGGGCACCTTAATCTCCTGCCGGGCAGCGGGCGCTGCATCCTGGCACAGCGGGCACCGCTGGCAGCCCATCACAGCTCCTTTTCTGGAATGTCTAAGAGGAAAGCGCACACCCCCGGGCAGCACTGAACTCCTGACCCACGGGCTGTCCCAGAGATGAGTCCTAGTTGCGTTTTAATCCCTTTAATCCCTCTCACAAAGAAGGTAACTGAAAAAAAAAAAAGTGAGAACTCCAAATCTCCTTCTTAGCTATGATAAAACAGCTATTGATTTAAGGACAGTGTGTAGGGATGAGGAGGTCACTCAGTAAGTAAGAAAAAAAAAAAACGGATAGAGAAAGACCTGAGAGTTCATAGAGGAAAACAGAGCAGGAGCTAACTTTTTTTCGTTGTTGTTTTTACAGCGGTTATTTGCCATCTGTTCGGTTGGCTGTGTGCTTTTTTTGTGTGTGAAAGAAGCTCATAGCCATTGGGAGTAGCGCAAAACATGCTGGGAAGGGTGCAGTCGAGCTAATCCTCCTCACACACAAATACAGACAGACAGACACACACACACACACACATGCACAAGACTTCACCAGAGTTAATTGATTCCGAAACGACTCCCCTGTGTTTGGAGAGTTTCTTAGCACAGGACAGAATGCTAAACGTTAAGCACACACCAATGAGATTCCTTCCTCCCTTTCCTGCACTGTTTAAAAGTCTCAGAAATATATAGCAGGGATTGAAAGAAAAGGAATTGGATGTGTTCAATTTCCTTTCCCCTTTTTTTCTGTTTTTTTTTTTCTTTCATCATACTCGTCTCTCAAGACACATTCAATGAAACCTCGTTCAGAAGCCAGCAGGCAGAAAAAAAAGGAGATTATGCTAGTTCCTCGGAGGATCGTCCCTCCTGCCAGACGTCCCCTGCTCTCTCTCTCTCTCTCTTCTCGCTTCTGTCTTCTCTTCTCTAGCCAGAGCCAGCCACTGATTCGCCTGTCAGAAATATTCCCTTACATCTCAATTTGCAAATGAGAGCACGCCTTTCTCGCACACGGGCACATCGCCTAGACAGATGTAGGCTAATCTTTCAGTCAACACTGGGTTTGTTTTCTGATCAGGGGAATATTTAGCGCAGTGTATGATGCATTGTGAATATATATTAGTGGCGCGGTATCATCAGTGTTGGTTTTTGCATCCCAGATGTTTTTCCTATGCCGTTTTAACATCCTTAACACTCCAATTATACTAAGTTTGTTTTTATTTAAAGTGTTTTACACAGAAACTATGGTGGGAAAAAAAAAGATGTGAAAGGGATCTTTAATTTTCATGTGTGATTATTTACATAAAAACGTGATGATGTATACAGTATGTTATAATGTGTTATGCCTTCAAACTGATGTCATAACATTTGGCATCTGGATGAATCATGTGATAAAATTACACATGAATGTAAATGAATCATATGTCAAAATGACACATCTATCTGAATTAATCATGTGTGGAAATGTCATATAAGTTTGACTGAATCATGTGCAAAAATTACACTTGGTTCTAAATGAATCACATGCAGAAATGACACATGTATCAGAATGAATTGTGTACCAACTTGACACATGCACCTACCATACAGTAAGTGAATCATTTCCAAAAATGACACATGCGCATGAATTAATCATTGCTAAATCATATCAAAATGAGACATTTATATGAACGAATCATAAGTAACAATGACACGTGACTCTAAATGAATCATTTACAAATATCACATAAGTATAAAAGAATCATGTGCAAAAATTGCACTTGCTTCCACATGAATCACATGCAAAAATGACACATAAATCTCAATGAATCATATGTAGAAATATCAAATACAGTAAGTATGAATGAATCACAAAAAATAAAACTTGTTCCCAAATTAACAATCACATGCAAAAATGACAAACATGTCAGAATGAATCATGAGCTAAAATGACAAATTCTCATAAGTAAATCATTCACAAAAATGACAGATGCATCTAAAATCATCATTTGCTGATATTAACCTAACGTGAACCTGAATGAATCATGCCAAAATGACAGATGACTCAATTTGAATCATTTGCGAAGATCTCATATAAATACAAATTAATCATGTGGGGAAAATACCACATACATCTGAATGATATAAAAAATGGCACACGAATGTGATTGAGTTATGTGCAAAATTGGCAGATGCATATGGATTTATAAACTTGCTAAATAAATCACATTTATATGCAAACAAATCCTATAATCATGTGAATATAATTATGTGTAAAAAAAAAACATGTGAAAATTAATGATACATGTGATGATGAATGTGAATGAATCACATGATAAATGAATCATCTGACACCTTAATATGAATAAATGAATCATGTCGCAAACTGACAGATGTAAAAATGTCAAATGGATATACTGTAAATGAATGAAAAATGACACATGCCACAGAATGAATCGTGTTAAAAATGACATTAAAAAAATGAAAGAATCATATGTCACAATGACAGACATACAGTTAAATTGTGCGCAAAACTGGCATTTATGATTTATGAATGAATCATGTAAAATTATCAAATGATAATGTGCAAAAATGACACAAATTTATGAATGAATTATGTGTAAACTTAATACATTTGTACACAAATAAATGGATTATGTGTAAAATGACATGCATCGAAATAATGTCTATAAAATTACATGTAAATACAAAAGAATTATGCAAAATGACACATGGACATAAATGAATCATGTGCAAAAATATTACATACATATGAATAAATGATGTGTAAAAATGACATGCATACAGTATGAAGTGAATCACATGGAAAATCACATGGACATAATAAAAGACTAAGAATATGAATGAAACAAAAACAATCATGTGCAAATAAATGAATAAGTGCAACAGCTAAAAAAAAGAAAAGAAAAGAAGTTTCTCCTTGCAAATAAATAACACTTTTTTTTCAATGTAACCTCCATTTAATAAAAAAAAAAAAACTTTAGGCACTGAGGCGAAAGTAAATACCTTTTAATGGGAAAGAGTTTACCTCTAGATCTCCGCATTATTCGGCTGATTAGGTATTTTTACTCTTTGAAAACTGCATGTTCATTCACTAGGAACTCTTTCACACATCCACAGGATGCTTTAACCAACAGGACAAAACACCAAATCAGCATCAAAAGCTGAAAACAACTACAAACCATTTAAATCCATTCATATTGTGTTGGAAAGATCACATGCAGCTGTGTTTTGTGATATTCTGAATTGGACGTGGATCTCATTCTCTGTGGATAATTGTCTGGAAGATCAAGGGGAGAAACAGAGAGAGAGAGAGAGAGAGAAAGAGAAAGAAAAAAAAACACAAGTCGGGAGAGAAAACTCATTTAGAGGCATCTCTCAAAGTGATTCATCTTGTAAATCCTGGTGTTAGAGTCGAGTTTAAAAAATGGTGACTGAGGATTAAATCAAAGGCCGACTTTGTGCACAGAACGTGAGGGTTGAAGAGACGGACCTTTCACTTTCTACACTCACAAAAGAAAGGTTAAACTTTAAAGATAATCACACATGTGTATTAATATTAGAAGTAACCTTGGTTCCAATTGTGCCAGCTGACTGCTAACCTCATTTCTGAACAGACCCACAAGGTGAGATATCGTATCCCAGGAATTGGAAAACGCACGGATACAAATGCGATTGAGCTCGAGAACTGCTTTTCAGGACGCAGCTCGTTTGTGATCGACTTAAGCAGGTTGCACTGTTCCTGACCTATTAAAACATGGCCATAGAAAAATGGGTCAGGTTTTCAAGAGCTTGCAACAAATAGTAGGACAAACATCAACTCGTTTGGTTGGATCCTGGTCAAAAAATAATAATACCATAAAAATCATTCATTTTATATATATATATATATATACTGTAGGTAAAAGATTTTCGGATGGAGTACTTCCTTTTACGTAGTGCTTGGATAATTATTATAAAGCATACCGCATTAAATATAACCTACTGTATTAAACATGTACATAGAAGAGATTTTCAGAGAGAAAGTTTTTCCTGACCTCTCGATGAACTGTGCAGTTTTACAAACTGTGTGGCATCCTAATCTGAAATGCTTGGATGCTGTGTGTGTCCTAATTTGGAATGTGTTGGCGTTGCTGACTATAAGCTGTCGTGCTTTTTCCTGTTTGCGTTCAAAGGCTTACGTCAGACGAGATGAGCCACGGGCAGAACGTCTCAGACGTCTCAGTATCTGGCTTTTGCAAAGGCTCGAAAGATGAAAGGTTTGCCTTAATGGGGAATAAGGCGAAAAAGATTAAATATTAAGAAAGACTGTCTCATAACAAATGAAGAGCAAGTACAGGGACATAAGGCAATGCTTGACACAAAATTGCAAGTGTGAATAACTGCGAATAAAGCTAAGAATCAGTTCATGTAACATTATATATATATATATATATATATATATATATATATAAACAGCTGTGATTTATGTTTACAATATAAAGACTGGAGCTCAATATGAGCGATACATCTCTCCATCAGCTTTCTGTAACTATACACAACCTACCAACCTTTAATGCTTCATGCTTTAACTCCCAACACATCTAATCCAGCTCATTAGCTCATAATAAAAGCTTTTTTTCTGAGTTGGCTCTGGTATGTAAGCAGCAGGGCAACCTTGAAACTGTGCAGAACAATAAGATAAAAAAAAAAAACTTTTCTCAATGCTAAAGTTTAAAAATTCCCCAGATTTATAAGAGAATCCATTGATCCAACCATCTATCAATCCATCCATTATCAATATAGAGGAGCATAATTCATCGCACAAGGTGGGGTACACCATGAATTGGGGTGCCAGCTCATCGAAGAGCACAAGCACACATAGATACTCACACTCACAAATCAAATCGTACACTCCAAGCAATTTGGAAACACCAACTGGCCTACTCTGCATGTCTTTGGAAACTTACCAAGCACAGGGAGAACATGCAAACTCTGCATGCACAGACCAGAGGCGAGTTTCAAACCCCCAACCCTGGAAGTGCGAGAGAGATAGTCTCAAAAAGCATTATCACAAAAAAGCTGCATACTGAGAATGGAATCTTTTTATTAATGCTTAACTTACGGAAAAAAACACACTAATGAATACGCCTTTAGCAGTCTATAGTAGTAATTTCCTTTTAAAGGTGGGCAAAGGATTACATTACTGGATACTGCGGAGGTATATGTGCGTGTGTGTGTGTGTGTGTGTGTGTGTGTCATCTGAGACTGCTGTGTGATTTGTGATGCATTAGTCTTGTTCATTATCCCATAAAACTACAGCCAAAGTGTAACAGGCTAAGAGGCTGTTGGTACAATACATGTGAACTATTGTACCCCCAAAGCTCCCAGAGCCATTTTATCTTTGGAATTCTGAGCATCATGGTGTTGATTAGCATTAGCTCAGGAACATTTGCTGAATTAAGGGCTTTGGTGGTAATCGAGTGGGCATGGGCAATAACAAACACACCGACGTCATGGCTAATGGTTGGTGTAACATAATAGCAGTGGTAAAGTGATTGCTAAATTGATATTGACCCTGAAGAAGAATACTATTCAAGAACACTGGATGGCTCTGGATTAAAGGTACATTTTGTAATTTTATAGTCAGAAATTGGTACAAGTGCCTAAAGGTATGTGGGAGCTCATCGATTTTTTGACTTTGGCTTTATAGACAAACATCGGTGTTTTAATCTGGTTTTAAACTCTTCATGTTCACCCTAGGACTATGTATCTTGCACTAGTATGTAGTCAAGTGATTGAAATTGAATCCAAGGCCACACGTTCACTCAAGAGCAATTCCTGGTCATGGATCATGTATGGAGTAGGTTTTGATTGTCAAATGTGGCATGAACACTCGTCTCATCTTCTATAGACCTTTATCCTGTATTCAGGGTCGCGGGGGCCTGGAGCCTATCCCAGAAGGCTTAGGGCACGAGGCGGGGTACACCCTGGACAGGGTCCCAATCCATCAAAGGGCATACACACACTCATACTCATTCAAGTTCTGGGAACGCCTACAGTACATGTCTTTGGACTGTGGGAGGAAACCGGACTACCCGGAGGAAACCCACCAAGCACGGGGAGAACATGCAAACTCCATGCACACAGAGAAATCAGAGAAACATAGCAACAGAAAAAGAGAAATCTCATTAGGATGGATAATCCTCAGAGTACATGAAGTCTTCCGGGTGATAAGACTTAAACCTATTTAAAATATGTATTGAAATCTGGAGCTGAATTACAGTAGAACTAGTCTGGCTTAAAGAAATAGCTTCACTGGCCTCTACTGAGAAGCTTCACACTACCATTCTATCAGCAATCCTGAAGTTTAGTTCATCTTTCATTTATACCTGCTCTTTTGATGTAGTATTTCAATACTTCTCTGTACTATGCTTATGACACTCAACAAATCATTTTCTTTTCTCCTTTTTTAAAATTACTTTTTAAAAAATTGCATAATATTGTGTCCCCCATTGTGCCACCAAAACTGCTATGGCTTGTTTAGCCATGGACGGCATAAGACCCCTAAAGATATGCTGTGGTATCTGGCATAAAGAGATTAGCAGCACATTCTTAAAGTTCTGCACGGTCTCCATAAATCAGACCCAGCCTTCCACATGATGTAAATGAAAATGTGATCCATCAGACCACTTTTTTTTGTTTAGTTTTATTGTCTAGTTCATCAGTCATCTAATCATCAAAATGTTTCAATTGTCAATGCCTATCAGGTCCTTATGCTTTCCCTATTTGTCTCGACCAATCTGACTATTTAATTGCCCACCCCTTGACAGGTGCCACAGTAACAAGATAATTAATGATATTCATTTCATCTGTCAGTGGGTTTAAGGTTATGGTAGTTCAGTATTTGACCAGAATTTTATATTAGTAGCCAAGATTAAGTGATTAGGAAGCATAAAAGTCACTAGGAAACACTTGGGTTAGAAGTCAGGGGTTGGGTTAAAGGTTAGAGTTATGGGCCAAGGTCTAGGGTTTGGGGTTAAAGTTAGGGACTATGCGGTAGGGTTGAGTAATTTATCAGGAGGGTCTGGGGATATCAGTCCATGCTTGTTCAGACTCTTGTCATCTTAAGCCTGGACTACTGCAACTCAGTCCTGGCTCTTCCATCAAAAAAATCTTCCATCGTCAAACCACAGTTGTGTTTCCTCCACTGCTCCCTGATGATCTCTTTCAAACAAACCCTGACATACCTAAAAACATGTATCACATCCCTTTCTGGATTCTGGATCATGTTCCTTTTAAGGTACTGCAGCTTGACTCATTTCAAGATACAAAGAACATCTGCGTCAAGACTTTTCAACACACTTCCACCTACTATAGGTGGACGAATCACCATCCCTAATAATAATACAAGAATGATCAAGTCTCTTCTTTAAACTGACACCCTGGTCGGATTCATAGCTGATGCTTTGGCTTTCCCCAAACAACAACTGATGACCTACCTGTTCACAAAGTGATTAATGACTGCATACTTGTACTTGTTGTATGAAGTCAATGTATTAAGTTCTCACTTATAGACTTTTGATTAAGAGTATTCTTTTACCCTGACCTATTTGCAGTAACATAAGAATGCTTTCCGTTCTCATGCTAGAGCAAATTTTCTGAAAAAAATCTTCTGAAATAATGTTTAAATGCTATAAAATAGACGTGTAAATATGTATTTTTATGAGGATAGTTACAATCTACATAATATGGTACAGTATAACCCTGATACTTAGGACTCATCAAATGACCCAGACTCCTTTAACACGTCTGCACTTGGAATGGGTTCTTTCTCACTTTGGTTAAAGGCGTCTGCCAAATGAATGAATGCAAATGTAATTCACGGAGAGGTCAATTAAAGAGGAAGTGCCAAGGTGAGAGATGAAGAGTGGCCAGTTCTAACATATTTAATTGCACACCTTTCAGCAATGCATTACCGGCCTGAGGAGCTAGGTGAGATGGTGTGATAGTAGGAACTAATGTGGTCGCATAAATCATCATCTGTAATAAGGAGAACAATGAGTGCACTTGAGAGCCTTTTGAGGTGCAGTAATATGAACAAGAAAAAAGTTTGTTACTGTTTGTATTTGAGCATCCTTTTTAAACATAATTCCATTTTGTAATACACTTCTGACCTATTTATTTCAATCCAGTTGTATGGTTGTTATTCAGAGTAGCAAATGTAATACATGATCTCAGCATGCTGTAAAGCTGGTAATGATCCACAGTCTCTCAACACACACCGAGCTAAATGTGACACACTTCAACATCTGCAAATGCTAATTAGGGTTCAGATTAAGCTTCGCTCTCCGACAGAACAACAGGAGCATTTCAAACGGTCCCTCTTTTTGTTACACAGGGTGTGTGTGTGTGTGTGTGTGCTCGTGATGGCCTGTGTTTGAGGAGGCTTGTGTTTTTATGTAAATTTTGTGCTCAGCTATCTTGCTTCTTCATTCTCTGTTCACACACACACACACACACACACACACACACACACACACACACACACACACAGACTATTCTTCTTTCTATTGTTTGTTAAAGTGAGAAAGAAAAAGAAAGTGAGAAAATAAGTGAGAGAGAAGTGACAAGGAGAAAAAATACATTTTATTGGCTGGACTGATTGTTCCCAATTGGTGGCACCTTAAAGAATGTAAGAGAGGAGAGAGAGAGAGAGAGAGAGAGAGAGAGAGAGCGCATCCTTACACAATTGTGTGAAGTAGAAAATGAAGCTGTTAAGCCGTCTATCTATCTGGCTGGAATTTTAAGCCATTCATTCCAATTACTTATATATCAGGGTATGAAACGTCTCTGGCCCAAGCGCACCCTAATTAATCCCTCTCACCCCAGCAAGTGTGTGAAGTTTTATCCTTCGAAACCACAAAGACTCCCAACTAAATAATGATTAGGACAGGGTGACACCCTGCCACTGTCCCTGACATCATGCATTTTTAACGCATGTTACATTAACATGCCTCTACAAGCCGAAGTCATGTAGAGCCCGCACTGTGCCAGTGCAACGAGTGTTAAATGAGGTGTAGGAAATGTGCTTTAAACAGATTTGCACATTTATAAGAATCCCAACATTCACTTGGATGGAAAGTTTTAAATGGGTGGGGTTAAAGGAAGGGGTGGAGCTAAATGTCTAAATAGCTATGTGTATACCAAGAACATTTGTGCTTATCGATTTATATCGCAATTCTGTAGGTATTACACTTTTATAAATATCTGAATCCAATATAATTTTTTTCCAATTTTGATCATGCTCCTAGAACTACTTTTTCATGTTTTGTGCCTGGAATACGCCTGTGCCGTCAGGGAAAAAAACCTTATTGATGTGATAATCTGGTCATTTAGTGCATTCAGGTTGACATCCGAGTTAATTTTTTGCCACTTATTGTTGCCGAGCCTAGACCTGAGCAACTGAAGCCACCTCAGATCATAACACTGCCTCCAAAGGCTTGTAAGGTGAACACTATGCATGATGGGTGCATCGCTTCATGCGCTTCCCCTCTGACATGCATATCGCTCAGGATTAGAGTCAGTCTGGACTCATCAGACAACATAACCTTTTTTCATTGGTTCAAAGTCCAATAATGTTTCTCTCACAAATTCAAGCCGTATTTTTTATTTTTTTACTGATTATTCTCATTAAAAGTGGGGTTCTTATGGACACACAGCTATTTATTCCCTATTATATGAGTTCTCGTCACATTGTATGAGTTTGGAAATGTTCTTACTTTCAATATTAAACAAAGCTGAGGTTTTTACTGTTTTTACCATGCAACTTCTGTTTAAGTATTTTTTTTTCTGACCACATTTTCCGCCACAATGTTGACAGCACAGTCCTTACAGATTTTGAAAATTTAATCAAAATGTGGAAGGGTTCTTAACCCAGTTTCAAATTTCATTACTTGTTTCCTTTGCTTGATGCAGCCCACCATTTTTTTTTTTTGGCTATACAATAAACCATAGCTTTTTATTCACATCTAAATTGAACATGAGTAATTAAATGTAGTCCACTCCTATAGCATTATTTTTTTTTCACTTAAACACAAAATAACTTTAAATGCAAGAGCTTAACATATAACTTAAAATTAAATGAAACAAAAAAGCTATTTTTACTGAGCAGAATGTATCATCCTTTATAATAGTTATTTTATTTCATTCATTAATTTATTCATTCATCTTCTAAACAACCTATCATGTACAAGCTCACAGGGAGCCTGGAGCCTAAGACGACCAAGGCATGAGGTGGAGTAAACCCTGTACATGGTGCCAATACATTCCAGCACACACACACATATATTTAACTTATTCAATTCCAGAATCCTAATAAGTAACTAATTAAAATGTCAGAAAGGATGATCAGACAGAATGTGTGGTTCCTAGTGTAAAGCATTGAGAAGAAAGTGCGAAACTGTTGGTGACTTAGTCAAAATTGACGGCACACTTACAGTAATCAGCCTGGCTACCACAGCATTTTGCAGCAACGTGCCATCCAATCACGTTTGCACTTAGTGGGACCCAAACACCCCAATGACCCCTAACACCCCTCTAGGTTATGTAAGAGCTATTTGTCCAAGAAGGAGAGTGATGGAGGGCTGAATCAGATGTCCAGGCCTCCACAATCACATAATCTAAACCCAATTGAGTTGGTTTGGGATGAATTGAGAGTGAAGGAAAAGCAACCAACAAGTACTTAACATCTCTGCAAACTTCTTCAAATGTTTCAGGTAACTACCTCATAAGGATGACTGAGAGAGTGCCATGTTGCAATTGATAGATAGTGTAATTAATGTTTGTTAGAACACCTGTTATGTGGCGTGAGGCATATAGTTAAACATCACTATGCTGATGGAATGTCTGTCATCCAATCAGACAACTTGGGCGGAACTAACTGTTGTATGATGAAGTAATACAAATTATTATTATTATTATTAGCCAGATTAGCCAAAATCTTTTTTTTTTCCCAAACCACTTTATGGGCACTTTAAGCATTCATCTACTTCACACATTGTTTTGTTTCAAGACACACACCAAGCTTTTAATATTTAAGGCTTTTGTGAACAAATACATAATTTATCATACACTTTCTTGAGATAAGGTCTATAATTTTTTTTTTTTTTTTAGTTTTTATCCAGCGATCTATATATGGTCCATTATACCATCACCTTGGAAACGATACTGTATAAGCAGCGCAGTTAATACAAATCACGAACAAGTACAAACCATACTTGGAAAGTGGACTGTCTGCGAAATGGAGGGCAATGCATTTAGGTATCTTTTACCTCATTAAAAATGCATTGGTCTGAGCTGTCCTCTATTGATTTCTGTGGCTGTAATATTTTTGGAGACAAACCAAACAGATTATTGCATTAGATGACAAAGTGAAACGGTATTACGGCTGACTCGTGCGGTCACGCTCGTGCTGCTCGCTCTTCCTGTTGTATCTGGCTTTACCCGTTCCAACGTTTCAGCGTTTCTACTGAAGCATGAATGCAGTTGTGTAGTTAAATATCGCTGCACGCCGAAACCTCTCTGCGCTCCACCGGGTTTGTTAGAAAGCGAAAAGGAAATCTGAATACACCTGGTTTACAGCTTTGACTTCCTTTTTTTTTTTTTTTTTTTCTACGAGTGCTCTTCACTTGTGTGAGCTCCTGTGAGAGAGAAGAGTGTGAGAGAGGGAAAGCTGATGCTCAAATTTTTACATAATAACATGTTGCACCTCCTCGAACACAGGCTCATCATACACGAGCTAACACTTCACCGCACACGTGAATAAAAAAAGATAATGTTGCTCTTATTCAAGGCAAATGCAATGTTTAGTGTCATGTTCAGCAGTGCGTGTGCATATCATGAATTATCGCTTGTTAAGCTAGCAACAGCAAGCGCCTTGGAATACTTGCAATGTGGTTTTTTTTATTCTGAAAAGCATGCATAAAAAATTCAAAAAATGTTGTGAGACACTGAAAAACAGTGATTATACCCTTTTAAAATGGAATTCCCACTCAGAAACAAGTCCACAACCATTAAAATTTGGAGTATAGCATGACATCAGGTCAACGTCGCCGTCAACAGTAAACAAATGTTCACTTCAGTCATTAGAAGCGTTAACTAGAATTAGCTCATGTTGTGGAGTTAGCTGGCTAGCTTGTGGCTAACAAAAAAAAGTTTGAAAAAGAAAAGTTCCTTCTCATTCTCCAGGCTCTCTCATCCAAGACAAAACTTTAGTTGCTAACAAGCTACAGGAAGTAGCTCGAAGTGCTCCCGCGATGACATCGGCTCTAATCTTAATCCAAACAAGCGAATGTTTACCACACTTATGGCTAACACTCCCACACACTGGTAAACATGACACGTCTGAACGTCTGCAAAGGCTAATTAGCACACATATTTAGCTTTGCCTGTGACTGAACAACAGGAGCGCTTCAGTTTCACCCAGTCTGGCTTTTTTTTTTCCACTGTTTGTGTTTCGTGCTCGTGTTAGCTCTTTCTGAAGTAAAAAAAAAACTAAATTTGATGGGAAAAGCGTCTGCTTTTCTCTCCCCCCCACAGTCATTTCTTTCCTTCCCTCAGAAACATACGTGCTCTTTTTGTCTTTTCGCACTCCTCATCGGTTTTTTTTTTCTCCTCCTTTTTTTAAAGCGTTCGCTTATGGAGCTGGCACGCTTCAAAGCGGCGGAAAGCTACCATTCGTCTAGCGGGAGGAATTTACGCCGCTGTCTCTCTTGAGCATTACTTCAGAAAACAGCTCTCATCTCTTTAACTCTGTGGCCTCCGCATGACTCCCTGGTGAAGGAGAGAAATGGAAGGAAGGGAGGGAGGGGAAAGTCTTCAAAGAAGTGGGAAAAAAGTAAAACTTTTTTTTTTTTTCCCCCAGACTGCTGCATCAGTACGGTTTAGCGAATAGATGACAGTATATTCTGGAAGAGTGCAGAGCGCGTGGGTGCGCTCATGTCTGATGGTGTGTGGGCCGTTATCGGACAAAACAACAAAGTAAACGTGTTTATCTCAAAACTGCACAATTACAAAAACCTGGTTTAGACTTGTTTCACTGCATGTCATGATCTTGTCTCCTGATATTACGCAACAGCATGTGATCTCCATGTCAGTCAAGATCTTTTGATGGTAGACCAGTGATTAAAGAAAATATTAAGTTGTGCATAGATTACATCATTAACCGGTGCCAAAACAGGGTTTCATAAACTAAAGCACTGTGCAAGGTCAACTTTAGAAAATGTATCCTGTTAAAAAAAAAAAAACAGCAAAAGAACTTTTTGAGTGACCCTGACTAAGCCAATGCATAATACATGCAAAGGATCCTAAGACTGCTGATTTCAACCATTAATAAACATTTTTTTGTGCTATGTTTATGTATAAAATATACCCAAAAATGTTCGTGTGTTTTGTTCTTACAGTTCTCTAAATAGTTCACCTGTCTAGGAGTTTTGGAAACACTTGATCCTGACCTCAACAACACATTTATTTGTGCTAAATTGATTTATTTCAAACACATTATTTAACCAAATTCAACCTTTTTAAACCCACTTAAAGGCAATTTGAAACAAATGACTTCAAAGGGTGTTTAAGTCAAACCGAGACTTGTCATGATCTTCTTTATTTATGAAGATGTAAATGGGATTGACATTTACAGAAGATGGTGATTGAACTCGTAGCTACAGTGAAATATTTGGATGGTTCAAACATTTTAAAGAAGACCGTACGTCCATGAATGACGATCCCGGCTGAGGCTTGGAGATCGCTGCAGTCGTTCTTGTGAACGTTCAGCAAGTAAAAAAGCCTGATCCTTCTAAATCAGCAGATAACTTGCAAAAGACACGCATCTGTCTGCGGAAACTGTACATTCAATTATGTATCATTCCAACACCACTTGCAGTTCATAGGAACTGAATGAAGCCTTTATTCAACTCATGTTAAGGCAAAATCAAAACAAACTACAAATAAACAATAAATAAATAAATAAAATGGGGGTCTTTCTTTGCTTCTGAAATTAAACTTCTTCACTTATATTGTGTTCATAATTTTAATATAATATAACTAATATAAAATAACTTTTTCACCTGTATGATATTAACACTCTGGGCTAGTTCTTTTATATAGCTGTTGATTCCTGTTTAAGTTAGTGGTTGCCATGGTAACTAATTGCTCTTACCTGCTGCTTATTACTCCTGTCTGTTCCATTTATCTCAACCTATTTGGCTTTCCTCTGGCTGTCTTTATATATATACACATATATTTTTTTAAGCACTATATAACATTACATTTACTATGCCTTGTGATTTCATACAGTTTCACTCCAGTTTTATTTCAAATCTGTCTGTATTTTAAACCTGACCCAGATAATAAAAAATTAATAAAGAAATAATAAAAATAACCATAATGTGATTCTGTTTAGTTAGCTACTTATTTTTTGAGCTATAGATTCAAATGCATCTTGGTAAATCCATATTGTTTATAAATAAGCAATCATATTTATTTAAATATTTGACATAAGTTTAATATTTCAATGTTGGTTTAGGCAGGGAATTATGAATGTTTTAAATAGTAATCATGATAGTGTATATTAACAAGTTAATATTATTGACACAGATTCAAAACTTCTGCCAAAGTCTGCTGAAACGTCTATCGGATCATGTGTTGGTATGTGCGATTTCAGTATGTGTGTAAATAAGTTACTGCTGCGCCACGCCCCTCTAGACAACAGCCGAGCTGAGCAACCAGACTTTCTAATATGAGGTCACGTTGGGGGGAATATCCTATTGTCTTGTTTATGCCCAGACAAGATAAAAAGTAGAAAAATTACACAAAGCAGGAAATGTATGACAATATTACTTCTTCTTCTTTATCTTTCAGCTGTTCCCTTTCAGGGGTCACCACAGCGAATCCTCTGCATCCTCTTCTCTCACACCAACTAACTTCATGTCCTCTCTTACTGCATCCATAAATCTCCTATTTGGTCTTCCTCTAGACCTCCTGCCTGGCAGTTCCAACCTCAGCATCCTTCTACCAATATATTTACAATCTCTGCTCTGAACATGTCCAAACCACCTCAATCTGGCCTCTCTGACTTTATCCTTAAAACATCTAACATGGGTTGTTGACCCTCTGAGGAATTCTTGATCTTATCCATCCTTGTCACTCCTTGGGAGAACATCAACATCTTCAGCTCTGCTACCTCCAACTCTGCCTCCTGTCTTTTCTTCAGCGCCACTGTCTCTAAGCCGTAGAGCATTGCTGGTCTTACCACTGTCCTGTACACCTTTCCTTTCATTCTCGCTGATATTCTTTTTTCGCACAACACACCTGAAACTTTTCTCCACCCATTCCAACCTGCCTGTACCCGCCTCCTCACCTCCTTTCCACACTCTCTGTTGCTCTGGACCGTTGACCCTAAGTACTTAAAGTCCTGCACCTTCTTTACCTCTGCTCCCTGTAGCCTCACCAATCCTCTTGGGTTCCTCTCATTCACACACATGTATTCCGTCTTACAGCGGCTAACATTTATTCCTCTGCTTTCCAGAGCATACCTCCACCTCTCCAAATTTTCTCCCACCTATGACAATATTACTAAAAAGTGAATTTTGCATAATAGGTAATTTAAGAGGGTTAGTTAAAGTGTATAGAAACAGCTAAATAATATATCATTTAATTATAAATTAATGCTCAAGCAGATTAATTAATCCTAGCCCTTAACCTATAAACATAACCCTAGCCACTAACTTCTAATCCTAACCCTTAACCCCTATCCCTAACCCTAAACCCTGACCATTATCCTAACCTCTAACCCTAAACCAAAATCCTAATCCTATCCCTATTCCTAATCCTAACCCTTAACCATATCCTTAACTCTGAGATCTAACCTGTGCTCATAATCCCTGACCTCAATCATTCAAACAAATAATCAGTCTGAGTTGTGTGTATTTTTTGTACCCTTCCTAAATCACTTGATCTTGTTCGTCAAACAGCTACTATTCATTTAAAATGAAATGAAAAATCCGCAGGTGTGTCTTAGCAGAGAAATGTGCAAACTGCCCTGGACTCCCGCCAGTACTGCAGTTAAACTCCACTTACTGTTATTATAAATCAACCCATTGTTAAACAGTGTAACTTTTCCACAGCCCTGTCTTTCGATGATAAGTAGATATTTTATATAGACCACAATTCCTAAGCTATTTGATATAAAAATAACTCCCAGTGGTGACCAGAGGGCGATGGATTCCACCTGCTACGCTGTTGTTCCTTCCTTCCTGCATATGTTCCAGAGTAGAAGTGCTAAAATAGTGGTTTAGCTTATACGTCAAAACAGCAGAAAAAGAATGTGCACTTTATTTGTTAAAGTTCTCTGTAAGGAGACATTTAGTTGTCAATCAGCGTTAGTCCTGAAAGCAGTCTTAGGCATTATTTCAGGGGAAGTTTCCGCAATTTCTGACGCTGAACTTGGTGGAGGTCGCCCAAGCATCTCGGATTGCTGGTTGCGTTCAAAGGCATGGCACAACCATTACCCAGACATTTTTTTTTTTTTTACAAACAGGCCTCCTGAGACTGAATGCTCTGCCATTTTTCCCCCCTAAGCATGCCTGTTGAGGAAATAGTGCCAATGCTTTGGGCGTCATGGTGTCAGACACACTCACACACACACCCATGCAAAACTCATAGACCATGGCCAGCACCCAGCAGAGGTTCCTCTTCCTCTGAGAGACTGATAGTAGGGAAGGCAGCTGTCAGACAGTTTGATGTCTCCTCTCCTGCATCGTCTGTGAGCTGCCACATGCTACGCAGCAGTAGCCCAGGCGCAGGAGGGCCCCATTAATGCAAGAGTTTAAAGGTGGAAAAAAACAAGCACAAAACTCCTTGGAGGTTTTAGATACAGACCACAAGCTGATAGAAAGTGGATTAGCAGAGTCTAAAGTTGAAATATCGAACCCTTTGGCATGTTCCTCTGGGGAAAGGCTTACACTTGGTGCAGCTAATACACAATAGAAAGCTATTAGAGATGCAAGAAAACTCTGATTTCCATAAGAGCCTGTTAGAAATCCTTAAATATGTAGTCTTACGGTTCAAATGGCTTCTTGTGAAAAAACCTTTAGGATCGAACTTTCCAAGTAAATATAAAAACCCAAACTTTAAATGAAATTAAACATTTAATTTAGTGAACACATTGTGGAATTATGATGTGTAGTTACTCGCAAGTAGGCAATTATTAATAGAGGTATTATTATTATTATCCTGATAATACCTTACAATCAATTCCTTCCTTCCATTGTCCAAGACAAATAGACCAACTCTGATTAATTTACATTAATTCTTATCACGTGTGTTAAACTCTTCTGCTTGAACATCCAGTTCCAGATTAATTACCCCTTTGCTTTAATATTGTATAGTCCACTCTTCTGGGAAGGCCTTCTGCTATATTTTTTTTTTAGAGGCAATGCAATAATGTGATATCATACAATGGGTGTTCAAGTCAAACCAGGACTTTTGATTGTGTACAATAACAGGGCACAGTTATGAGAATGCCCCTTTATTTCTCTCTATATATTCCCCTGCTACACTAATGCACGTATCCCAGTGTTTAACGAGTGCTTGGATACCGTAAAGGTAATATTTTCTCAGTACAACGGAGCCATGATCGGACCGCTTGCTTTAGGTCTAAAACCCTGACTTTCCAGGAACTCCTTTACCAGCCCAAACATGTGAAAATGGCTTGTAGTGATGTTTGTATGGGGGATGCTGCAATAACTGCCAGCTGTTTGTCTGTAATGTGTCAGTGGTGTTGATAAATGATTGTATTTACAGTTCCCACAGACGAATGTGCCTCTATCGCGAGTTATCTGTTTAAGTGGTTTGAAAGATTTTCAAGGATCAGGCTCGCTGAATGTTTTACTGCAGCTTAGAGTCTCAGCACCATACCGTGCTTGTCGGTTTTACGCCTTCATTCACCAGGAATTTCGCCACCAATCCCGGGTTGACTTGAATGTGGACAGGGAAACTTGCCACGTCAATATTCATAGCTTTGTAAATATTCCTATTTGGCGAATGTACTGTGGGTTCATGCACAGTTTCTCAAATGCACCCACCCACCCCTGTACTCTGTCCATCAATGGGAAAAGACCATCACTGAGCTGATATTATTTGTGTTTTGTTTTCCTTTTTTCTTTTTCCTTCTCTTTGTTCTCAGCCCAGCAGCAACACTGACAGGGTAATGTGTCCAGGACTGATACGGGTGTACCAGGTGCAGAGGCAAAGCTGGGATGCTAAAATGATTGTGCATCGTATTCATAAAACCAGACTCATGGAACGAGGATGGGCATTGTGCATGTTGGTGTGTGAAGGAGGACCAGCTTCCCTGAGATAAAGGGCCAAAGTCCAAGCAGCATGAAGGCAATCAGGATGTTGTGGTTGTGGATGAGCTTTTGTAGTGGCAGCTGTAATTGTGGCGATGATTACCGCAGCCTGATTACTAAGCTAATTGGACGTAGCAATGTCGGCTTTAACCGCAAAGCCCGGGAATGACTGGCAGTGATTCGAACGGAATACCTGGGAAGAATTTAGAAACAAACGTTCCTATGCAAGGAAAAAGAGTCTCAGGGTTTGTGAGAGAAAGTGTACACATGTGGTTGTGGTTGTGGCTATGGTTGCGGTGTGTGAGAGTGGTCCATTCTGAACCAGTGTCTCCATACAAACGCCACACCTTTTACACTGGAAGTAACCCTTTGTAGCGGTCAAAACAGAATGGCTGTGGTGGACCTGCATCATGCTTTTGAAAAGAGTTTCGACATTAGATATGGAAAGCAAGAACGAAAGGAAATCTGTATACAGTGTGTGTGTGTGTGTGTGTGTGTGTGTGTGTGTTTGAGTGACAGTGAGTGGGAGGGATAGTATATGTTTATGGGGTGAGAGGAAAAAAGTATATACTGTTATACTGTAGGTGAGGAATATATTTCGATAGAGATAGAGATGTGTGTGTGTGTGTGTGTGTGTGTGTTGACAAGGTAAGCCAGTCTATAGGTATATGCTGTATAATTGAGATAGAAAACATTTGTTTGGCATCTGTGTGTGTGTGTGTGTGTGTGTGTGTGTGTGTGTGTGTGTGTGTGTGAGCCCCTATGAGCTGCTGTTCTGGTGGAGACTCGACCCTCCTGGCACTTTTCCACTTGTTCCCATCCATCACTACTGACAGCTCACTGCTGTTCTGTCTGTTAGCGTACACACACACACACACACACACACACACACACACACACACCTACACATACACAAACACACATACACCAACAAATGAAAAAGATAAATGAACACACATATTTTCACACACACTGAGTACACACACACACACACACACACACACACACACACACTTAATGCTCTAATTAATGACTAATGAAGCACAATACAACATATATTTTACATCACTATAAACAATTCTTGCAAAAATACATAAATGATGTGAAATTTTCTAAACATGTACATCGTTTTTCAGGAAAGTTTTGCTACACACTAGTTAGGTTCAGGTCACATGGTGAACAGATTAAAAATAACACTGCATGTGAGAATAAAGGATTCGAAAAATGTAACTTGGGCATGTGAACTACTCATATGTAACTTTATTTGGGCTTTTTTTTGGCTGCACAAAAGCGAGCAGGAGCCCTGATTCTTCTTCTTCTGGAGCTCCTTTGGTGCTGCTCGGTAGCTTACAGGGAGATTACACCGGATTTAGCACTGATCTTTGGCTCTCCTTATGCAAAACACCCAAAATTCTGTTCCTTCGAGCTTGGCTGCTTGATTGTGCAAGGTTTCCAGCAGGTACAAAAAGGGTTCAGAACTTTAACACTGACATTCTCAGGCTCAGAGCTTGGACCAGATTCTGGTTTACAGGATGTCACTTGGATGAGGGGATCTTGTGAGTGAAAATAAAACCCGATGTGGGGCAAGGGTTTCTCAGGGGTTAAGGGATTGGGATACTTCTCAAAAGGTCCCATGTTTAAATCCCATGATCAAGTTGCAACTGTTGGGCCCTTGAGCATGGCCCTTAACCCATAGATGCATGATGAGATTAAAATGTAAGTCGCTCTCGATATGGGTACCAATCTATCATAATCAGAATGTATAACTGGACAAACAAGCTCAAATGTGGGAGCTCTGGCCTTCGCCAACTTGGCAGGAGCTGACCACTCCCAGACCCCGGTTTATCCATAAATGGGCATAACAAATGGAGCATGGCTGTTGATTGGAACATACCTACTTATTTAAATCAGTAACCACAAACTAAAAGCTAAGGTGGCTAATATTAATTTTTCTGCTCACATTACTTTGTGTTCGATTTAATTCGGTCAGCCATAAACAACAAATCATCCCATGTCAACTGCTACGTTTCTTCTGGTTAGGTAAACTACAATGTTTCCAGTTGGATGGTTAGCTAAATGGCTGCATAGCGGACAGCTAGCGGTTTGGCCCCTACAATGCCGCTGTCCTTCAAATGAGCCACGTTCTTAATTATACATAGTTTTATGGCTTAATATAATTTTAACTGATGGGTTATATAGAAATTCACCCTCTGTACACTACGCATCGGAGGGTGCCGAACGCAGCTGTTCGGAGATAGACACATGGTCAGGTTTTTTACAATTAGTTTTGTTTAATGCTTAAAAAAAAATAACACCGGTTCTCTGATACAGATGTTACTCATGCGGTATTCTGGTTTTACCGTCACGCCTCACGGTGGCGGCATTTGGGTTTGCGCGTTTGCTGGCTTCTACCGCTGAGTGTTGACACAAATATATTTCTTCTTTTCTTCTCATTATAGTTTCTATGTGTTTGTATCTATTTCTGTCTCATAGTACAAAACTCAATGTGATACTTTGAACCCATTAGATTATCCTCTTCTTGAATGTAGAGGTGAGAACACCGGAGACTCCTTCCATAAATGTGAACAGAAAGAACACCTCACTATTTATCAATATCATTTGCACATTTTTTTTTCCTCGTTATTTGTTTTCACAACAAGGGCGCTGGCAGATGGGCTAGTGAGATCATGATTACGTTCTTGGGTGGACTGTTTAGCAAAAAAATTATGCTTTTGGAAGGAAGCTGTGTGAGCGACGTGCCGTGTTCTAATAGAGGACAGTTTGTGGAACAGGTGGTTACCCGGGTATGTGGGATCAGTGGCGATCTTTTCCTGACTTCCCGATTAGGAACAGCTCTTGGCGCTCCGTGGCTCTCACTTTATGAGCGTGAATCTGAGTTTAAGCTAGTGACATATTTTTATTCATAATCCTGGTGATTTTTGGCACTTTATAAACTACCGTATAATGAAAAAAAAAAACTCAAACTGTGCTACTGTATGGTGTGTATGAAGTAAGCATTAGATTTCATGTGGATCTTCAGAAATGTATAAAGCACAACAAGTATGAGCTATATTTTTTCTAATGGCTTGCAGTTTGTCCCCCTGTTTTAATTAGTGAGACTAGCCAAATATTTGTGAACAGATGCATTGGGAATATTGAACAACAAACACCCAAGCAAGCCAAATTGTGTGTTTGTTTTTTTTTTCTTCTTTTGCTGTCTTTTTGCCATGAAGTGCTTTTGTCTCTTTTTTTTTTTCTTTCCAAACAAATGTACACAAGAGACAAAATCGTTCCTGGCTAGACTTTGTTTTTCCGAGGGATGTGACAGGGTATCAGTAAGTTAATTATGGTACAGTAAATAACCCGCTGAATGTACTGCAAGGCTGCAACTGCACTGTATCAATCACAGCTGGCCTCGTTATAATCAGGAACGTTTACCAAGCGTACCGAATAAAGATCGCCGAGAACTGCTGACACAGGACGAAGAAGAGGGGAGTAAAGAAAACATCTGGGAACATCTAGTTTTAGAGCGTAAAGTAATTTTTTCTTCATTGTTTGGCTGGAAGTGCTCCCATCATACCTTCGTTTTCGCTCGAACACAAAGGACCACCTCTGCCTCTGTGTTTGTTATTAGGGATGTTTCGGAGTTGAAATTAGGTTGGTCTGTCTGTCTTTTCCATCAGGAACTCTGTGGCTGGAGCTTGCGGTTCGATTTAATGGCTCAACAAGGAACAGATGACAGCACCGACTTTCCCTTCACTTATCATCAGGCCTCACTCTGTAACAGAAATATTCAAAATGACTTTAATCGTCAAACTACCCGATCATCAAATTTAAACACGTTTCAGTTCTATACTGTATACTGTGTACACGTTTTTATCATTTCAAACCAGCTAACATGCTAATCTGAGAGAATTTCTAAGAGGATTTTGAAGTCGTATAAACAATTAATATAAAATGTAATTTCCTTCAGGATCAAAAAAGTATCTAAAAAAGTATATCTATCTATCTAGAGAATTTTTTACTCATAAAATTAGATTTAGGTTTATCTATCTAATTCTTCAAGCAGGAAGAAGATATAATGCTGTTTATATAAGTAGTTCACAACCCTTACCTGACAGGACTTCTGAAGGGATGTTCAGGGGAAAAAAATGATGAGAGACATTCTGATAGACACCCTGATCATGTGCATTAGTCAAGAAAGCTAACACTGGGCATGATAATACTGTATTTTTTGGCTTACCCCAAGAAAAGGAAAGTAGACTATGAAAACTGAACCTTCACAAATGAATGGAAATATTAATATATGTTTATTCTTCAATATAAGTTTAAAACCAGTTTGTCTCATATGTACCGAAACCATGGCATTAATAAAAATCAATAACCTAAAACACCACTATAAAAAAAAAAAAATCCAATCACTGCATATATATGGACATCTGAATTTTAAAATAAATGTAAAATTCGGACCTCGGTCAAAAAAAATATAATTGACCGGACGTTCTTAATTTTTAATTCAGTACCCCTAGACTATAGTGTATCTCTAGACTCAGCAATGTTACCTTTAATTTTCATGTTTTGTTTCCAACGTAAAATGTCAGGATTAAAATGGTTCAGTTGTTGGTATTAACTTACTCTTAATGTAAGGAAGAGTTTAGAACTCATCATGTATATGGATTTTCAAAAATTAGCCCATAGCTGATAATGTTCTCTACATGTTCATAAGCATTTTATGTGTCGTTTCATTGTTTTTAATGCTTATAACTGAACTGAACATGAGATGTTACAGCGTTAAAAATAAATGCTGCATATGTAATGCTATAAAATATACAATAAAAATCTCAATAGGACATCCGCTGCTTGGCAGTTAAACAAAACATGAGGATTAAGATTTAATAGGCTTCTTTACTGCCTCGATTGAGCGGTGACACTTTTGCTGTCATGTGGAGAACCAAGGCATGCTAATTGGAGACATCGGACATAGCTGACACAGTAGAACTTCTGAAAAATGGAAGCAATGTAAACGTTAACGAAGCAGCGGGATGCAAGCAGCTTACCCAGTCGATGATTTTAGGTTAAAAGCCAGTTTGATTTGCATTCTGTTAAGGGAAAATGGTGAGAGTGTTCGAGACCACTGGTGGTATATCAAAACGCAAGCAGATCAGCATCAAGAGCTATTCTTGTTGTTGTTGTTGCTCAATAATTCTGTGCATGGTTCCCACAAACAGATGTGTCTTATTTGCAAGTTATTGACAAATTATCTGTTAACTTTAAACTTCAAATGTTTTACTGGGGCTAAGTGTCTCATCATTGTACTACATCATGACTACATTGTAACATTTCCACACTAAAGTTTATACAATTCATTGGTGACATCACAGAGTTACTGTAAGTGTCCAAGAAACTGCCAAAAGTTCAGGAATATGGGGAACGGTCCACGGTTTTACCTTGGTATAGATACCTTGGAAGTCTGAGGGTACCTGTACAATGTTTAGATGGTATATACTTTGGTACAATGGTACATTCAGCCCCCCACCCAAAAAAAAAACCCTTTCCAACTGGTTTCACTAATGGCTCTGAGTTAATAACCTAGTAACCCAGTGTAAAAGTCTACCTGATGACGGCAACTTCAAAGCACTTCTTGTAAATCGTTCTGGATAACATCGTCTCTCAAATGCCTAAATGTAAATATCTATATGTTTCTTCCATAGTATATACCTTAGTACAATGCTATATGTACAGTAAGTACAGTAGTAACTAGTACATAGTTTTACGTAGATGTTCCATTGTACCATAATACATTACATGCTAGAACCGTGGACAACACCATGGTACATACGTACTTTGGTACTACGGTATAGTACACGGTTCTACGATGTACTATGGAACATACCAGCATATGTACCAGTGAAAACTCTGTTTATGCACCATACCGGAAATATTTTTTAATAATATATTACCATTGTGTAGTATTTTAGGGTCAATGGCAGTCGTATAATGCATTTCACTACATTTCGTACTGTGTATGTTTGTGTATGTGACAAATAAAATTTGAATTTGAATTTGAATTTGATTTGTATATAACATTAACTAAATGCCACAGTCTATAATAAAACTCTTAATATTTGATACAATAATATAGTACTGCCAGTACTATAATTTACCAGTAGTATATAGCAGTGGTTCTCAAACATTTTCTGTCATTTCCCACTTAAGGGGGTGGACGAATTTTCAAGCCCCACTTGTCAACAAAATAATAACGAAATCGGCCATGTTTACTATTTATTGAAATATAAATTTCTAAACCAATAAGATCAAATAACACCAAGTTCAAAACAGATAAAATACACGTGCAATTGTTATAACAGGCTTACTTCGTCACTTATCTAGAGCTTACTTTCAAAGAAGTCGAGTGGCTTATTAACGTGACTGGGGTGTGTTGTCTCTAAGTGTCTTTTTACTTTGTTGGGTCTCATGCTGAATAAACACCATTATTCTCTACGGCGCAACGAATGATTTAGGGATCATCGCAAAATGCCGCACATCAACAAAAAGCGTAGAACGATATTGATCTTTCCTTCTGTTCAGCACCTAAAGGATCAAAAAGCAACTTTGTTACCACACTGGAAACTAGAAATGCCAGACTAGTACTGACCGATAAAATATAAATTTATAACATAAATACAGAAACATCAGCATACACATTGGAATAAATGAAATTACATATATAATACCGAATGTTTCCTTATATATTGTTCCTCTGCAATTAACATGCTGACGTTAAACCGTTATTGTTGCACTATGGTTCCACTTTTTCTCTGATGTTATTTTAATTTACTTGTATTAATGATCCATTTCTTTGCGTGTGATTGTTTAGTTTCGAGCGTCCGATCTTTATTGTCAATAAAGAAAAGCATGAATTAAGCATGAGGTACTTTCCTATTATTTTCCACTAATTGGTATGTGTTCCCAATTGTCTGTATTGCCCCACACTTTGAGAACCACGGGTATATAGTAACATACAGTGAGGTCAATAAGTATTTGATCACCCTGTGATTTTGCAAGTTCTCTTACTCAGAAATCATGGAGGGGTCTACAATTTTCAGTATAGGTGCATTTCCACTGTGAGAGACAGAATCTAAAAGGAAAAATCCTTCTTACGGAGCCACTCCTTGGTTTTCCTGGCTGTGTGCTTTGGGTCATTGTCATGTTGGAAGACCCAGCCACGACCCATCTTTAATTCTCTGACTGAGGGAAGGAGGTTTTTGCCCAATATGTCACGATGCATTACAATACATTCATCCTCTCCCTAATACAGCGCAGTTGTCCTGTCCTCTTGTTCTGTGCAGAAAAACACCCCCAGAGCATAATGCTTCCAGCCCCATGCTTCACTGTATGTAGGGTATTATTTGGATGATACTCATCATTCTTCATAAAAAAAAATCACACGATGTGATTTCCGGATTTTTCTTTTTAGATTCCGTCTCTCACAGTGGACATGATTTCTAAGTAAGAGAACTTTCAAAATCACAGGGTGATCAAATACCTATTGACCTCACTGTATATATAATATGACACAGTATGTACAAACTACAGTCTTCACTGAAGTGCCATAATACCTATCATGGAACCTGAAAAAGTCCTTTGGTGCCTTTTATAGTAAAGTCTCAAGTAACAATATGAATATTATGATATGAATTATAGTTTATTATAGTAAACTATTATACACACCACAGTAAACATTTGTATGGATTACTACAGCACCTCTAGTAACTATAATTAGTACCTATTTAAAAACTGCCGGTATGGTGGCTTAGAGGTTAGCACTGTGGCCTTGCACCTTCAGGGTCCAGCTTCGATTCCCACCTTGGAATTCGATTCCTATACATGGAGTTTGCATGTTCTCCCTGTGTTTATTGAGTTTCTATTCACAGTCCAAAGACATGCAGATTAGGTTAATTGGCCCTTCCCAAACTGCCCCTAGTTGTGTGAACATTGACCAGTTGTAAAAAGGGGGGCGGGGGACGACACAGAATGGTGACCATTGGCCTCAACAGTCCCTTGTTGGACTACAGAGGCTCCTAGATGAATGGATTTCTCAACTGGGAAGTGGAACTTTATGTACAGAGGCACACAGACGGATAAGGTGTTGCAAAAGATCCTGGTGAGGTTATAGGAAATATACAGTACATACTCCTGGTTCGGCATTCAACCAATCAGATTAGTGGACTTGAACTAATACAGTAGTTGTAAACTTTCAGCATTAAAATCTTTAGACTTTGCCCACCCACTGTAATAGTAAAACTCTAATTCATCACATTACATATCTTTTAAATGATATTGTAGCTGCTAGTGTAGCAGACGTAGCCCTCTGTGCCCTTCTGTGCAGTATAATCACAGTTATTTTCTGCAGAGCTCTACAACTGCTTTATATTCCACTGTTTGTTATGCAGTGCACCTCGGTGGGGGAAAAAAGAGATTTTTGATCCTTCTGATGTAAATCCAGAGCTGAAACTTTAGCCGGCACTTCAGCAAAGGCCTTCGTTGACCTCGGCTTGTGAAGCTTTGAGTACATAAGTTAAAAAGGCACTTACTCACGGAGCTATCAGAGATGGACGATTTACTTTGGCTTGAATAATTGATGTAACATTTGTCAATGAGAGAGGAAGGAAGCTCCCGGTACTGTATGTATCTCTCGCACACGTTTGTCCTGATTCCTTTTTCAAGGAAGGCATGGCTGTGTGATGATTCTGCTCGTCTACTCTGCAGTCACGAATGGTATTTTAATTAAAGATTCAGAAGAAACAAAAGCAAAACGCATATTGTCCTGATCCGAGGCTTAGAATTTAGAACATTGTGTGTCTTCGTTTCTCTGAGAGTTCATGCCAGTCAGCCGTAGAGGTTTAGGTTTTGTGCTCTTCAGGATTTTACAAGTTTTACAGTTGCTTTCTGTCTGGATCCTTTTGAATTATTTGACGTACTTGGCTGTGAGTGCTGACTTTCTCAGAAATGCTAGAGAAAAGATAGCCTTGGCATCCTATCTGTTTCTCTTACTTCCTCTTTTTGAACGCACACACAAAGGCGGATAGACAGACGGTCCCCTACTGTGTGTGCCATGCTATGATTCTGAATGCAGTTGTTGGCTCAGCTGGGAAATTGGTTATTTTCACAGTAATCTGCGGCCCTGATGAAAAGTATTATACGAAGGATTGTCTTTGGCATGCGTTCGCTGCCCGTGCTCGGCTGTTCGGTGCCACCGGTATCATCTGGGCGAAATGCAGAATTTGATGAAAGGTTTAGCGGGCTTTGCTGAATTCGCAGGCTTTACTCACAGTGTGCTAAATCTCGTCTCATCCCTTTTTGACACAAATCATTCATTAGGTGGCAAATGAGACATCAGGCGAAGGCGTGTTTGCTTCGAGTCGGCTCTGGAGTAATGTAACGTTGTACAGTACGATTCTGATGTCACGACTCAAGGGCTAGGCGTTAAATATGCACGGCTAAGGGTGAAGCACTTTAGAAATAGGAAACGCGACAATTGACAGGTCAAGGACTTGGATTTTCTGCACGGATTAGTAAATATACATCATATTGTATGTGAGTATTTATATTTAAGCACAGTGGGCCACTGTAATATGTCGCGGTCACGGCGTGCGCCTGTGATGGGTGTGTGCCCAAATCTATTTTCGCTCCTTGCTCACTCTGTAGGCTTCCTAAATAGGCGGCATCCCCTTTTTCAGGTATGCAAAGGGACGGAAATAGGATCTTAGGCTTGCTCCGCGTTATAAAAGCAAGACTCGGTACTGTGGTACTACTACAGTGGCCATCAAAGTTCAGTTTGTACATACTGTGTTTAGTCCAGGGTCCGGGAAGAACGTAACGCTGTGGAGCATGTGAGAGAGCTATGCGAGTGGGGCGATGTGACATGCCCCAGGGACTTTAAAGAAGGACACTGGAATTCTGCCCTTTGATCTCCCGAACTCCCGTGTCAAGCCCGAGCCCCATCGCCGAAGAGGAAAAGGCCGCGAGGAGGACTGCGTTAAGTCCCCCGATCCCAGCCGGGAAAGCCATCCAGCCAACGGACGTCAGTAAGGACTCCTGCCTGAGACCGTGCCCATGAAAAGCTGGGACATCGACAGCGGGAGAAGCGCCGTCATAAAGGAGTGTGCAGGAGCGCTGCCTTTCAGGAGTGCTCCATTCTGCCACTCCGCCCACCACCACCTATCGTCAGCTGTGTGCCCGTATACTTCATCCCTTTTCCTTTCTTTCCGTCCTCCCTCCTTTAACCCTTTCCTTCCCTATTTTTCCTAAATAAATTACCATTACCCTTTTTCCCGTAAGACCTCACCTCACGCCTCCGTGCTTCATGGTGCACATAGGGTTGAATCCGTTACAGTCGCATAATGTGGCGTGCAGATACTGCTTAAAAGCTTTAGGTAATGTTTACAAAAATCTGACTATGTGATTGCACCAACTTTGACGTATTCAAATATTTGAGGAAAAAAAAGGTTTGGAAGGTTGCAAAGGGTAGAAAACCATTTGAAAGTAGAAACACCCTGTTTTAAGCTGAATGGAAGGATACGGTAAATAAAATAATCACTCTTTAAACCTGTGATTACCAGAAAAGCATCTCGGAACATGCAAAACTTTAGCACAGATCCTTTACTCATGCTAGTTTCTTTTCCAGATCTTTGTAGGTAAGGAATTTCATTAAAAATGATCTTTCACAACGAGCTAGAGAGAGATATACTGTATGATAATTTGGGTGTTTATTCCTTTTTTCGTTTTGTTTTATGAAGCTGTCATTGTAATGATGCTTCACTATTCTTATGCATGTTCAGATGATAAATAGATGTGTTGGGATTTGACCTCATCGTATAACTCAATTAATTCCCACCACCCAAGTTGACTCATTTTGTTCTGTTGCTTCAGAGCTCCGGTGACTTTTACGCTGATGAAATTAAAATCATTTAAACAAGGCAGGACAGGGAGGACACCGGAACGATGACCCAAAAGATGAGGAAAAATTGGTTCAAGAGGTGCGTGTGTGCTGAACATTATGAGTCATTCAGGCTTGCCGGTCCCAATGTGGATTTTGGCAAAAGGTAACATCGCAAAAGGTCAGAGGTCAAATCTGTTCCCAATGCTTTACACTTTGACTTGAATTCCACAGAGAGAGAGAAAAAAAGTGGGGAGGGCAGGTGTAGGGAGGGGTTAATTTAGTTTGGCGACAGATTACGCAATAAGAGACATTAATCTTTCTCACTTCTCGAGTTCCTGTGAATCGCCACGGGGCAAAGATTGTCATCGCGATCGTGTCGTCAGGAAAGCCTTTTTACTCTCTCTCTCTCTCTCTCTCTTTTTTTTCTTTACACAAAACAGCGAGAGTCTCACTCCACAGTGTTGACACAGTGAGAAGTGCCTCAAACAAGCTGACAGTAGAGTTGTGACAGGCCAGAAATCGATCATGATAAATTAAGCAGGGTCTGTATAAACGCTATCTCCATCTGAACCGCTGATGCACAAGGAAGGCATTGTACTGAGTGTCAGCAGGTTTTTTAAAAGCTGCTCAAAGCGTCCTGGCTGGCTCTATTGTTCTGTATTTTTGTGAAGTGTGATGGATTTCAGGAAAGAGGAGATGGAGCTTTTCATGGGTTTTTATAATAGCAGTGCATGAAGGGATAGCCGCCCAAAAATAATGCTGGTCATTATAACAGACTTAAACAACCCGTACGGATGAGTATTTACATTTACGGCGTTTGGCTGACGCCGTTTTCCAGAGCGATTTGCATTTGTATCTCATTAAACGTTTGGTTAGTTGAAGTTTAAGGGACTTGCTCAAGGGCCCAACAGTGGCAATTTAGTGGTCATGGGTTTTGAACCCGTGACCTTCCCATTAGTAGTCCAACGTCCGTAACGCCTTAACGAAGCACCCCCTGTTGCCAGTATTCCCTTTATTTCCTTGTATTTTTTGGAGTGCAACAAATCTGCGTATATAAATATGAACAAAAACTCAAACATGAGATTTGAAACCTTTCCTCTACTCATGAACCTTCACAATTATTAAAAACAGACTTTTTTTTCGTTCACATCACATCAGTGCAAAATAAAATAAAATAAAATAACAAATCTATACTTGTCAAGAATTTAAAACATACTTAGAGTCTTACTTTAATGAAGCAGAACTGATTCAAGCCTTTTGACTCAATGTATCGTTTACCGGAAAGTACGTTAACTCGAACCTTTTCTTGGGATACAATAAGCGAAAAAAAAAAAAAAAGAAAAAAAAAGCTTCTTACTTTTGCCCACTCCAGTGTATTAAATTCCCTTGGAATATGCGATATGTATAACTATTTTCGGGTTTAACCTCGGGGCAAACCTCAGCGAGAACTGCTTTCAGACCTAACCTATGGTATAGGGTGACAGCGTAAGAGTTAATAAGTATTTAGGATGAGTTCCTGATGTAAATTTAGCACTTATGATGTAAATTAAGGCTTGATTACCTTTTGTTTCAGGTTCAATTAGTGACGCTCGTATGGAATTATCGGTCTTTCGCAGGCAGTGGTGTAACAATAACTCTGAGGCAGCCTTCAAGTATATGAATTTGGCTCGGTTATGTTTATTCTCTTCTCGGTATAGGTAGAGTCTCTTCATTATTGCATGTGCTTGTGTGTATGTGTGTGTGTGTGTGTTTTCATCTCACTTCTTCTTGCATTCTTTTTAAATAAATTTGTGTCTCATAGGAAGCAATATATCCAGCTTTTGGGTCTGGTTGAGTGAATCAATTCCCATATGATTCTTTTTGAGTGATTTGACTCTTTTACTTCAAAATACAAACAATTTTTATTATTTTTTTTATTCCAAAGGGGAAACATTGACAGATTTAAATAAATACTTTGCCTGTACTTTCAATACTGACTTTTTTAAATTAAATAAAAGGATTAGCTTTTTTTTTTTTTTTTTACAATTTTTGCTTTAATTTAATATCCTGTCCTAATTCTTCTGGATAGTTGGAGCCTATATTGGGATTTAATCCAATTTATTGCTACGGACGTTACGTCAGTGATTATTTGAGTGTTATGTGATACCACAGCATGTACACTGACTGGGACAATCTGATCATTTTGATTTATGCATTTTTCTTCACATATTAAACACATTTCCCTAATTTACTTTTGATTCTGTAAAGCTGCTTTGTGACAATAACCGCAGTTAAATTCAAAACATTGGTAAAAAAGTGTCTCACCAAGTGAATTTTCCAATAGGATTATATAACATCACTTTTCATAATACTTAAAGCTTATTATCTCCCGATCCATGCTTATAAATATGCATACACATGTATAGTTTTATCAGATAAAAAGAAAAACAATTGCTAAATACAATTTCATGCCCTTTGATGTTTTAATGTCTGTTCCTTTTTTTTTTATTCAAATCTTTCAATGATATTAACTGTCATTGAGATGAAACTTGGCCAATTTAGATTTCACATGAAAAAAAATAAACCTAAAAAAGTGTATTATTATATATATATAAATCACAAAATTAAGACAAAATTAATCTGACGTGTTAATTTTTTTTTTTTTACTTTAAGCTAAACCAGTTCAAACTTTAAAGGTGCTTTTTGAAGCTTAGACCAATTTTAGTATCATTACTAAAAGAAATATAGTATAAAATAAATATATTATAAAGAAATATAAATACTTTTAAATTATTATTATTATGTGAAGCGAGACAGTATAACACTGAAAAATGGCCATTTTGGGGAAAATATCAAATCATCTTTCCAAAGAAGGTAAAGTAAACAAATTCTAATTTTTAAGGAAAGTAAGATCAGTCACTTCCACGCTGCATAAACTTCAGTGGTAGCTTTTTGGCACACACATTTTTTATCATACTGTGTATATATATATATATATATATAAATAAATATATATATATATATATATATATATATATATAAAACATAAAAAAATGAAATCAGTACAACACCAATACTGTTTTTGTTTTGGCTGTATATGAATAAACTGAATTGAATTGAATTAATCCCACACTGGAAATTATGAGCGAGATGAATGGATGGTGTGTCATGGAGGTCATAAAGAAACCAAGCCACTTTGTAATACTGAAATTCCCGTATGACTCCATGCACATTATGTGTGCTTAATAAGAAACACACTCTGCATGGGAAGTATAGAACTGCTATACCTTTATGTATATGTATACTCACTGTCCACTTTATTAGAAACACATTCATGTAGCAGCAGCAAAACAAATGCTTAAAATGATGTATATACAGTATGTGACAAGTTCATATTAAACAATATTTGAGTGTGTGGGGGAGAGGGGGATAATAGGGATTCTGTCAGTTGAGCTGGTTTGAGAATTTTCAAAAACTGAATTACACGTCCTACAGTGGACTCAGCAAACTAAAACATTACAGTAACAAACTTTTTTTTTTTTTTTGTAGTTTGGCTATTCACAACTTATTGGCTAGTTTTAACGACGGCGCGTAAAACTGTGCTACTCTCCTGCCATGTTTTATTCCTTCCAGGTGTACGCTTATAAAGCCAATCATCTACCTATCCATCGAAAACCCCTTGACCACAACTATTCTACGTTTAGACAGCCTCTAGTGCCACTTCATTCTGCTTCAAAAACCTCGACTTTAGTTCATTTCATCAAGATTTACAGCTTCTGCAGGCCCGTTCTGTGTTCTGCAGGTCTACTTGTCATTCTTTCAGGCCAGGAGGCCACCCGCGTTTCCACTCTCGTCCGGCTCACATGTATGCGCGGCGCTGCGCGTTGCACTTTGATTCATACACCTCTCGAAACCACTTCCTCTCAGCGGCAGCGTGAGCAAGACAGCCATATTTCACCTTCGTCCATTCTTCACGCTCTGTTTGACTTTTAACTGGGTGCTAAAAAGCCTGGATAAGCAGAGCACTCACGACAATCTCGCGCCGCATAAATTCCCGCCGCATGGTTTTTATGAACTGCTGCTTTCTCAGTATGTACATACAAACCATATTTTATAGAATATAGCTGGAATTAATCGGTCACAACATTGCAGGCTTTTAATTAATTTGTTTTTTTTTTCACCTTTGAGTTTAGGTTTTTTAAGCCAATAAATCATTTTGCGTACAAAAATCTCCTACTGTGTGATTTGTAGTTTTCTGAATTGGTAGTTTGATGGCATTAAAAATGATTGAAAGAGCCACATCCTGTAGATGCTGGCTAATATTGTTCTAGCATTCAGACAGTTTGTGAAGTGTGTGTGGTTGTGAAAGTGCATGAGGAAAGAAACACTTCAGCTGGTAGTTTGAAGTTTGAAGACAAACCTGCAGCACATACTGTAGTGTAGACTCTGTTGAGGTACGGTATGTTTTGACAAATTGCTGTGTTTTTTTTTTGTTTTCTTGGGTTTTTTTTTTTTGCTAAAGCATTTGTTAATGCTATTGTATATGTTAGAATAGCACTGAGGTATTCAACTGTTCCAGTATTGTTTTTATTATTCCATCCGTACCAAATCTAGACCAGCAGAATGAATCATTTTAGTTGGAATGATTATCCAATATGGTGGACTACCATAGTTTTGGCCCTCAAGTGGAAATTTTTGAAAAAGAGTTAAAAAGTCTGGGGTATCAATATAATCCACATTGGTGTGTAAAGCTAGTAGTAAAGCTAGTGCTGATGGTTGTTTCATTTTATTTGACTCCCACCTCCATTGTCCACCATGTAGCTCAGTGGGTTAAGGCTGATCAGAAGGTCAGCCTCTTGAAAAAGGCACTTAACCCTGCTTTAGGGAAAACTATAATCATGACTAAGCGTCTCCGGTTTCCTAACATGCTGGACTATGCGAAAAAAAAGAATTTCACTGTGCCATAATCTGTGATTTCTTCTCCTCCTAGGACTGAATCCTATAGCACCAATTTACTAGGCAGCAAGTCATATTCCAGCTAGGAGTTAATCATGGTAATTTACCTGACTTTTTCGTTCACTTCTGATGAATTGATTAGCAGGCTACACAGTGTTAGCAAAATTACCCAGATCAAAAAATCACATAGTTGGTTAAAAAAAAAAAAAAGTTGCTAACAGGTACATTTGACAAGAAAATGACATTTACTAGACTTTGTAAGTTAAAACATTTACTGGTGTTTCTCGTGTTTTAAAAATATTCCACTTAAGTTCCAGGTTTTACTTTAACTTAAGTGTTATCTCTCAGTACAAAATATTTCAATGCACTTTTCACTTCACACTCTCAGAAAGGACGAATATAAAGTTTAATATCAAGTACAAACTTCAGCTGCTTGACTTTGGGTAATGATTCAATATTTTGCATGTTGAAGGTGGGTAAGTACTGCACCAGGTGTGATATGAGGAGAGCCGATCTGGTCTGTTATGAATTGATGCAGTAGGTAACACACTAGATGGGTTGTCATGCTCATAGCGGATACGGTGGTCTTAAGTGGCTCGGAGAAAAGTACTAAAAATCTACAGAGTGTGCTGGAACATTTTCCCAACTAAAAAATAATATAAAAGCCCAAAACAAAACAAAAATACAATAGTTGGTGGTTAATAATTCTGCTTTCTAAAACCTATAATACAAATATTTTACGTTTTTTAAGCTGCTATACCATAAGTAATTATATGAACTAGCTCAGATGATAATGTTCCACAACAATAAATGTAATTATTACATCTGTATAAATGAAAGAAAGCTTTTGTCTGTACATTAGTCATGATATCTTTACATGTCATAAATTGGAGGACCAGAAACCAGCCACAGAAAAAAATCTGTCTGTCTGTTTGTCCAGACAGATTTTCTACAGTATCACACAAAACTGTCTGGACAGAATTTAATTGCATTACTTAGATACAAGCCCTGATGTTTAACCTGCACCATAAGTGAAATCCTTGGGCAGGGGGTCTTGCCGTAAACACAAACAGGCAGACATGTACGCTCGACCTACAGTATAATCATAATATTACTGATTACATTAAAGCTAATCAGATTATTTTTAGCTTTAACCTTTTGATTATTTCTACAAACTCTTTTTCCATCAACGAAGGGTACTAAGGCTAGTATTTAACAAATACATAATGGGAAAATTGCATTATGGGAAAAAAAAAAGTGTATTGTGCTGGCTCTCTTCATGCCAGACTGTCTTTAAATTCTTTTGTTCATCATATGGATCTTATGCCTCATATATGATATGATCATATGCATGCTATCTTTTACATTAATGTGACCAACAAACTAATTTTATTCTACTAAGGTTTTAAATTAATAAGGTTGGAATAAATGGAATATTGTTTCTAATCATATAATGACATCAAGTCATATAATAACTAATGACAAATCTTCAATCTAAACAATAAACAGCAGCTTAGCAAAAAAAAAAAAAATCAATACAAGGACTGAATAATATTCGTTTTTAGAAATGAGAAAAGTCCCTCGAGAAGCAGAACAATTCCTCATTTATATTATATTATCATTTCTTTTGATAAGTCTGGCTCTTTGGGGAAAAAAAAACCCCTTAAAAAAACATAAAAAATGGACGGGGCGGGGGGAGGGGACGGGGGCTCAAGACTTTTTCACCATACTGTACATGCATACACACACACACACACACACACACACACACACACACAGACACAAGCACACTTTTTCTCTTGTTTCAGTGTTGATCAATAACACAATGCTACAGTAATCACATGACAACCCGACATAAGTAATAGTACACCCCTGTGCCTTGTAGTTGCCCTCTGTATATAATATCTCTAAATTTACCCCAACCTCTAAACCACACACAGTAATATTTTGCTTCCACTCTTCCACTGATTTCATTCTTTATTCCTGTAATCCCTCTCCCACTTGTCTTTACTTTCATCCACTGGGTCTCTCTCTCTGAGGAAGGAGCACTGATTGGTTCACCATTTCATAAGTAGTAAAGCGTCTAAACAATCATAAATGAGATCATAATGCAGAATGCAAGCTACTACCCGGCATACAGCAAACGACCTCCCTGATGAGGAAAACGTCGGTCACTGTTGGTGTTTTTCACCTTCTCCAACACTTTCTTTAATTTTTCACTTTTCATTTTTCTCAAATTCTTGATTTTATTTTGGTGGTCTTCTATACAGTATAACAGGTTTTGATAAACTAATAATACTACTAATGACAACATATAAGTCACCATCAATGTAGACACAAGTGGAATTCTTCCTGACATTTTTTTGTTAAATTAAATGTAGAACATTGGCAGATCGTGTCATGTTCACTCAAAGCATATCTCTGTTAAAGCTCGTCATCATTGTTTTTCCAAAACACGAAGCAATTTTTCCCCCGGCGAGAAAGCCAATTAACTCGAACAGGAGTGCGGAAAAACCCAGTGACCTTTAAACCTGTGAATATACAGACCCTGGAAGTGTGAGCTAATAAAAAAGGCAAGCTGTGGTCCAGTCTTTTGGAAAAAAAAGGAATGCTAATAACGGTATTAAATCTATTTCACTGCCTCGTTTTATAATTTTTTTCAAAGGAAGTACTGTACATGACTTTGTTTGGAAATTTGCTACAGTATGTATCTAATGTTATCTATTCCCTAAACCATGACACTGCCTCCATAAGCCCCACATGTTACAATTACACATGATAGTTTTGGACATTTCTCACCTTTTTTTTAAAAAAAAAAAAGGAAAACATTTTTTGGATTTTATTATTTTTCAGGTCTGGTGTTAGTTTTGCTGCATATTTCTGCAGGATATTTTTTTTAAAGATAAATTTTGCAAATATGTACTTTACACACAGTCCATTTATTTATGTTACATTTTATTTATTTATAAATATTTGAAATTTGTTTACATTGTATTTTAATATCTAATCATTACATTTATATGATTTTTTTAATTTTTAAACTATTTTTTTCTGATTTGTTTTCTTGCAATTGTAATTAAATGATTCACCTGGTTTTTATTTTAACAAATGAGTGGGCTTCAAGTTTTGTATGTGGATTTAGCTTTTTTTTTTATTTTTTTATTTTACAAAATTCACGTTTAATTTGTTATTTTTTAAATGCTTTTTTACTTTTATATTGGATTTTAAATTAATACGATTCTTAAAAAATGTTTCACACATTTTTTCAAATGCATGCTTGGTTTTAAATAACAAAGTTCTTCTTTTACGCAGACTTTTATGTTGTTTTTTTAATTAATAATTCATTTGTAATGTTGTGGTTTGTTACACAGTTGTTGTTGTTTTTTACTTTTTACTTATTATTATTATTATTATTATTATTATTATTATTATTAACTTTAATTTTGAACCTAAAATTCTTTTCTCTCATGTGATTTGTACACAATTCTATTTTTCTTTTTCAAATAAGTCATTTTTTCATATCTTTAAAAGCTGATTACTTTTTTTTTATAATCTTCACAATTTGTCATGTGAAGAATTCATTTTTACATATACACTTTCACATTACTCTTCATTTCCCCCAAATCACATGTAAAAAGTATGAAGTGTAAAAAAAATAATAAATAAATAAAATAAAAAATCTACGAATTAAGTCTGATGTGCAATGTATGTGCTGTATTTACTGTACCTGTGCTGAGATCCTTTTGTTAGCTTTTGGTACTTCTTTCAGACATTATTTCTCCCAAACAATAAAGCAGATAATGCAATATCCTAGAGGCAGTTCACATCCATGGAAAAAACAAAAAAAGAAAACAGCCGCAATCTACAAAAATAACCGAGCAGCTGCGTGAATTAGAGCTCATTTGCACAAGAGATGTAATCTCAGAGCCATTTCCCGGCTCAATAAAGGGCAATTAAATAAATAAACAATGCCGTTAATAAACCACAGCGATCGCTCAGTGACAACGCATGACCGAATGAAATATGAGAGGAATGAGAAAATGAGAGAAGCGTGCGTATTTAGGACGTACCAATAAGGAAAGCAATATCATGACTAAACATGTGCAATGATTCATTTCATGGCCACATTTATGAATAATAGATGTGACTGTTTACATTTCTGTTTTTCATTTTGGTATTTCTGCTTGACATAGATACACATTGGTGTTAAGCAACAAATAAAAAAAAAAATACAAATAAAGAAATATTTTATCCGAATGTGGGTTTTTCCCACTGTATCAGACAAATTAAATAGACTTTATCGGTGCAATCACACGGAATATGAGGTGATGGATTGGTACAACAAACCAAAGCTGACAGATCTGGGCCAAAAACTAAAAAAAGGATTAGAGGACCTTAATTAAAAGAGAGTGTGTTTTATGCCTGTGTAGAAGTCAGACATTTAAATCAAGACAGACCTTCCTGCAGACTTACCTGCCAGTTCTTCAGTGTTCCTTCCTGTACTGGAAGGAGAATTCTATATGCGCTGAAGCTGTCTAATCTATCGGCTGAGGAGTACAATGAGAAAGGAAGGAAAGGTACGGCACATCGTCCAGTCGGTGTATAACAGGAAATGAAGATGTTGGCTCAAACAGGAGGTGTAATGGCTTCAGACAAGAAGATATCTAACTTTTTTTCCCACTTATAATAACGAGGTGAGCACCTGGGCATGAAATTTGTCATAATACTTCACACCTTATCCATATCGGAGAGGAGGACTTCATGGGGTATGCTCGTTAACCACAATTACAGTTTCACCTCTGTCCTCATGACCGGGCTTGAATTTTGACACACACATACACACAAACACAGCAGGGGTTCTTGTTACAGCCTTCCTGGTCAAAAGCCTGTAATCATTTCGAACACGACTTCTACTACAGCTACTTCTCTATGTAGACTACTCCTATCTAAAATGTTAAATACACATTTTCCCTACAGAAATTTTGCACTATATGAAAATGCATACTGTATTATCGAATGTTAATCAAGTCAGAATGGTGGTTTAGTGGTTAGCACTCTCACCGTGAACCTCTAGGTTCCACATTTGCCACCTCTGGTTATGTGTGCATGTTCTCCCTGTGCTTGGTGGGTTTTCCTCCAGGTACTCAGGTTTCCTCTCACAGTCTAAAGACATGCAGATTAGGCAAATTGACATTCCCAAATTGCCTGTAGTGTGTGAATGAGCATGTGTGTGTGTGTGTGTGTGTGTGTGTGCATGTGTGTTCACCCAGTTTAGGGTGTAACCTGCCTCGTGGCCTAAGTCTCCTTGTACAGTATAGGCTCCAGGCCCTCTACGACCCTGTACACATGATAAAGCGGTATTGATGATGATGAGTGAGTGAGTGACTGAGTGAGGATGTAAATAAATGCCTTCTAAACAATCAAAATTCAGAATTGTAGAATTCAACAGCAGGGTGGTATAAATTTATTTTTTATGAATTAAAAGGATAAAACCATAGTTATAAATATAACCAAAGCTACCAAATTAGCATGTTGGTAAAACTCTAGTGGCATTAGACTTTAAATAAATAAATAAATTAATTAATTAATAATAAAGCCCAGTAAAACAATGGCAATATTATGGGTTAATCAATTAATAACCATTAAAGTTACTAAAAAGTTACAGAGTCAGGGTAGTAAAGTCAGGGTAGTAATAAAATTTAGTGTTTACTAACAAACATGACCATAAATAGCCATAAATATACCATAAATTTACTCTAAATAAACTATAATGTTCCTGAATAACCTACAACACTGTAAACTATAGTGAATTTTCTAAAAAAAATAATAATAAAACACAGTAAAAATAGTATTAATAATAATAGTAGTAGTGTTAGTAAGATTGCATTTATAAGAAATAATAATAGAAATGGACTAGTAGTAGAAGAAGTAATAGTAGTAGTAGTAGTAGTACCTTGGGGAAAGCACCAGTGGGAGTAATAGTATTAATTATACTTTTAGAAATAGTAGTAGTAGCAGTAATAGTGGTACAGTAGTTGTCATTGTAGAAGTTGTAATAATAAACAGGAATATAATTAATACTAACAACATTATCATTGATATTAGTAGTGATTGTAGTAACAGTAGTGCTAGTAATTATAGTAGCAATAAAAATTGTAGTACTAGTAGGAACAGAAAAAAACTAGTTTTAATTAAAGTATTAGGCCTATTTTTAATAGTAGAATCAAGGTAGTAATACCAGCAGTGATGAAATACATCCAGGAAATAAAGTAGTGATACTAGTAGTAGTAGTAGTAATCATAGTAGCAGGTAAAGTAACAGAAGTTGTATCAATGGTTGTAGTAGTGGTAATTGTAGTAGTACGATAATTATTGGTAGCAGTAGTAATAATACTGATGGCAGTGGTAATCATTATAGTTTTAATAGTATTGTACTCATATTGGTCATTTTAGTAAAATAAAAGTAGTAATTGAAGTTTTTAGTAATGCAGTAAAAGTTGTAGAAAAATATATATTTTTAATATTCGCAATTGTACTACTAGTAAACTAAATAATAGAAGTAGAATATTAATTGTATTAGCAGTAGTAGTAGTAGGTGGTGGTTGATGAGTACTAATAATAATAGTGATTATAGCAGTAATAATTATAGTAGCAAAAATAAGAGTACTAGCATCTGTAAATGCAGTAGTAGTAGGTTTATTCGTAATAGTAATAATAGAATTGGTGGTAATATAATTAATTCTAGTAGCAACTAATTGGAGTTAAATGCAGTAGGAGTGATAGTTTTAGTAATTGTAAGCGGAGTAGTAATAGTAGTACAGTAGTAATCATAGTAGTAGTGTCCTGTGTATCTTTCCGTAATAAAAACATAAACACTCATTAGCTTCCACAGAGTCTAGGTCTCTACAGTGTAGCCGTGTGGCATGAAGATTGAAGATATGCCAGCTGGCTAATCACGGCGCTCCTTTTGCTGGAACTTGAGACTGGAATTCCGGGGCCCACTGTCTGGAAGCACTGTCTAGGTCACTGAGGGAAGTGACCGTATGACATGTGAATCGTATCTGTCATGTCTTGATCCCGAACGCAGCCGACAGCCTTTGGCACACCGGCCAGCTAGCAAAGCATGTATTTATACAAAGAGAGCCAGCTAGATCTCGTGTTTATATGAAAGTTACAGTAGAATTACTAAAAAGTAGATAGAATCCAAGATTATACAAGTTTGAGGGTTTTTTTTTTTTTTATGAATGAGGCTATTAGATTTTTTTCCTCCCCAATGACAAACAAATTGTAGGATAATAATAAATTTAACCAAATGATTTTTTTTTTATTTAAAGAGAGACATAGCAGGTGTGAATGCAAAATGAATTAGCTAGTGACCTTAAAATTATCTTTGTAGTACACTTTATATAACATATTTGCTTAATATTAAAGAATGTTTCGTACTTTAAAAAAATAGCATGGATAAGATATATACACATATAAAGTTAGTCAAAAAAGGGAAAAGAAAAGTATTATTATTATTATTATTATTATTATATGTTATTCTGGAGTATAATATATATATATATATATATATATATATATATATATATATATATAGTACATGCATGCGTCATAAAACAAGCCTTGTTCAACTTGCAATACATTGCAGTCCACACACACAAATTCAAGAAGTTAAAAGGTCTCATGCTGAAAGACGCTACTCACAGTCCCAGGATATAAACGAACAGCATTCCAGTCACTAACCCAGAACTTTACCAGCTGAGTTTCCTTTGCCCTGGGGCCCAAGCACCAATCTGAACTCAGAAAAATAGGCTTTTTCTTCTCTAAAGCACAGTGATCATACATTCCTCTGCTACAGCAAAGATAGCTTCAGGCTCTTCATCTGTCTCATAATGATTACTTCGAACTTTAAAAGGAATACAAGTAGACATTCACATTCACATTCACACTATGGAAATGTGTGCATACAATCCGTACACTCGCCGCCATAAAATGATGGCCTGCAGGAGAGTTTCATCAGGACGCAACCCATCCTCAAAACCATTTTTTCTGCTTTAAATTTATATAGAATCTGTAACAAAATGGCACTGTCCTCTCATAAAGACACCTTGAAAGGCAATAGTTTTTAGATGTGTGTGAGAGCGATAATATACCTGTCAGCATGCGAAAACACTGCTACTATTTATGCATTGATTTATTGATTCTGATCGGTCCGAAGGTGCTGGAAATCATTTCCTAGATCACCAGCAGCCTTGTTTCCTTGTGTACAGTACTGTACTGCATACGGTGCAGAATAGTGATGCAGTTGCTGTTCACTTCAAATTCAAATCCAAATTGTATTTGTCAGGTACAGTACACACCCATACACAGTATGATACGCAGTGAAATGCTTCTTACTTCCCAGGCAGCAGGGGTCTCTACACATTACAACCTGCTTTTTAAAGAGTTTGATCATTCCTAATTGCGCCTTCAGGATCTCTGTGATTTTTTTATTTTTTTTTATTTTTATAGACCAACTCGAACTTCATAACACTTGTACTTTTTTTTCCAATGTCACGAAATCCAAAGGGCACAGCATAGTTAGTGCATACATTTTAAGCTAATGAAAGGGCATATTAAAGAGCACAGGTTCAGCCATTTTAATTATGATATGGTAATGACTTTAGGGTGTTTTAAATCTCAAAGGTTTTGACTATAAGTAAAGTAAAAGCACTATATTCAACTTTAGGTCCATGTTCATTGAATATGACAGTGTGTATATTAATGTAGGCTTTTTTTTTTTCTTTTTTTTTTTAGCTTGACATGAAATTTTTAAGCTTTGGTGTACGTATTTAAATACAGCCTGCATAAATCTCCCTTTCATCTTTTATTTAATTTCACTTTTTAAAAATTCCAGTCTAAAATGATACCCCGAAGTGTTCATCTAAACTTTATTATTTGTTATGTTCTCTTCCTCCTGCTGGGCTTAACATTCCGAGCATTCAATTCGATCATGTGTGCACCATCCCGAAGCTACCAGTTAAGTTTATTCCCTGAGTACTTTCTTGGCACAACGTTCACCACATCCATGCCACGCATTTAGCAGCCTGATCTTCATCGCTAAAATAACACTTGGTATTTTGCCACAGGGCAAAGCCAAGGCTTCTTCTCATCATGCCCACGGTTCAGACTCCGCGCTAGTACCCGAACACACGAGCTGCCGGGTCGAGAGGTCAGGGAGCGGAAAAACAGCAGCCGACCGTCCACCTTGGCTGATTTATAATGCGTGTCAACATCCAACGCATGACAATGCGCAGCCTCGGGTCAGCACGAAGCGAGCGATGCCGTCCAGCTGCCCACATTCCATCATCGCAGCCAAACGTCTGAGGTAAAGTCGGTCGTGCAGGTCTGGAGAGTATTAAAATGGATTTACATGGCATTATAACTGTGTTTTAGTGCTGTTGGCGTGGTTAAAGATGTCTCATTAAATGCATTCTGTTATAATGGATGTGTTGTTTATTGACAGTAAATCATAAAAGGCGGTCAGGCTTCATGACCGCACGCGCCATATTAGTGTATATTTTGGCTCCTTGTTTTTTTTAGATTGGGTCCTGATTTGTATTTATAATGCTTATTAAAATTTTATATTTATATATATTTTTTTTACTAGTAAATATTTTCAGCACTAGCACTGCCAGTCAAAGGTTTATTAAGTGTTTCTCCTAAGACAAAGTTCAAGATATAGGCTAAAGAATTTAGATAAGACAAGATCAAATAAAGATAAGAAAGAAAAAAAAGTTGAAATAATAGATCTGGTCCCTTATAGAACACAACATGTATTTGCTTACAATCGTACATGTTGATTGATTATTTAAGGAAGGAAGGAGTCTCCAGTTTCACATTTCCGACCAAAGGAAAGTATTTTATCAGTAATGTTTTTTTTTTTTTTTTTTGCTAATTAACATCTTGAGAAAAAAAAGAGTTGTTGGCAACTACTCCAGGGATGTTCCACAACATGAAAAACATGGCTATAAACCCTTAAAACACATGATGATGTTTATCAATAAAGGAAAAATTTTTAATTGTAAAATGTCCTACAATGTTTTTAGTGAAACAAATAGCGGATACTAGCTAGGAATTGTACAGTAAGTATGTAGTATGCATTCTGTTTAGCATTTTGTCTTCAAAGAAAAAAATAAATATAAAAAATCTCTTAAAGGAGTGATGTAGCTATTTGAATAAACAGAAAGTTTTTCGCAGGTAAACTAGCTTACAATAAAACAAAAGAAACTCCACTTTGGAGACTTTTTTTTTTTTTTTTAGTGAAGTCTTCAAAGTGTCCCAAAATGCTGAGCTAGACAAATGTCGTCTGTGAAAAATGAAAGAGCTATAAAACAGCCGTTTCCCCTCCACCCACCAAAGAAAAAGGCAATAAGAGCATCGGAAAAGCATAGTAGACTTGTCAAGTTGTCTTTTGGGGTTCTTCCTGAACTTTGGAAGAAACTCAGGCTCCATCAATCGATGTCAAGCTTACTCATCAGGGGATCCCACCGTGACACAAACCCCCCTCGCACCCCCTGAGGGGATCAAAGGAACAGAAGAGTCAAGTGGTCAAGAGTTTTTGCAAAGGAGAGAACTTGCAACCTTACACACACACACACACACACACATACACTGAATGATGGAGACAGACGCATTAATATTGCATGTCCTGCGGTATTTAAGACATGTCCCGTTTCAGGAGGTCGTGTCACCGGGTGCCAGTAAACAACTCGTGTAATTCGTGAACCTGTTCCTTTTTCTATTCATCGATGTGTTTTATATTACTCCGAATCTCCTTTTACAGCATGCATTTGTAATATTTTTGTGACAGATTGAATTTTGTGCTGTATTTATTTCCTGGATGATGTGATACCGAATACAAAAATCAATCCAGAAAGTGCCACAAGCATCCCTCCTGCCATTTATTTATTTTACATTCTTCAAGTTAATCCTGTAAAGTTTAGCCACCTTTTTGTCCTTGGCGCATTTCAAAAATGACTTCACAAACAAAAATGACTATGAAGTCCCGTTTTCAAGGTAATATTTACTTCAAATTATGACCTTCAACATTATTAGGAACTTTATTCGTCCCTGCAAATGCCTGACATTGTTCGATTCTATTCAATTTTTATTTGTTTAGCGCTTTTAACAATTGACATTGTCGCGAAGCAGCTTCACCCAATCGCAAGAAGTAAGCGAGTTTGTATGAAATGTGAATATGTTTGAATTAAAATGATAAGATTGTCCCTGATGAGCAAGCCAAGGGCGACAGTGACAGTGGCAAGGGAAAACTATAGGAGAAACCTTGAGAGGAACCGACTCAACAGGGAACCCATCCTCATTCATTTGGGTGATAAGTGATATCATGGTGATATATTGGTAATATCATGGTTGAAAGCTCATGTTAATGTCTTCATCAGACATTCTGAGTCAGTGATCTACTGTAGCTACAGTATGTTATGTAATCACCCTTTACAACCTGTGCTGTGCTGAAAATGATCTCAGGATCTCAGAATACCAGGATGTCTGGAAGAGCGCTGATGAAGCTGGTTCTGCTGATGAAGCTGGTTCTGCTAAGAAGTGCCAAGTAATAATGATGGAGACAAAGATGAAAATAATTGAGAGATCGGAGGAAGGTGAAAAGATGGCAGGCGTAGCTTGTTCTTTTACCATCAATCGTTCAACCATCTTCTAAAGAACACTGTACTATAATATACTGTGTATAGCCAATTGTGTTGTGAGCATTCGAGTACCTAGACAATGATTGTTGGACTTACAAACAAATTGGACTTATGGAAGATTTCCTGGAACAGAACTCGTTTGCATGTAGGGGACTTATTGTACTTGGTTGTTTAATAATGAGATCAAATCAAATAGCGAATGAAACTGAATAAAAATATCATTTTCGTTCCGATTTTGACTGGAAAAATGGACTCTATGTCCAAAACAAGTCTTGGTTTTGTTTTTGTTAGTTTTTTTCTTTTTCTTTTTTTTTTCCCCCGTCTACATTTCCTCTGGATCATTTTTCAACATTGTGTTATAACGTCTCTGTCATGCATCATCTGGGAAAAAAAGGTCTTTGTTCAGAGTTAATTCATCAAAATGGAGCGCATTTTTCTCAAGAAGAAAGGAGCAAACAACACAGGCACACCCGCACATACGCAAAAAAACACAAAAAAAAAGGCCTGAGAGTGGAGAATACAAAAGCACATCCAGATGTTATTAATTCATGACGCTGACCACTTCCGACGGTTCAATAATAAATATGAAAAGAATGCGCCGGGCCTTTCTGCCGTTGTCCACTATAATAGGACTGGGCTTTTCTCCCCTCACTGAGGGAGCGCTGGCAGAATGGAGAGAGAAGGAGGGACGAGAGTGAAACATCTCGATTCAGCCTGAAGCTTCACCCCACGGAGAGAGAGAGAGAGAGAGAGAGAGGCGGAGTGGAGCAACGGCTTCACCTCCTGCATTATTCATGAGTGTAAATTAACCCTGAGTGAAGCTGCTGCATCAATCAAGAAGACCTGCCATAACTCTGTGTATGTGTGTGTGAAAGAGAGAGAGAGAGAGAGAGAGAGCGTGTGTGAGAGTGAGTGAAAGACAGAGAGAAAGTGAGTGAGTGAGTGGGTGAGTGAACACAGAATGGCGTGTGTGAGACAGAGTGAGCAAATGATGCCTTGTGTGTGAGTGTGTTATTAGGAGAAAGGGGGAAGTCAGGATGCATAAAGTGAACTGGCACGAACACAAAGGTTTGTGAGCGTGTTCGCTTTTGTTGTATGAGCTTTAGAGAAAGGCACGTGCTTTTGTAGATCAGTGTGTGTGTGTCTGTGTGTGTGTGTGTGTGTGGGAGGGGGAAGAAAGACGGAATAAATCGGAGGTTTGGAGGAGGGTTGATATAAAAAAGGAATCTTAGGAAAACACAAGAGATATGTGTGTGTGTGTGTGTGTATGGTTGTTTTCTTGTGTGTGACTGTATTTACTGTATCTATATTAATATATCCATTTTTTTTTTTGACAATACTTTTTGACTTATTTGCTAATGTAGTACATGAACCACACTATAATAAATAACTCTACCATGCCACATACTTTGGAATATGTATCTTACACGGAACACGTACCATGATACTGTCAAAAATATAATATACATGTTTATGTACTATAATGTTAATATATTGTCAGAGACAATTGTATGTATGTAACGTTAGTTATAGTACATACAATAATATCTGTACTATACCATACCAGTAGTGACATATCTAACATGGTACAGTATGGAGTGTACAAACATACCATATTAGATACCTAGCCAATGTGGTACCCGATAAGTACCCCAGAATTCACCGAAGTATACTGTCACATACCATAGTACAACAATGGTACCCACTGTACCTAGCCTGGCACTCTATATATACCCCTATGGTGCCTATGATACTGTAGTAATGTACCACTATACATTAATATTATGGGATATTTTGGTATGTGTAATAGTTTACCATACTGTATGGGCTCTTATGGCCTGGTTTGTGTGACAGATTTCCTACAGCAGCAAAACACTGATGTTGTTGTTTTTTTGTGTATAGTAACAACTTATGTTGTTTTTTGCAGAATTTCTCAAGCAGAGTCTTGCTGTCTTGGTGAAAAAGGAAGCATATGGCTAGCCTGCTTGCTAGCACTCAGAAACTTGCTAATGATCAAAAATACAAATTAAACCCGTCATGGCATCATCTAAACACATATTACCAATACTACACTAGCTTAATCCTAACTAGAAAAGCTGGTAGGACTATTCCAGTTTACCAGAAATTTTTATTTTTAAGCTAGCTAAATCTCTGCTTAGCTAAGAAGCTAACAAGCCGGAAACAGTTGACCAGACCAGCACCATTAATAGGTGTTAGTTACCTTTAAAAGGCCTTACATAGTGGTACCTCAGCATACAAATTTAATCTCTAATTTAAGTTCTAAAATTCGTTCTGTGAAAATATTTTTCCACAGAAAGTAATGTAAATGCAGATAACCTGCTCCAGGCAATCAAAAATATTACCAATATTACCAATTTCCAACGATGTCATTATAATTTTGCATATAAAAACAATCAAAACATTCAGAAAAGACATGTAGATAAAGTAAAAATATGAAATAAATAGAAATTAAATCTCACTTTAATTTATGATTCCTTAGGCATCAGCTGCCAATTTAAAAACAAAAACTGAAAGTGGATCCATTTTCTTCTTGCTACTGTTCTTGACAACATTCTTGGGACTCATGATGGTTGTACATATTGTCCAAAATGGCCCAAAAAATCCCCCCCCCCCCCCCCCCAAAAAAAAATGCAAACTCGCTTTGGATGCCTTTCAACTGACGCAAACACGTTAAGACATGCGTGCAACTTAGCCACCATTCAACTCAGATGCTTGTATACTAAAAATGCTATGCTGAGGCAAATTTCTTGCCAAATTTCCGTTCTTGTGGTGCAAATTCGTGAGGCCGAGGTACCTCTATATACAGTATGCATAGTTTAATGTTTAAAAAAGTATTGATTTGTTCACTGAGTAGTTGATACTGATTTCTTGCTAACTAGCAAGGAGTAATAGCATATTCAACATTGTCTTGTCAGCTAAGCTAAGTAAACGCTGACAAAGTGAAAGATACATTCATGAAAGATTACATTTGGAACGTTAACTTTTCTTTTAGCATGGGATCATGCGCCTTCTGGAAAATAAAGTAGATTTGGGCTTCCAAGGTGACATCGACTGTATCTTCACTTGAGCTGATAAAGTATTGGAACACATTTTTAGATGGGTAAGCGGAAATATGACGAGGGGGGAGTAGAGGAGTGTGGGCGGGAAAAAAAATAGTGCTGGAGCACAGCCCGTTTCATAGGTTTGATATCTTGCCTTGAAATTAGTTACTCAGAATTCCAAAAGGTGCAATGCAGGGGTACATGGGGGGGCAATGTAGATACCGTTGAAACCATAGTGAGGGACAGAGGCAGGGAGTGGGAGAGAGGGAGAGGTGGAGGAGCTGGAATAACAGCATGTCCTCCAGGCTTGAGAGAAACCAAGCAGAATAATAGTGTAACAGGAGCCAAATGATCAAACACACTGGTTAGGACAAAACGCTGTCTCTTAACCCCTGCAAGGCTGTTTTTTTCCTTTATTATTATTATTTCAACAGATTGGCAGCACCAACCGTGGTATTGAATTCATAATGCTGATTAAAGCATCTTTGATCACTGTTTCAGTTCATAATAGTCCTCTAAAAATCCCCTGCAGGACTTTCTAATAGGCCATAATAATATACAGCACACATAATCAATGAATAAAGCAGATGTGCCCAATGTGTCATGGTGATGTTTCAATACTCAACACAAACACAATTATTTATTAATTTATGTCTTTTGTGTTTTTTTTTTTATGCAAGCATACAATAAATAGAAAATGTATTAATGTCAATAGAAAAAAAGAGACTTTAGGAGGTGTAAGTGGTACAAGATTTTTTTTTTTCATCTGGTTTTATTAAAAATACTTTAAAAAATGTCACAAAGTATAAATAGCAAAAGGGTTATTGTGAGTGGAAGTAAACTTAACCTCAGGTTCTATAGCTTGTTTATGATTTTTGCTGCAAAATGCTACAAAATCATGTTTCGCTGTGGTGTGTCCATGTGACTCATAGTGATTCCTAGCTTGCCATCACAGGCTAAATTTTTTTGAGCGTCCACTGTTTACTTTTGAAGGTCTTTTGTGTTCCGCTGTAGTCAATCATAGGCAGCTGTAAGGACAATAGACATTCACGTGGACCAATGACAAAAATATGTCATTATGAAGGTAGTATCCATGAGTTGCCACGGTGAGCTACAGGAGTACCTTTGGCATACTACAATTAGCTATCACAAGCTATGGCTTCAACAAAGTTGCGCTATGAATCTGTTGTTGCCATTGCTGCACCGGACCGTAGTGGCAAAGCACTATGATAGTAACAAGCAACCATTATGTTGGTTATCGTAGGTGTTTCTGTAGCAATTCTCAGCATATGTATTTATAAGAATCCATGGTTTTGCTGTCTTTGTCCTTGCGTTCTCATGCCTCTAATTATACCACCATATTTCATTGTAGTAGAGTGTGTCAGAGCCATGGTTTTAAAACCGTAGTGATTTTAGTGAAAAAATGAATTGGGCACAACTTGAAATAATACACTAATAACCAAGAAATATAAACACAGTTTCAGAGTTATCAATCAACATAAAGACATGCACATGGAAAAAAGATAAATAAATTGACATTATTGTTCTAATTTCAAAAGTGTACTATTGTATCTTTCATAATCATTTTTTGTGCTCGTTCAGGCACAAAACAGAATAAATGTGATGCAGGTGAGAAATACCCAAGGAAAGAGGAAAGTAGCCCACATAGCTGGAAATCAATCAATAAAACATATTCCTGCAGCTCTAGCCTCAACACAGTGAAACAAATGAATCGGTATGGCTTAAGTGAAATGTAGAACTTTCAAGGTGCCGCCTGTGGTCTGTATGAGTGTGGAGTTTGTATGTTCTCCCCATTCTTGGTGGGTGTTCCCCATTCCCAAATTTCCCATAGTGTGAATGAATGTGTGTATGCATGCCCTGAGATTAACACCCTGTCCAGGATATACCACGCCTCATGGCCGAATTCTCCCGGGATAGGCTCCCGCGACCGTGGATAATCAGTGTGGAAAAATGAAGGAATGTACTGTATGAATATTTGGTATTTAATTTCCAGGTACCTAGACTAAATCTGTTTAATTTAGTAATTTCTTCAGTAAGCTGTAAGTAGCTTGGTTCTTGTTGGGGGTAGTAGAATTTAAAAAAAATGAACAAGGTAAACTATTGAAAGCCAGGTTATTATCAAATTGTCTATGTATTGATAGAAAATTGTTGCACCTATGGCAATTAATTAAGGAAAAAAACACATTAGGGTGTGAAAAGAATCAACAGCAGGGTGGTGTGGTGCATCTTGATGCACTGCTACTTAAACAAGGGTGAGTCAAAAATTATCAGCACTCTGGTTATATAAAAACTTCTGTTTTTGTTGGCTGCTGTGCAGGTTTGAACATTCAAAAATAGATGCCTCACTTGTGATTTGCACAGATACTCTAAGGAAGGTGAAAGTTCCTTAAAGAGAATCATTACTGGTGACGAGGCACGGATTCAGTACTACGAGTCTGAGAGTAAACAGCAGAGTATGAAACGGAAACATCCTCAATCACTGACCGAGAAAAAATTTAAAAGTCAGCTATCATCTAAAATATTCATCAATGTTTTCTGGGACTCTCAAGGGCCAGTATTTAAACATTATCAGGAAAAACATTCAACAACCAACAGTGCTCGTTACAATGAGATGCTTATTGAAGAGCTGAAGCCTAAACTTCAGATGTAATGCAAAGGACTGCTCTCCAAGGGTGTCCTGATCTCGCATGACGATGCACGTCCATACACTTCTGCGGACACTATCGACACTCTGCAGAAACTTCATTTTGAGGTGTTAAAGTATCTCCTCCCTAAACTCCAGATCTCACTTCATCAGATGTTCACCTGTTTGGTCCCCTCAAGCAGCCCCTCATGGGAAAAAAATCACTTTTGATGAAGAAGTGAAGACAGCGGTGCATTTGTGTCTTGCAGCTCAGCCTAAAAGATTTTTTTTAATGAGGAGATACGAAATCTTGTTGACAGAGTCTATCAACAAAATGTATTGAAAAGCATAAAATTATGTTTTTTTTTTTTTTATTTAAACAAAGTCTACAGCCGGAGTCATCCTTGTACAGTAGTTAATGTTCCTTTTACCGCTGGGAAATTGATTCGCTTTCTAGGACAGCACATCCTGAGGTGTTGAGATTAGTTTACAAAACAGCAATTAGCCTAACAATTATGGAATTTTAAGAGTCGATGATTACATTGTGCTTTTTACTTATTTACGATCACATTAAACCCACTTCTGAAACCAGATCTAGACTCTAGACAGCTTTCCTTTCTCATTTGAAATAAAGGACAAAAACTATCAGTATACCTCGGTTTCATTTATTCCATTGTAATGAGGCTTGAGACACAGGAATATGTCGTACTGATTGGCTTCCAGCTATGTGGGCCACTTCCCTTCCACAAGTATTTTGCACCTGCATCGCATTACATCTGTAATGTGCCTGAACGAGCGCAAATAATGACTAGGAAAGGGAGATCTAAAGCTCGCCTTATCTCGGGTTGCTAATTTGGAGGTGGAGTTTTGCCTGTGGCGTAAGGAAAGGATGGTGAACTACTGAGGACTGTGGTTTGGATGGGGACTTGGGGGTTTGGAGTATTTAGCCAGAGGAAGCTCATCGGACCAGATGCTAGCTACAGGGTTAGAGATATTAGCAAAGTTTTTACAAAAGTTAATACAATTTTAATTTGACAACAATGGCGAAAACACATCGCCTCATGTAGCTAGACCTTCACAAAGTCAGGAGAACAACATGAAGGAAAAGAAGAGGAAGTTGTTTGAAACCCTCCCTCCACATCCTACCTTGACAACCAGATTAGAGCTGAAGTAGCGAAATTGGATCCTACATTAGCCATTCAAAGCTTTATTCAATGCAGAGAAATCCTTAAAAGGGTTTTAAAACAAATCAGGCCTTAGTTCTACCTCCTGCTTCAGGCTTTCTCCCGGGTCGTGTGTGCGTTTGCGCGCGCGCGCGTGTGTGTGTGCGAACATCCCGGCCAAATTGACTTTGAAACATGCGACGTGTCTTGCGACACCACATCGGCGCTCAAATCTCATTTAGCGCAGGACAGAGACGATAATGAGAGATGATTGGAGATACAATGAGAGGAGAGATGAAGGGAGACAGACAGAAACAAACGTGAATGAGAAAAGAGGCGAGGATGAAAGGAAAGAACAAGAAGCGCGCGCATACGTTCATGCACCGATACCCAGGAGCATCGCGAATGCGAGGCGACAGTTGCTGAGCTCCCTCACCTAGAGTACATGCGCAGCTCGCCTCTAATGTGCATTTAATCATGCGGCGGTTTCTGCCTGTCGACGGCAGGCCTGCGACGCAGCAAAAAATTTGGACTTTAATAACGGCGCGTGACAATTGCCGTAATTACAAACACAAATACGGAGCCCGTGCGCGGCCTTTGATTCGGCCCTGCGGCCTACATCTGTCGTCGTTCCTCTTTTTGATTTATTCCCTCGTTGCGAACGCCAAGAGGAGAAGCGAGTGGCTAGTAAGATTTTCCGACGCAACCTCTGAACAGTGGCGAATAATGGATTGTCATGTTCGCATGGCTGCATGCAAACTGTTCCCACATTATGTCGAGCGCGAGCACCGAATGCAACTACATATTCACACGGCATCAGATTGAGACTAGAGATGCAGAGGGTGTCATCGCATTATATCCCTAGTCTGCTGAATATATGCATGCGTCTAACCAGGCTCTTCTTTAAAATCTTCATTTTTCATCTTTCATTTTATTCCAAGTGAGGCGGAATACAATGCGCTACAGAGCTGAGCGAGTGACAGTAAAGGAACGGCGCTAGTATTATTATCGTTATTACTTTTTGTCATATCATACAGACTTAAAAAAAAAAAAGGTTTGAAGCTATTCTATTACTTGTCGCTATGATGTTACTGTCTGTAGTACAGTATATTCAGCTTACTTGGATAAGTAAATACTCTCTTAAAACTGTGGTGTAAGACCGACCAACCAGGAATCTCGGATGTATTCCTGGCACAGCTGATGACCATTCAGTGAATCCCATAAACACACACCAAACAAATGCCATCTTCTTTTAATATACTGTATTGAAACCTGAACCTTGATTGCTGCAGTGAAGTTACTTGATGGATTTATTTAATTTTTGCCTGACAGATCAAAAATCCTTTCTCTGACACTAATCAATGTATTCGTTTACAAATTAGGCTTGAGGAGCTCGGTGTGTCCGTGACAGGAGATGTCACCACAAGCCCATTCATTCTTACTGCTACACACACGCACACACACATACAGAACACGGCCGAGTGTTTAGAAGTTGTGTCATGACCTCTGTTTTTGAACTCGGTCCACGCAGATCTTTGGATGCTCCCAGCGATCCCTCTTCCAACTGGGCTTTCCACACGGGCACAAAAGTTCAAACGTGCTGTCCCGTGCCATGCAATCACACCTCATGCCAGCTGGACAGAAAAAGAGGGAGGAAGGAGGTATGCCTCCATGCTAATAATTTATAGCACTTCAGAAGGACAGATGCAAGGCATGTTCTGATTAAATTATGAAGAAAAACAGTCACATAACAGCCAAATACTGTTATATAGTTTCCAAAGAGCATTTAGCATTATTTCTAATGACAAATCCCCAATCAGCATTATTCTCAGTGACCAAATCCTAATCATGATTGTTCCCAATTGTCAATTTCCAATATCTACTATTTCCAATGATATTATATATTTACGTTTAGGCTTTTGGCAGAGGGTCTTATTCAGAGAGTCTCCTTACACTGGATTATTAGGTTCATTACTGGATTATCTATAACACTGTTGGGAAGTTCTGTTTTTTTACAGTTACATAATTACATTATACAATAACTGACCAATCACCATTTTTCACTATGATCAATGACTAAATAATATTGTTCACAGTGCTTAATCAATTACTATTATTTCCAATAGCCAATTATTACAATTATTCCCAATGATTATTCACTAAACGCTTTTATTTCCAATGGCAAATTATTATTGTTTCTAATGACCAATCAGTGAGCACTAATGTTTTTAATGACTTTACTGTATCTCTGATCACTTATTCCTAACATCTAATCACATTTCCTACAGTACTGTACATATAGGTAGTGATGGTTGATCATTGGTATTTGTAAAAAAAAAAAAAAAAATATATATATATATATATATATATATATATATATATATATATATATATATCGATTGGTCAGTTACTGGTTACATTGGTAACAGTAGTGAGTGGCCCATTTGTGATCATGTTAATCTGTCACTAGTCATTAAGAATAATTAAGAAATGTGATCAGATTAGTTGTTGGGAATAACAGTCATCAGGGATTTTTTCATTGAAAATAATGGTGTTCCCACTTTTCCCATAATCACCATTTTTCACAATAACCAGTGACAAACTACTCAAGGCCATTATTTCCAATGGAAATCATCACAAAAATGCAAAAAATATTAAATTTACAGTCATAACACCATCATTTCTATCCCCTTGTATTACACTCATCATTCATTATTTTGACATTTTTCTTTTTGCCCAAGCTAAAATTCTGAACAAAATTTTGGTTGGACTTGGATGGGCATCAACTCCCAAACATCCATACACTCCTAGCAAGTTGTCAAAAAAAATAACCACCCTACTTTTGTCTCAATGAGTTCAATGATCCCTGCCAGCCGTGCCACACGCAAAGCCCAGATGGTCCGTGTTATGTCAACATCTTGAGCTCAGTTCATGCTGTGGGCCTGTTTACTGCGTACAAACAGCAGAGGCGGAGGGCTAGCGGAAGGCTAGCGTCTGTTTGTTTGAAGTGGCGTGAGCTCGTTGCATAGAAGTGTGCACTTTGTTATTGTTTAGCGATAGCTTTGGTGTGCCACATTCTAGTCAAGACGCTATTGAACATCCGTCTGAAATGCGTGTTGCGCTAAACGCTCTTCAAATATAAAGTGTGATAATCCAAACAATACAGTTTATTGTCAATCCCACATTGCTCATATTACTCAGAGTCTTTCTGTCTCAGCCGCTAACGAATTAAGAGAAGCACTTTGCTTCAATAGAGTTTTCAGGTCGAAGAGGACGCTAGCTTGGCGAGTTCAAGTTGTTAAGCTGTCACATTAGCGCTGTGCTCGTAGCAGATAAGAGAAAGTCGTTACAAAATAATTACTAAGGAATAGGAGAAAGGCTGGATTAAAAGATTTTCAGGAGACGTTTTAGCTTCTTTAAAAAAAAAAAACTGAAACATATCCACTGTGTTTCTTCAAAACCTGCACTACAATGATGACAGTGATGTACTGTATACTTGAATCCAGCTGCTGCTTGGAGCTGCAGCTGCTGAACTCAAACTGATGCTCGGTGACACCTTCATGGAGAACTTTTTTTTTTTTTTTTCCCTCAACTGCTCTATCAATCAAGCGCCAGTGTCAGGAAACCTCTCTGACATCCCTGACATCACCCCAAACACACTCACACACCCACCATTCTCATTAAATGAAAACACACCTCCAGGATGCTCTCTGCCTGTCTTCTGACGGTGTGTGTGTGTGTGTGTGTGTTCGTGACGTTGGAACAAGCAGCCAATCATCCGTCACATCAATCACAGAGCATCTGTCCGGCAGTCACTCAGCAGCTAAAGCATCAATAAACTTGGATGACAGGAGACCTGGGGAGCGACTCAAACGCATCTTTCTTCCACTCTCTCTCTCTCTTTCTCTCTCTCCTTCTTACACACACTCACATACACCTCTCAGATGTTGGGCTTCTTCACAGAGAGAAGTCACGTCACTCTGCGGGATTCTGGGCCCTCGGCCTGTGGACAAAAGGCCAGCGTTGAAAAAGAGATTAGCATTTCACAAATTAGGATTCTGGGCTAGAGCTACATGCTATTGTCTTTAAAGCACACGGCCCGAGTGTGTTTGCCTATTCGGCCCATTAGAATAACAAAAGCAAGGACCGTTTTTAATAAGGCAGGCTGTTGAGGGAAATCATTTGCTAGGAGCCTGTTTCACCACTTCTGTATTAAAATCTGCAACCATTTGTGTCACGCTGCAATCAAAGCCCTTTCTTATCTTGTCTCTCTCTCTCTCTCTCTCTCTCTCTCTCTCCGGGTAGTTGAGCTTAGCTGATGACTGCGGAAGGAATCTGTGCAATTTCAGCAGATTATTTAAGATTATTTCTTGTCACAATGTACAAGATTCTAATAACATCTTGGGCCAATTGTATTGCACTTTAAGTATTAAAGAAAATCACGTGTGTGTGTGTGTAGTTTGCATCTTTAGTCCTTGGGTGATATCCAAAAAAAAATGTGTTGGTGAATAAGAGTAAAATAAAATAAAATAAAATTTGGGGTGGAATAATAATAATAAAAAAAATTAACCTATTTGTAATTTTTGTATTGCTGCTGTACCTATTTATATTTTATCAAAATAAGGAAACAGTAAATTTTAGCATGCATTTTTTTTTCAGCAATATATATATATATATATATATATATATATATATATATATATATATATATATCTCGCATTTCACTTGTGACTTAAATTTTTATTTGTTTTGCATACACTACTTGGCCAAACCTGCAATGACATTGTATCCTAATACATGTATTTCAATATCTAGTCAGTTCCCCTTTTGCAGCTATAACAGCTTCCACTCTTCTTGGCAAGCTGTCCACAAGATTTTGAAGTGTTTCTGTGGGAATTTATGTAAATTCCCTCTGTAGAGCATTTGTGAGGTCCTACCCTATGTTAAATAAGAAGGCCTGCCGAGCAATTTCTGTTCCAGTTCATCCCAAAGGTGCCCGATGGGGTTGAGATCAGGGCTCTGTATTAGGACCAGTCAAGTTCTTCTTATCAAACCATGTCTTTAAAGTCCTCGCTTTGTGCACTGGGTAACAGTAATGTTGGAATAGAAAAGGTCCTACCCAACTGTTGGAAGCATAGCATTTTCTAAGATGTCTTGGTATGTTGAAGCATTAAGGTTACCCTTCACTGGGAAAAAGGGGTCTCTTTGAAACACCTGGCAGGTTTAGCCAAATACTTTTGTCCGTACCGTGTGTCACATGAATAGCTTTGTTGTTCTTAGCATTACACTGGTAACTTTTGGTTATTTCTCACTTTACCCTGTGTCTACTGACTATATGTGAGTATGTAAATTACCCGGACTTATTTCCGTGTGATTGGCGTGTGGGCGTGTCCTGCCTCGGGTCATTAGCAGATAATGAATTGCGACCGAAATTCTAAAATTTGTATAACTATAGTTAAATTCCATAACATGCCAGTTACATGTGATACCAATTTCACGTGTTCGCACGTGTTTTAGTTAGTTATTGTTATTATGACAGTTGCAAAGTAAGATGAGCTAAAATGACCAGATCCTGCCATGAGCTATATAGGAGACATATCTTGTATGTACATATAGGGCTTATATGTGGATATAAAGAAGCAATACAGGAGACCTATATGGCCTGTATATGCACATATATGCACCTTAATTTTGTCTATATGCAGCATCTATATTATCATATATATGCATATATACTGCATATAGGCTTCATATATGCGCATATATCCTCATATAGGTTCTTTCCATGTGGGATATACACTGTTGCTGGATATCTGAAATTTCTTTAATATAGAATCATCAGGCCTCTTCCTGTAATGTACAACAAGGTGTACGTCTCTAGGGATGTTGTATCTGTCCTGCATTTTACATTCGAATGTGTGGACTTATTCCCGCGCTCTTCTGCCCGACCTGCATTATACGTTCTCTTGTACTCGTTTAAAGAAACAACAGTTTCTCCTTCCCCCTGTCGCACATGAGCGTCCGTCCTCATCACCCAGTGGGTACGAGTAGACTCAAAGACCTGTGTGTCATCTTCTTTCTTTCTGGAAATAGCTTCATCCCTCCAGCAGCCTCTGAACATGCAGCACATCCCCCCTTTTTTACAATGCCTTAGGATGGATGAGCTGGAGATAATGCCAAGTCTTTACAGATTCACCTGGGCTTCATGAAGCATAAGGCCTTTGCCCATTGAGCGATCCAGCCTCGGGGAAAGCAGGATTTAGGAGCGTGATCTCCTGGGGTTAAAGAAAGCCAGGGTTCGTTTCATTAAATTACAGACCACATGAGTTAAAGACTTAAAACAGCTGTGGGATGAGTCACAATGGTTTTACACGGTCGCAGATACTTCAAAGAAGTCATCGTTCAATAGTTTCAGTCTTGTATAAAGGTTTATTTAGGGCTGTTTATCTAGCTACAGTATTACAAGGTGGAAAGAGACTCATAAAGTCTTTACTGCGAAAAAAAAAAAAACATATATAATGCTAGTGCCTTCATTATAAAGTGAATAAATATATTAAAAAACTAATCATTAGACCTAATAAATAAATGTAAAAATATATATAACAGAATATAATTAGAAAAGTTATAATTAGAAAAATCATATAATCACCTAAACAGTTCAAATACGTGCTATAAATTGAATTAAAAAATGTGTACATTATTTCATTTAACGGGAGCCTATTTTTAAATTATTTTTATTTTTTATTTTTTTATTTTTTAATTATTTATTTTTTAATTAATTTCTTTCATTTTTGTAAAGCTGCTTTGAGACAATGACCATTGTTAAAAGCGTTATATAAATAAAATTGAATTAAATTGAATTGTCAATGCCTGGCTTCTAGCAGAAAGTCCGATTTTCCAATTATGATGACCTCAAATACCAAGAGACCCTCCCCCATTATAGTACTTAGCTCCGCCCAGTTTTTTCCAGCTCTGTTGTTCTCCTTTGGGGGAATTTAAACGGTACAGTAAACTTAGTCTTGGTCTTGAGAACGGCTAGGTTAGCCATTAGCAATTAGCCATTAGCAGATAACGACTTACAGGTAATAAAATAAAAAATGGTCATGCCATGTGTTTGCTTGAATATTTTATTTCACTTATTCATCATCTTTACAACTTTATCCTGTAGACATGGTAGCGGGGACCTGGAGACTCTCAGGAGACTTAGTACCCCCTGGATACAGTGCCAATCCATCGCAAAGGTGCATAGGGAGAACATACATAACAAACTCCATGCACACAGACCCCGAGGCTGGAATCAAACCCTCAACCTTGGTGGTGCAAGTGGTAACCACCAAGCCACTATGCCGTCTTTTTATTTGTATTATTTTACTATTATACTTGGCCTCTACCTTTGTTAAAATAGTGTTGTGGAAATGGATGATCACCGTTGGGCTGGGCATTCGAAACACCACCACCTTTTGATCCTGCCATTACTTTTTTAAAAGCAATCCTGATGTAAAATATTGATAATGTGCTCACTTGTACCAAACCCAAATGCACACTTTGCAAAACTAAAATACTCTAGATTCTAATCTTGGTTTCCAGGATAGAGTAGGTACTGCTGTTTCTTTCCCAACACTTTGCACGCATATTAGTGTTGGTATTACATGCTGCCATATATTATTCCATAAACAGAGTACAAGCACATGCATATTCTCCTCTTTTCCAGAGATACTTAGCATGGTGAGATATGATTTCCCTTCAATCATGTCATCGTAAAACTCCAAAACGTTTCACTGCATCGGTCGGTGATTGATTTGTCGTTTATGGAGTGGACCCAGGTTTACGTCGAGTCGTATATACACACACATGGTCTTGGCAGCCAGCGTGTTCATAAAAGTGTCTGGAAGTGAGCCGGTCGAGCCGAGGCTTTAATCCAGTGCGAATGTTCACAGATGGATCTTTTCCTCCTGCGTTCCTGGTCTTGACTTCCTCACTCTAGTCTGCCTTTTTTATTTTCTGGCAGTTGCAAAATGTTCTCCATTCTCTCTCTCTCTCTCTCTTTCTTGCTTTCTTTCACTCTCCTTCTCTGACTGTCCTTCCCTCTCCTGACTCACACACATACACACACACACACTCTTCCTGTCTCTCACGCCGTCTTTTTCTCTCTGTGATGGCGAGTGTGATGGTGAGAAAGGACAGGCTGGTTTGCAAGCACAGTGTGTCTCTCACAAGCACAATGAGAAAGAGGACAGCCAGGCCAAACTGTTTCTGTTTGCTGGACAGACTTTTTCAATGCTCCCCCCCTCCCCACCCCACGAACAGACACACAAACACACACACTGATACATGCCTTAAAAAAACCAACCTGCCGAATATGAACAAATTATATTACTTTCTTATTTCTTTATCTGCCCCTGTAGTCCCATATCCATTTACCTGTCCCCATGAATTTTGTTCACCAACTATGTAGTTTTTTTTTTTCTTCTTTTATTGCTTATGTACAGCCAGCAGTCTAATCCTGAGTCATTCCATAACAATAAAACATGTGTGCGGTTGAGCTACAGCATTAGTGAATTAAACATTAAGCGTGAAGGCGCTACAATAACTCCAGAATAGGTAGATCCATGTTATTAACTTTTATTCCAGTATTGTTTTTGATATGCTCAAGGTTTTTATTACAGTACAGTATATGTTTAGGGAAGGAGTCAGTGTTTTTTTCCAGACGATGTTGCGCTTTCCAGTTTATATCCTTAACAAGTTGTTATTTCTTTGTCTTATTAACTTCAAGAGAAAGGGCGAGATTTTAATGGATAGAAAATGTGATCATCTTTTAATGCATAAAAGTTGACTTTTTGGAAAATCGCTGTACTATAAAAGCAACAAAACACTTTGGGATGTGCTTTAATCATCCATCGTGATCATTCAGTGTGGCCAAGTTTGGAGAAAAGACATTCATATAAGATAAACATATTAATAGCCGCCTTAATTTCCCCATAAAGGGAAATTAAGGCATCTATTTAAGATGCAAGTGAAGCCCAAGCTCAATAGTCCAATCAGACCTTCTGGTTGAACCAGAAATTCCTACTCAGGAAGCACTCACTTCAAGGCAAACACAAATTTTCAACCCAGCTTGTGGCTGCTGCCAGCGGGTGGATTCTTAACCCCGAAAAAAAGCAGATGGGCCGAATTAGCGGGAGCACGCTCTTGGATGGCGTTCAGTTGCTCGGTATTCGAGATCTGCAGAATAGGTGGTCTGTGGCCATTTGGCCTGGAAAGCCTTCGACACGAACGTATCAGGTGTTCGCCAACAAATGATCCGCACCAGAACTGAGCAGCAAGAGCAGATTGCCTGGCCGGGCTTCGAGTTACCACGGCCTACAGATGGACAGCACAGAGACGAGAGAAGGAACGAGAGGGAGCAGGAGGGAAATGGTGAGAACGAGAGGGAGCGAGAAATGGGTACGGTTGATGCCGGATCACAAGCAGAGATGCACAGTCACTTGTTCCTGACTATCACACCAACGCAATTGGAGCTGTCGTCCTCATTTCTCTGTCAGAAATCACACAGATCTACTGTACAGTACAGTATTGGGCGATTTGCATAACAATAAAAAATCTGCTATTGCTTGTGTCATATGTGTCATTTATAATATATGTATTTAAATATCTGACTCATAACATTTATATTGGCCCTGAAAATTCTTTTAAATTATGGATTGGGTCACAGGCCCCTTATTAAATAGGCCTGGTCAAGAGAAATGGTCTGTTTTATCAAAATTCAGTTGCCAACTGCTTCTGTAGAATGTTTTGACATTAAACCTTTTGAAAGTGTTCCCTTTCCCCAGAATGTCCTGCTCAATTTAGCAGATGGTTTGACCAAATGCAAAAAAAGGTCCTGTCCATTCCCGCGAAAAAAACCCCCTAAAAAACTCCTGTCCATTCCTGCAAAAAGCTTGACCAACACCATCCACTCACAAAGAAAGTCAAACACAAAATCCCACACAATTCTCTGGAAAGTTTGGCCTATCCCACCTAGTGTCCAGGGAAATCTTTTCCCCTTCTGAATGAAGTTTGACCAATCCCATCCCTTATGTAAGTTGCTCTTCTATAGAAAGCTTGATCAAACAACGTTTGATGAATTCCATCCACCCCTACAGAAAGGTTGATCATTTCCATCCACTTTTGCACAACACCATCTGGTCACACTGAAACATTTAATCAATCCAATCAACCCCTGCAGAACATCTGACCAATCCCAATAACTTATAAAAGAAAAAGTCTAATCAATTCCATCTACCCCTGCAGAAGGTTTGATCAATCCCATCCACTTCTGTAGAAAGGTTGACCAATCCCTTTCAGTCTTATTTCCAATCCCATCAAGCCCTGCAGACATGAGATGTATAATCCCACCCTCTCCTAAAGGCACATTTAACCACTCCAACATTATAGTGGCAGTACAATTCAATCCTCCATCCATCCATCCGTCCATCCATTTATCCATCCATCCAGCCATCCAGCCATCCAGCCATTCAACGGACACTAATCATCGATGGTTGCCTGCAATACCCTATGATTTCTTTGCTATATCAAAAGTTACATTACTTAGGGCCATAACCTTTGATTGCTCTCAAGCATACACAAAACTTATACACCCAGTTATACATTCTGGGCAATTTAAAAAACACCACTGAGTCTACCATGCCTGTATTTGGATTGTCGGAGAACCCCATCACTTACAGACAGGACATACTGTACAAACTCCATGCACATGGACAAGAAAAAAGATTAAAACCCCTATCCCTGGAGGTGACAGCGTTAACCACTAAGCATGATTAAACATTGAATGTACCCTATACAATTTTTTTTTTTAAATTAGGAGTAAAGATTTGCCAATAATTAACTTACAAGATACCTTCACAACCCAGAACCCAGAAGAGATACTGCATTGAGAGAGATAGCATTCTGGTTCTGTTTGGTTCTGGATTCTCTGTTTTTAAATATTTGCACTATTACCAATACCTTTGACCTTCATATAATTTTTTTCAGACCATATTGAATCACATATGGTGATTTTTTTTTTTTTTTTTTTTGTACCACCCACATTTCCTGGATCCAGATCTGTGTCCTCAAGTTGCATTAACACTAAAGCTAATATGAAATAAAACAGGCTAATTAAGTCCATTCGCCCGAGGTGGATTTGACAGCATGGTTTTCTGGATTTGGATCTGCTTCCACAACCAGCTGAAACTTGCGGAAGCAAGCTAAATCAAATGTATCTATATGCCTTAGCATATACACGAAAACACTGCCAAACATACATAGAACCTCAGGCTCTGAATCAAACATTCAGACATTCTTTTGGCTAATCTGATCTAATATGGATGCTTCTTCATCTCCACAAGGCTCTTTTAATTAAAAAGGGGAACCCGCAGCATCTTCTGGTACAACAGAAAAAAAAAAAAAAAGTTCAGGCTGGACAAAAAAAGTTACAGAATAGAAATCAGCGTTCTTTCTCTTTGTGACAAAAGGCTTTTATTGTATTATTTGCAGTGTTGACCTTTCTCTTCCTCATGCATCTTTCATACTGTCCCTGAAATCACCTTCGAGAGAAAATAAAAGGAAAATAGACCACGGTGTACAGCATATGTTGGGCGGTAAAAATTTACAGCTTTAAATCAGTGTACTGGTTTCAGTAATGACTGCAGGGAAATTTAAAACTGAAAAATTACCACCATTGTTGTGTATTGCTTTTCCTGCCACTGTAATATGTTGGTATGCTATGATTAAAAATCATAAAAAAAGCTTAATGTAGTTTTGAAGATATAATTTTCTTTAAGTGTTAATTTTCTTCATATATACTGTATACTGCATATACTGTATATACTATATATATATATATATATATATATATATATATGTATACTTTTTTTAAAGCTTTACCTCAGTAGAATAGGTGCAGCTTCTTTTAGACTGGCGTTAGCATATGAGGTGTTTTCTTCTATTACTATCTGCCCCAGGAAAAAAGGCGTATCTTATTTTATTGTTGGTCTAACTAAAAGAGGCGTGTCTTCTGTAACTATTTATCATAGTTAAAGAGGCGTGTTTTCTCTTACTATTGGTCTCGGTAAAATAGGTGTGGCTTCTATTACTATTGGTCTTATTAAAAGAAGTGTATTTTCTATTACTATATGTCCACTGTAAAAGGGGTGTGGCTTCTATTACTAATGGTCCCGGTAAAAAAGGTGAGGCTACTATTATTATTCGTCCTGTTTAAAAGGGGTGTGGTTCTATTATTATTAGTCCTAATAAACGAGGTGTGTATTTTATCACTATTGGTCTCATTAAAAGAGTTGTGTTTACTATTACTATTCGTCCAGTGTAAAAAAGGGTGTGCCTTCTACTGTATTACTATTGGTCTCATTAAAAGAGGTGTATTTTCTGTTATTATTCGTCCAGTGTAAAAGGGGTGTGGCTTTGATTACTATTGGTCCCGTTAAAAGAGGTGTGGCTTCTATTATTATTATTATTCGTCCCAGTAAAAGAGGTGCCGCTTTTATTACTATTCCTCTCAGTTAAAAGGGGTGTGGCTTCTATTACTATTGATCCCGGTAAAAGAGGTGTGGCTTCTATTATTATTCATCCCAATAAAAGAGGTGTGTCTTCTCTTACTATCAGTCCCGGTAAAAAAAGATGTGTCTTCTATTACTATTGGTCTCATTAAAAGAGTTGTGTTTTCTATTACTATTCGTCCAGTGTAAAAAAAGATGTGCCTTCTACTGTATTACTATTGGTCTCATTAAAAGAGGTGTATTTTCTGTTATTATTCGTCCAGTGTAAAAGGGGTGTAGCTTTGATTACTATTGGTCCCGTTAAAAGAGGTGTGGCTTCTATTATTATTCGTCCCAATAAAAGAGGTGTGTCTTCTCTTACTATCAGTCCCGGTAAAAAAAGATGTGTCTTCTATTACTATTGGTCTCATTAAAAGAGTTGTGTTTTCTATTACTATTCGTCCAGTGTAAAAAAAGATGTGCCTTCTACTGTATTACTATTGGTCTCATTAAAAGAGGTGTATTTTCTGTTATTATTCGTCCAGTGTTAAAAGAGGTGTGGCTTCTATTATTATTATTCGTCCCAATAAATGAGGTGTGTCTTCTATTACTATTGGTCTCAGTAAAAAAGCTGTGTCTTTTATTAATGTTGGTCTCAGCGAAAGAAGAATGGCTTCTGCACCTTTGAAAATCGCGGAAAGAAATTTTGACTATGTTCTTGTTGATTTTCTTAAAGGGGGCGTGGCCTTTGTATTTATAAAAAACCCTTTGAAGGAGGCAAGGAGCCATGTACCTGTCAGGGTCAATGAGAAGGTGTGGCCTGTGGAAATACCCTTAAAAGTGTCGTGACCTCTGTGCGTGTGTGTGTGTGTGTGTGTGTGTTGGGAATTAAATATGGCAGAGAGACTATGTGTCTATGTGTATTTATACTGTATGGTTGTGTTTGTGAATTCTTGTGTGTGTTATTTGTGTGTGTGGTAATGTGTGAGTGTTTATATGTTCAGCATTGCAGAGAGAAATGGTGTGTGTGTGTGTGTGTGTTCGTAAGAGGGAAGCAGACATATAGCCTTAGGACAGATGTAACACAACCTGGTGTAATAGGACTGTAATGAGCGAGTGTCTGTCCTCAGCAGGCAGAGCCCAAAGGAGGGAGATTAGACCTGACTTGGAGGTTCTTCCCCGGCCTCTGAGGGGAACCGAGCTTTCCTCATTCGCCTCCCCGCTGTGGGCAGCTTCTGCTCATACAGCCTTCTGGTGAGAGCACGGCGTTTTGGGTGAGTGTCAGATTCAACTCCCTGCTGCAATTTAGGTTGCTTTCAGGTTTGAGCTAGGGAAAAATCTGTGTGATAACATGGACGTGCGCGGGTTCACAACAGCAGAAGCCTTTGATGATTTGTCTGATCGACTTACACATTTTATCAAATAATGTGAGCTTGTGAGTGTACGTGTGTGTGTGTGTGTGTGTGTATAAGTTTGGTACTAATGTGTTCTCCTTATACAGGGAAGACACAAGAACACAAGTCCCTCATGTCCGCTCAGCCGAAGTCCAGAACCGGTCAAGCGACTCTGTGTGTGCATCTGTGCGTGAGCGTGTGTGTGTGTTTGCGTGCTGCGTTTCAGCCTCGGGTGGCAAATGATCCTCGGACCGGACGCGGCGTCTTCTTCTCGTCTCAGGAATGAAAATATTTTCCTGTGCAGGATGAGACAACAGTTCCCGTAAAAAGTTGCGCCGAGGAGGGATCATGTAGAGACGGCATGCCGGGAGATTTATTGCTTTTTATTGCCCCAGTCTCACAAATCCTGAACTGTAAATAATGGAGCTTGTACCATCTGCAAGCTGGGCCTATGGGAAAAGGAAAAAGTCCGGAATACAAGACAGAAGTGAAAACACACACTCTCCAACGTTTTCCGCGGTGTCTGTCAATCTGCCTTGTAAAATGTCATATAAAATATAATATACCGTGAGATCCGAAAAGGGGTTCTCTACCAAAAATTATAAAACATTTTTTTTACAAAAACCATTTTTTTTTTTTTACCTGTATAATCGCAAAACTTTGCAGCATTCATCACATAGCCTAAGGGGAAAGGGGTGGGGTTTCACTGTGACTGAACCGTTTCTTACAACTTCGCACATAGGATGTCCAACAAAAATCCTCCGGCTTGTTAAAATTCCTGTGGATTTCGCATGATATCTGGTCGGGCCGTGTCAAGGCGTAGCTGTGCTGCAGGACTAATGAGAACATTTTCAGCCCTATTAGCCAAAGACACGCTCGTCAGGCGTGATGGAAGATCGGGTTTTGTCCTAATGAGACCCTGAAACTTCGCCCTGCCTCGAAAACAAAGACACAGTCTCAGCGCCAAGACACACATGGCACACACTGAAAGAGCTATTCTGTGTCTTGTGTGATTTAGGCAGCCCGTGTAATTAATAACCAGATATACGTTCCAGCCAGGCAACGAACGGGAATTAGACAACCACGATCTGTCTTACTCTCACACACACAGGCATAATGGATTCCAGACGCCTTCTGATCTTTTAAACACACACATGTGCATAGACGCACAAACTGTAATATTACAATTCGGAATATTAAAACATCATCCATGCCGTTTAGAGATATTTAGGGTGATTTAAATCGTGATGTTACTCATCAGCTCTGACACACAGCTAGCGAATTATTCGCCAGCGCGCTTCATGAGGAAGTAACAATTACCGCATTGAACATCGAGCTTATCTCCTGAAAACCAGCACATAGCTTAACAGGCATCTTGACTTGTTCAACTCCTACACACCCACACACTCACTTTCAAACAGACAGATGAATAGCCAAAAGATGGAACAGGCACCGGCGCCGAAGTGCACTTGACTCGCGGAGTCAAATAACCCTGTACTATTATATATATATATATATATATATATATATATATATATATATACACAGGTCTAATGTTAGCTTTGGAAGGTACAATCCTCTGAATGCACTTTGCATCAGTGCAAAAGAAGCGAATGCTGGGCATCAAACATGTCATGGTTCATTTAAATCCCGTACCTTTAAAAAAAATTGTGTTTTGTTCAAATCAATGTTGGACTTTTAATTGTCCAGACTAAGAGAAAACTCCTTTGAGGCTATATCATAGCTTTATTTCTTTATATAGGATAACCCTTGAATCTATGCCAGCATTTCACTAGTGCTTGGATACCATCAAGGCAGAAAGTTTTCTCAAAACGTCAAAGCCATGATTAGACTAGCTTTATTTCTAAAATGCTGGCCTCCCAGGAACTCCTTTAAAGGCCCAGACGTGTGGAAATCACTTAACCGGAGGTCAGGAGATGATCCTGTAATGTGCAGTGAATGAGTGTGTGTGTAGTTCCCACATATACAGTAGATGTGCCTCTTCCACTAGTTGCCGACCAGTCAATGGTTCGTTGATTCGAACCAGTCATTCCATTTGCTGGTTCATCACCACACTGTGCTTGAAGTCTTCTGTAAATGTCTATTGGTTTCACGCCTTCATTCACCAGAAATTTCATCACAAGTCCCAGTTTAACATGAACACCTCTTGCATCGTAGAATGCCCTTCCTGATGTAATCTTACTTGGTTGGTGTTGCGTTCCTGTCTGGAAACCTGGATCTTGGTGGGGAAAATACGGAATTCTAGTTCAAGACCACATGGAAGTTTCCAGGCTTTCAGTGGAGAATTGTTTCCTATCCTGATGAGAGTGGTCTCTTCCACAAAGACCTGCCCCCATTTGCAGGGTAATGAGGCAAATCATCTACTACGGCCTTTGACGTGACCCGATCTCCACCCAGATAACCACTAGTGGGAGATCTTGGTCTGAGATTTTGGACTCCACTTAAAACAGAGGGAATATATTTTAGGATATTTTTTTGATTTGCTCCAGTTCAGTTCCAGAGACTTGTAGAACTTCTGCCAAGGAGCACTGCAGCTGTTGGAGCACTCATGGTGGCCCAAGACCATGAAGACACTTGTCATCTGTCTGGTGACGGCCTGCAGAGCTCATATTAGCATGTGAATCTTGCTCCACTTCCTCTACCCTGTGTGTCTGTTGTCCTACTTCGACTAATTCAGTTCATCAATCAGGGCAGCTATCAGAGCGAAAATGACAGAGTGGAGGATTGGCAGGCGCCAAGTTTCGTCCAGGTGCCAGCTGTTAATACAGTGGGGGACACAGTGGACATGTCCGCCGTGATGGATGGAGCACGGCATGTTCAGGTGTTCCACTTCATTTTATACTTACATATTTCTTAGTCCCCTGGATACATGAAACCCCTTACTATTCAGGCCATATTTATATTATCATACTGCAAAAACATACATACATACATACACAAAAAATGAATACAACTTTTATACTGTATTTTATTTATTTTCCTGTTTATTGGTGTAGCAATTAAATAATGAAGCACCCTGGCATTATATGATAGATATTGTAGGGCTGGTCGATATCTTTTTTTATTGCACTCCTATTCATGTACAACATATTAGCAGAAAATTGGTGTAACAACTCAAAATTCACAGCACATGAGAACACAGGATTGGGCAGAAAGCCTTTATTTTTCATATACCCTTATTCTATTGGACACCTCATCATAGCGTAAAAATGTGTGTGTGTTTGTTTGTGTGTGTGTGTGTGTAACACAAATTATGTTAGATCTTGGTCCTTATAAACCATTTGATCATTTTGATTCTCAAAATGTATTTAGTCAATTTTGGTCCCCACAATCACATTAAATAAATCTTGGTTCTCATTTTGGTAATTCTTGACCTCAATTTTTTTTTTTTTTTTTTTTTTTTTTATGTGTGATTTTTTACACACAATTCATATATTTTTCTATTATATTTAAAAAGAAATTATTACATATTACTCACCCAATCACATGGAAAATTAGACATGAAATGTATGAGACATTTTTTTTTGTGTGTGTGTGTGTGTGTGTGTGTGTTCCATTCTCCGTTTTCTATGGAACAGAGGGTTGTTTCTGTGAGAGAGGCACTACAGTGTGATGGAGTGGAGTCTGATGATAGGATCCGCTTTCACAGTCGCTCTCTCTGTTATCTGATCGGCTGTGTGCGCGAGTTCACAAAACCCCATCTAACCATTCACACAAAATGTCCAATCAGCAGTGTGCACCGTCACTCCCACCTCCTCCACACACTCTTTCCCATGTCCTTACAAGTCGATTGTTGCCATCATGCCATCCGTATCCAACTAAGCAGTGGAGTAAAACATCTAAGGCAAAGGAACAGCGGCGCTCTGACTACATACTGCTTCAATGCTATACTGTACGAAATAAATAATTAGATAAAAACGTACACTGTAAATCACTTATAATGCTGTCTAATCAAGACATCATTTCCAAATGCAGTTGTATCGTGTTGCCAAAAAAAAAAAAATGTAATGTTTGTAACGCTATTGGAATTCTTAGGAATAAAAAAAAAAGTTATTGAAAGAAAAAAACTCATGGTACAATAATATTTCCCAGTTTTTCAATATCAGATCAAATTCAGTTTACACTGGGGACTCCTTCCATAAAACTTCAGTTTATTGAGAGTTTCTTGGGAACAACTGCTCAGCAAGCCACTTCGACTGTTACTATAGTAATGATTAGGACTGTTTCATGGCACTGCGCTGCCCATTTAACAGTGATCTAGTGTGATAATGATGAATACCATCAAAGGAGATGATGAGAGTCAATGAAATCATGAAATGTTTGTAATGTTGATGAGAACCTGAGGGTTTAAATTCTCTCCCTGCCATAGGTATTCATTTCCAGAGTGGACTGATTCGAATCATCACGGTGCTCAACTACAATCCATTCTCCTGTAAATCTCCTTATAAGCCACATTGTTAAGCAGTTTTATTTATGCTGTGAGCAAAAGGAGAAAAAAAAATCTGCTCGTAAATCCCCATACTTGACACGGCTTGTCTGATTTGCCTGATTTGGAAGATTAATGTGCTGTGCTCAAATACTGGTGTTGTGCTGAAATAGGTTTGAAGTGCTCTGAATAGGGAACGTGCCTAAACTGGATGGCAGATGAAAATAAAAAATAAAAAAAATACGACCAGCCGCATGCCTGAGGAGGCAAGTTGGGCCAATTTCCTATGTTTTTTATTTTTATTTTTTATATTTGTTACTATTTACATTGAGATTCACATGAAGGAGCTAGATGATTTGATTACCGCTGTGCTATTTAGCTAAAAATATATACTTAAGAAAACTTTTTTTTTTTTTTTTTTTTGCAGAAAAGTGTTGTTTTAAGCAGTAATTAAATAATGGCTACATTTCAAGAATATAATAAGTAATGTATGTTTAACACACTCATTGTTAATGTTTTTAATTCATCATATGTTTAACAGTTTTGTACATTTAAATTACATAAATTACTCAATATCACTAAAAATAGGGTGATAAATAGGTGGTGGTGATAAATTGTATTTTTCCATTATCTTCAGGAAGTTCTGGCTCTGTAACTTAATGTTGACTTGGGGAATATCCCATGATATTTCATGATATTTTCATAAATATTCCAAGTTTGGAGTAAAATAATAAACTTACAGAAAATACAAATATTTAAACGGATTGATTATTTTTGTGAGGACCATGTGATTGTGAAGACATATGGTAGGTTTTGGTCCCCATAAATCATTTAGTTGCTTTTGGTCCACACAAATCATTTGGTCAGCGTTTGTCCTCACAAATCACTTAGTAGTTTCGTTCGTTCATAAATCTCTTAGTTGATTTTGGTCCTCCCAAAACATTTGGCTGATTGTTGGCCCTCACAAGCTATTTAGCTGAATTTGCTGCCATTTAAAATAATTTAGGTCCTCATGAATAATTTTGACAATTTTTGTCCTTACAAACAATATCTTTGATATTTGGTCCTCGTATAGCATTAAGTTCATTTTTGTTCACACAAATCATTTGTCTGTTTTTGATTCTCCCGTATCATTTATTTATTTATTTATTTTTGTCTTCCTAAATCATTGGGTTAAATTTTGTCATAACAAATCTTTTATTTTTATCTGTAATTTCAATGAATTTATTTTATATTATATTCTCACAATTTGTAATATTTAATGGATTCCTACACTACCTGAAATCTTTTTTTATATAATATATAATTTGTATATAATATATAAAAAAACAGCAATCCTGGTTTATATTAAAATAAAGTATTTTTAAAGTACACGATTATCAGCAATTCCTTCTTTATTAGGACACTTATACCTCTAATTTCATAATGCTTTTAATTTATACTGACATAATACAGGGAGCCCTTGTCCTTGCTCATTTCATACTTTATATTACGCTGAGCCTTGTATATGATAACCATTCAGTGCCAAGTGACTCTTTTGTATTGACTCTTTGTGTTTTTAAGAAAGCTATAAATAACATCTAATTAGTTGATCAGTGCATTCCAGGAAAGTTTATTTGTTGGTTTTTGTTTTTCTTCTGGAAACTACACATGAATTAACTAATATATTTATCACACATTTTTTTTCCCCTTCATTTTTCTGTTGGGATTGGTATCTGTTGATTCCCAATGTAGATGAGCCCAGGACTGATAAATCACAGCAGATGCAACAATCAGCCATTAGTTAATAAGATCAGTGACTCTTCAGCTGTTTCTAAATGTTTATTGTGAATAAAGTCATAGTCATAAGACAATTTAGACTGCCTCGTGGATCAAACAAGAGTTTGACTGTGTATTGGAAAATGCCATGGTCTTTGCTGTTAAATATGTTTCTCGTTCCTGAGACGCTTTTCTGTCCATCACTGTTGTAAAGAGTAGTTAGTTTCTCCCTTCTTTTTTTTTTTGTTGTTGTCTCTCATGAACATGAAGGTTCCACACATGGAATTGCCTCTGGTTAGTTTGGTTAGTTCTCTGGTTAGGGCCCAAGCACCATAACATCATAGTGGGTCCAACAGAGCTGGCTGGAGCCAAGCAAAAGGCTATGTGGGGGTATCTACTTATATGAGATCAAATTTGGGGAAAATCTAATTTAATTCAAGCAAAGATTATTTCTGATTATTTAAGGGACCCTCATGTCTTTCTAATAATTAATTTTTCCAGCACCCAGGGCTTTTGGGGGTCTTAACATGCACAAAAAAACACAAAGGTTAGAATCTGCTGTGATTAAGATGCCTGAGCGGCTGCGCCCTGGGTGTAGCACAGGAACTTCACACAAGGTTTTGCTGCATAGCTCATAAACACTTGCTTGTATACTTGTAAATCCCGGTACACATTTAGATTTCTTTGGGCTGAACAACTTTTGTGCTGGACTCTATTTAACAGGAAGTCAGTTATTTTGGGTTGTTTGCAAAATGTGCCCAATGGAATTTGAAATACCCCATATAGGGGATTTAAAGGATCGCGACCAAGACATTAACGATACAAAATTGTGAAGGGATTTTCAATTTCTCAAATGGTTTACCCATAGCAAAGTCTTAAAATTATGGCGAAAAAAGTGGCTAATAACCTCTTAGATTTATATATAATTAAATAAATATATATTATGCCATAATATTACTGCTATTTCACATGCTGCTCCAGAGCTCCCAGTGATCCAGATCTCCTCTGCCCTCTGCACCTGTCTGACTCATCCTTGTGCCGAATGTTAACTTTTTAACATTTTCTGTTATGTTGAACTTCCAGCTGCCTAACACAGTATGTCGGCATAAAATTCCTGCTATGTGTTATGACCCAAATGAGGATGGGTTCCCTGTTGAGTCTGGTTCCTCTTAAGGTTTCTTCTATTCAATCTCAGGGAGTTTTTCCTTGCCCTTGGCTTGCTCATCAGGGACAATCTGATCATTATGATCTATACACATTTTTACTTGCTCATACACCTTTCCATAATTTTCTTTTGATTTGGTGAAGAGACAATGACCATTGTTAAATGTGCTATATAAATGAAATTGAATTGAATTGAATTGAATTTCCATCATTGATTCGCAACTGTTTTTTTGTTTGTTTGTTTGTTTGTTTTTCCAAACCATTCTGTGAAACTCTAGTGATTGTTGTGCATGAACATGGCAGGATATCAGCGATTTCTGAAATACTTAAACCAGCCCATCTGGCACAAGCAACCATGCCCAAGTCAACGTTACTGAGATCTCTTCTTCTGCTGATGAGAACACTGACTTTAGCTATTGGCCCGTATCTGCAAGAGGTTTGCATTGCCCTGCTGGCACAAATTTGGCTGTTTGGTTTATTTTGCATTAATATGAGCATATCAAACATTTATATTTTTAATGAGAAGATGATTTAAGTATTTCTGTATGTGGCACATCTATTAAAATTTTAATATTTAAAGAAAAAAAAAAAGACAGTATAAAGCCTACTGGAGAATATGGTATTAAATAATGTATATCCCAGCACACGTTTTAAAATGATGATGTGTATATCAGGGTGAACAAGTGTTACACAGTGTAACAGCATTTCATTTTGAATATTAAAACCTTTCTCTCACACACACTCACTCACACACTTGAACATGAAAAGCGGCACGACTCCGTTCTCAAGCCTGCCCTAGTTTTTCACTCCAACCGAAAGCTGGATGGATAAACCATTACCTACGATGTGACTGTAATGTGTAACAGTAGCAAGATTGGAGGGGAAAATGAGAAAAGAAAAACAGGATGAAGGCTAGAAGGACAAAACGTGTCCAAATGGACAAATCAGTCACAAGCCTCCATCTGATTACGTGAAGCAGACCATCAACGCGGTTCACCGTGTGTCTTTCTCACTCCCCTGGCTGCAGAGCCACATTAGTCATGGCTGCAGTGGCGGCTTGCTGCAATGCGTGCGTGCTAATACCAGCATGGCCTCGGTGGGGGAAACAAAAAGGAAAGACTATCCACATCTACCATGTCTAGATGGTGTGCTGGGGTACAATTCACCAGATGAAGCTGTGAAGTAGCCGTTATCAAGATTTACCACTATAGGCTTTAGTCACAGATGGACTTTTTTTTTTTTTTTTTTAATCGAGCTAAGCTCTCGGGTTTGGACAGTATGACGTGCATTTCAATTTATTATTAAAGGATTTACACTAGAGGTCAAGATAATGTTAAAGTTTAGATAATGTTAACATCAGACAGCCAACCAGAATAGGAAAAAATGTGATCTGAGTGACTTAGACCGCGGCATGGTGGTTGGTGCCAGATGGGCTGGTTGGAGTTCAGAAATGGCTGATTTCCTGTGATTGTGGTGTGAAGAAATGAAAGAAATGTCGTGTGAGCGGTACATGCTGAGGTTGAAAACATTTTGTTGATGAAAGAGTTGAAAGGAGAATGAATGGCCAGACTGCTTCAGGATGGCAGATAATAGTCTCTCGTTCCATCTGTGGTGAGCAAAACAGCATCTCAGAACAGAAAACGTAGAGAGGACGAGCATAAGGATTCATATCAAGTGTAAATCTATGTCTGAATTCTTCTGAAGCTGCTTTGTGCAAATAAAAAATAAATAACAGTACTAAGCAGACAAAAATTGTGACAATGCCTATTGTTAAAAGTTTTTATACCAATCCAATTGAGGCCCACTTATGATATTGCAGAATTGCACCAAACAGGAAGCTGAGTATCTCAACAGGCCTCTCTTTAAAGATGAATCTCTCCGCTACATCCCGTTCCCTATGTCAGACGTTGATTGCCGTTAGCTTGCGGCCCTGTTTGTGTTTGCGTGCCGCTGTTCTGAAACACGGTCGGCGTGAAGTGCAGCACCTGCGGCTCGAGCGGATACGCTAGCGCTCCCTGCTTTTGTGTTTGGAGGATGCCGTGTGCTGCGATAGCGGCTTCTTTCAGGGAGGTTCAAAAGAGCACGGGGCTTTAATGTCAACAAGGCAGCTGTGTTTACATAAATGTCATTAGCCAGAATGGAGTCAGGGGTAGCTGGAGCGAGGGGAGTGAGGGTGATGTAATGGGCCCTCGGTGACTTTTAACCTTTCAACTTGTCGGAAACGGGGGGGAACTCCGCGCTTTTTTGCTGCTTTTCATTCACTCGCAAGTTCCCTTTCGCTGCCTTCTCATGGGATTCCCCGTGCACATGCCCGGCTGGAGGGAAACTCTGGTTGTCTTGTTCAGGAAGTCAAAATTGTTTTGCCCTACACCTTGCTTTGATATCTCTCCTTCCTTGAGATATTTTTCTTTGTCACTGATCCCCATGCATGTACAGCAGCTACATGAGTTAGCATAGAGGCTGCAGGTTTGGGGTAGGTTAAGCTAGGTAAAAATGGATTCTTTTATTATTATTCTGTATTTTCTTTCTATGACGCATGAGAAAATAGCATTTGCCTCGGGTCTGGGCTGGCAGATACAGTACCTTGGCGCATTTTCAAAAATAATCGAAAGCAAGCTTTTGAAAAAAGTGTTCAAAAGATTTGTGTGTGAATTCTAAAATCTCATTGTTCGAAAAATAATAATTTATTGATTAATATTCCCTAAATAACACTAGCTGAAAAAAAAACAGTACATACAGTATATATATATATACAGTAACTTAACAACTTGTGTTCCTGTACAAGGAAGGAGAGAGAAATCTTTTTTAAAAGGTTTTTTAAAATATTTTTTAAAAAGGTTTAGTGGAATGAACAGATGTTTTATTATTTTTCTTTTTTTTTTTCTTTTTGGCCGTCGATTTGTAGACAGCAGTGCGGCGGCCACCTGACTGAGGCCATGTGGAGGTCAGGGTCACATTAGCACCGCGTGTGGTTGTGGAGAGGAAGAGCGAGAGACTGAACAAGAGAGAGAGAGAGAGAGAGAGAGGTGACGGGATAAAAAAAGAGTGCTTGATAAAGAGAATGAGAGAAGCTTCGGATAAGTGTAGTTGAGCTAAATATAAAGCAGATTTTCTTACATGTCCTCCTTTACTTCCTGTACTAGCGATTTTTTATTTTTTCAATCCAACCTTTCATGGGATCATTTCATTTTACTGGAAAAGAGGTCGACATCTTGGCAGTGTACTTTTTTAAAAGTGTCTTGTGTATGGATGTTGGCTTTTATTTTTTTAGGATAAAAAAAAAAAACCCTTCTTTTTAAAAAATAAAAAAAACTTTTTTTTTTTTTTTTGCTAGGGGATGTTTGGAAAAAAATAACATAAATTAAAAAGAGTAACTACAGTATATGAAAAAGCATCAGTTTAAACACCAAGCATGACATTTTGAAGGATGTTAAGAGGAAGTGGCATGAAAGTGGAAAAACTTATTTGCTTGTTTAGAGTTGAAATTGCTAAAATGTTCATTGAAATACCAATATGACATTACGGAAATAATAAAGAAATAGTAATTGGACGAATTTATTCTAACCCAAGGACACCTTTGTTTGCAGGCTTTACATGAAACATACACCGCCATAATTTCCATAGTTTCCATAATTTCCTTTTTTTAAATCAATGAAAGCAAACTTCATACAGTAAAAAAAAAAAAATCATGTTGATTCATGTTTGACATATTTTGTCGAATAGTAGACTGTCATTTTGATGGCACATTACATCAAAGTAAGACTTTTATTCTGCTATTTTTAGCTCTGTCTATGTGCCACCCGGCACAATAGGTGTTAGATACACCACACCCTGGAGATAAATCAGTTGTTTCTTTGGCAGTTATTTATGGGGTGAGGTTGCCAGCTTTATGTCTGATGTATCTGAGCATGTGGGGGGTGAAGGAGCTTGCTCGAGGGTCCAGCAGTGGCGAGGCTTGATCCAGGGACCTCATGATCAGCGGTTCAACACCTCAATCAATGCTGCCCTTTTCTGCTATTTTTATTCTTTTTTTGGTGCTATCACTAATATACTGCATAGTTAAAAAAATAATAATTCAAAAAGATTACATCATGGTGGCTTATCCAGTTTGTGAAGCAGGGCATGCAGCCCAATAAAGCAGAAAAACACATCTCTCCTGGCAGCTGGATACGTGTGGATGATGAACGTTGATCTTGACTGCCAGCTGAAATTCCCACAAGGGATCACCATGGCCGGATGCGGTAATCTGGTCTCAAAAATTGTTATCATGGTTGAGCTGACTGTCCCAAAGGGGGAGGAAATGGTGGTTGCCTTTGAGAGAAAAAGGAGAGATATGCAGAGTTGGCAGCCGCATCCCTGCAAGCAGTGTGGATTGCTTTCACCTACCCGGTGGAAGTCGGATGCCGAGGCTACACAAGGACATCCACCCTGCAGTGCCTGAAGTCCCCCAGGATCACAGGTGCCAATCTGAAGAAGACAACCAAACGTATTGGATGTATTGGAGTAAAAAGATCCTATTGTCAACGGCAGGGAACGACACGAAGATGTCCCTATTGTGGATCCACCACCCCAAGAGATTGAGTGAGGCATTATAATGGGTGGCTTCCAGCTAACGGCCCTCTAGTTGACAGTGGCACTGGCTGTGGTGTGTCATGCAGTAATGCCTAGCAGGAGGGCTCACCTGTGCTCACAACTAGATTTGTAATTATGTTATGTTTAAGTATGTTACAGTACTGGAACTTCTTCAGAACAGAGAGGGTTAAGTGTTCTAGTTTCTCAGTAAAATGTCAAACTGATTTTTATTTTTTCTCTCAACTCCAAGCATGTCAAAATCCAGGATTCTTGGTAAACAGCTATTTTCTCACACTCTCACTCATTCCCTATACTGCTTATGCTGCACAGGGTCAAAAGGGCCTGCAGCCTATCCCAGGGGACTCGGGCCACAAAAAGAGGTATACCCAGGATGTGGTATCAGTCTATCGCATGGCAATTTGGGAACGCCAACCAGCCTAATCTGCATGCCTTTGGACTGTGAGAAGAAACCACCAACAACGTTTGCACCTCTTATTGATAGCGCCCTGTTGGCCGACCGGAGTGTGGTTCTCGGATCCAGTATCTCTCCTAAACGGTTCACCATGGTGATTCCAGTGAGTAGGGATCTTTTGTCTTAGGCGCAGGGGACAATATTTTATCCCCGGCCCGAGCTTTGGAACCTTCACGTTTGGCCCATGACCAGGACCAACTAAGTCAAGCTGGTTTTCCAGCCAACGTAATTGAGACTATTTTAAGTGCTAGGGCTCTCTCCACTAGAAGAGCTTATGCTCTCAAATGGGATGTATTTAAAAGTTGGTGCATGACAAAGCAGGTAGATCGAGTCCACTGCCAAATTGGGGCCAGGGGTAGCTCAGTGGTTAAGGCATTGGACTACGGGTCGGAAGATCCCAGGTTCAAACCCCACAACGACCAAGTTGCCACTGTTGAGCCCTTGAGCAAGGCCCTTAACCCTCAACTGCTCAGATGTATAATGAGATAAAAATGTTAGTTGCTCTGGATAAAAGCGTCTGCCAAATGCCTAAATGTAAACCTGAATACAGGGGAAAACTCACCAAGCATAGGGAGAACATGCAAACTCTATACACACGGACCCAAGGTGGGCATCAAACTCTGGATGTGCGAGACCACAGAGCTAAGCACGATGCTACCATGACACAAATGGCTTTTTATAGCTGTTATAATGCAAGTGATAACAAGAGCTAACTACAACATCAATTATACAATAGTGGTATAATAGCAATAAATGACTTCATCCATCCTGTCGGGCCGCATCCCATCAGAAAAACGTGTTTTGTCTCATATTTATTGGTGAATCTTTTAGCGTCCAAGTGGAAGCTCAAAAAAAACAGATAATTCAGTGGGGTAACTTATAAACATCCAGAGAACAACTAAATGACTTCCATTAGAGCATAAGCGGATTTTACTACCACATACAACCAGACAATAGACTGTTTGTTTCCAAAAAATATTTTTGGCTAAGGTGCTATGATAAATTTAGAAAGATTATCCAACAAACCACTGAAAAAGTCTGGCATCATGCACTTCACTTTCTAAAAGTAGGTGCGTAGGTCAGATACTGCACAACGCGAAGCTTTGAAACTATTCTCAGCCTGCATCCTCGGTCCCACTGCCAGTGCGCTTTCATTCATATTTAATCACTAAGCCTGAAGTTTTGCGCCTTGTTGTATATATGCTTGACGTATTCGCCTGTTTCAGCACCTCGATGCACATTTATATATTTATATTTCATACCACCATATATTGCTGTCGAGCTCTCTGGGAGTCTGCATGAGCGTAGATTGCGAGTGTAATAAACAATAATAGCGTTATAGTTTTACATGGGACAGCTTTATGCAGTGGAAAGGATTTGTGTGTATGTGTATGTGTGTATTCAAAATTGATTTTTAGACCTATGCATATTATGTCTCTGAAATCTGCAGTTTGTCATTTTTAAAGCTCATCCTAGACTTATAATAATACACATATCAGAGTTTGTGTGGGTGCAAATATTCATTCGCCTTAAGCACGTTGTAGGAAATACCCATGGCTATCCATGGCTCAATAACTTATGGCCCATTTTACACACACACACACACACACAGCATGCACGTACATAAAAAAAAAAAAGGTGAGAAGAATGTTCAGGGGTCCCCGCACTAGCATCATGGTCATACCAAGTACTAAGATTGTGTTGCAATCCAAATACACAGAGCTGCCAAATTTTTTTTGTACAGTCATACCTAATAAACTGGCAACTATCCTGCTTTGCAATATTCAGTATATATATATATATATATATATATATATATATATATATATATATAGCAGGTCTCAGTATTAGGAAAATACAACCACAGACACAACCACAGACAATCAGACAAAAACAATACATAACTTTTTATAGTGCCTTTACTTTTTTTTTTTTTTTAACAAAAATGCCAAATGACAAAGGCCAAAATTAACCATGTGGGATATACTAAGTGGGGGAATTTCGGTCCCTCCTTCTTTACAACATTGCTTCAGTTAATTGAGGTTTTGAGGCATTCGCTTATGTACCTACAGTAAATGTCTTTTAAGGTCCCGCCATAGCATTTTACTTGTTTTGAGGTCCGGACTTTCCAAAGCCTTGATTGTGATGTACAGTAGATTTACTGGTGTGCTATGGATCCTTGGCTTGTTGCATGACCCAATTTTGCCCAAGCTTAAGGTTTTGGACAGATGGCCTCATTGGCACATAAAATACTCAGATATACAATAGTAGTTTATGTCCCTCTTAATGACTGCAAGGTATCCAGGTCCGGTGGCTGCAACACAAGCCCAAATCATTACCCCTCACTGCTATGCTTGACAGTATGATGGTATGATGTGTTTCTGCTGAAATGCTGTTTAGTCTTTTCCAAACATTGGCGCTGGCCATAAGGCTAAGAACAACTCCACTTTGGTCTCATTTGTCCAAAGAACATTGTTCCAGAGGTCTTGTGATTTCATGCTTTCATGTTCTTTTCAGACAGAAGAGTAACTGTGTTCCTGACAACCATACTGTACGTTTTCAGTCTTCTTCTAATTGTGTTGTCATGGACTTTAACATTTAACATGCTTAGTGAGGCCTGTAGGGCTTGGGATGTAGCTCTCGGGGTATTTCTTAGTATCCTTTCATATTCCTTGAGCACTGCATGGTCTGAACTTTAGGTGAATGTGCTGGGATGTCCACTTCTGGGAAGATTGGCAGCTGTTTTGAATTTTTGTATTTGTGAATAATCTTTCTCACTGTAGAACATTAAACTTTTGCAATATTGTTTAGAAATTGTTGTATAACCCTTTACAGTTTAATGTGCAGCAACAATTGCTTCTATACTGTAAGACCATTGATTATTATCTCTTAGCATTATAGGGTAATATTATGCATATTACATATAATATTATACATACTTAGGTATGTATAAACATACATGAATTCTCCGACCTGCAAAACTGTGCAAACTTAGAGAGGTTTTTATTTTTGTTAAATAATTAATGGCACAGTAAAAAAAAAAATTAAATGTCTTTTATTGTTCACCTGAGGTTGTATTTGCCTAAATCCAAAACCCACTATGATCAGATGATTTTTATGTTTTTACCCCAAAACACATATAATTAAAAGAGGGAGTACTAACTTTTGATCATGACTGTATGTTTTTCTTTTTTTCCCCCCTTTTTTAATTAAAATCCATTAAGCATATTTGGCAGGTCCTAATTGGCTTTCAGTGTTGTGTAATGGTAGTTTAATGAGGCATGCTATTACTAACACCTCCTAATGGCTTGTTTTGTTTCATTTTATTCTGATGGCAATCTGCTACCCCTGAAAAAAGTCCATATCAGATTTCGGTGATATTTAATAGTAGCTGAAAAAAAATCTTGATGGAAAGAATTTGATGAAAAACATCATGTATCATAATTTATTTTCTGTTTTTTCCCCCATATATAATAAAAAAATAATTTGATATATATATATATATATATATATATATATATATATATATATATATATATATATTAAACTAAAGTTCTAAAGAAGTATATAAATAATTTCTTTATTATGTGATATTAATTATGTGAAGCCTTCCAAAATTGGTGATAATAGACTATAAGAGCACTGGGACCATTAACCACAGTATATGTATCACTCGTTGTCTCAAGTGTTCTAACAATCATTAATTACACTAATTATCAGTTGCAGCATGTTTCGCAGCAAGGTCTGTACAGTCGACAGTACATCAAAGAGGAGAGAGAGCAGCTGCCTGCCAAAACCCACATTCAAAACCAGTCATGGAAGTACATTCAGCAACAAAACACATTCATACCCTATGCAACACACAAAAATAACTAGCTTCTAACACAAGACTAAATACAAATTCCTTTGGACAAGTGCATTACTTGGTGTGTGGAACAAAGGATTGTACACCCTACTTTGTGCACTAGCTCTTCATTTAATGCTGTTTGGGATTCAAACCCAGAACCAGGTATTTATCTAGCATTATAAAGATGAATAAGGGGAAATATAAAGATAAAAATAATAGTAAGACTATAAAACTACTTTCACCCCTGTTACTTAAACTAAACGTAGGTCGCCAGCTCCGCCAGTTGCAGTTAGTTCCCTCAGTCGCGGAAGGATTTTTGTTGGCAGAGCAAAATAACTTGTTAAATAAATAAACGAATCATAATCTGTTGATAATAAGTGGTGTTTGTGGAACTGTTCTATAAAAGCCAGATCACACTGAAGGTTGTGCTTTTGTGCTGGATATCAGCATACCCTTATCAGCATACGTTCATCCCTACGACAGCATCACAGCTGTGCTGAGTGCTGATAATCACCACTTATTCTCATGTAAGATTACTTAATTGTATTTGATAATAAATCATTTAACTATAATTACAATAAAGTTTTGTTAAAAAGATCCATAATGTACACCTACAGGAATCCAATGCAAACTACTTAGTAATTTCATCATAATTTTATGATTCCCTCCATCTTTTTTTAAACCATGCTTGGCATACAATCAAATGTCTATCTTTAGAAATAAAACAAACATTCCATTTACTTTTGCACAGAAATTACTAACTAGCTAACTAGTTCACCACTAAACATCCAGTAACATCCAGTTAAAAAGTTTTCATGGTATTTATAATTCCTAAGGAAAACTTTTAGAAGTTTGATGGGAGTCATTATGCTACTTCCCATTGCATGATTCCATTCTATTCCTAGAACACTGTTAAATAAGTTAGCTTGTCTTAGACTAGCCATTAATACACAATAGCAAACAGCTAGCTTGCCAACATTGCCGTAAAAATGAATTATTAAGTATATCTAGATGACTAGCATCACTCAAAGCTATTGTCAGTGGAACAAATAGCTAGCTGAAATGTTAATAAGCATGAGTCTACAAGTGTGTATATATATATATATATATATATATATAAGTTCATATTACATCAAAAAGCTGTTACTGCATTATCCAAACATGACCTAGCTAGCTAAAAACCGCAACCTGGATGCAATCCTTATGGATCCGTTTTTGTTTTTTAATTATTATTTGAATTAAATTATATAAGGTAATAGATTTAGCAGGGTCGAATCTGATCTTCTCTTTTCTGTCTAGAAGTTCGAGCCAGCGTCCATGCTATTGTGAAATTCTGGACAGGGATCGCGGTTCAGATTCCGGAATGATTTAGACGGACAGTTATTTTCAGTGTTTCCGAGCGCCAGCAGTGATTTTTAATAGACGTCAAACTCAAATCCAAATGTGAACTCCATCATGGACAGGCAGCTGATTGCAATTTAATAACCGTCTGGCCAAGGCTTTTACATTTTTTTTTTTTAATACATTTTTTTTACTTAAGAGAGGTCATTCATCCTAAAGAGAGGAAGGAATGAGGGTGGAAGAGGGTGGAGGAGGGAGATAGAGGAGAGAGTGAGAGAGCACAAATCCAGACAAATAGAGAGCTTGTTGTGGTGACACAAGGCGGCCTGGTTGAAATCAATAAGGCAGAAAACAATGGAGCCGAGGCTGAGGAACACGTTAGGGACGACTCAATAGCCTGAGCTATGTGCGTGCGGGGGTGGAGAAGGGGTTCCCTTTTTTTCCCGAGAGAAAGAGATTCACCAGTGAAGGTGCAATTTAATGTCAGGAGGTTAACTGAGATTTGAGCTAGAACAGCTACAGCTGCAGAATTATGTAGCTCTGACTAGAATGCTGCAGCCAGAACAACAATAACAGTAATGGAAAGCACAACAGCGTGTGTTAGTAGATTAATTAACGATGGGATTACAAGTCGTATTTATAACGGGATGCCTTACTTCCTTTGAGCAATTATGCTCTTACAATGAGCTATGCAATAAGGCGTAAAAAACCTGTGCCGAGTTGTGTGCGGATCGGGTGGTCTGCTGTGGTGACCCCTCCACAAAAAGTCAAAAGACCAACAAAAAACGAGCTGTACAATATTATACTCCTAGTTAACTGGCTAGATTGTTACTAATTAAAAAAACCTGGAGTTGTACAGTATATTTTTCGAAACTTGAACACAGTGAAAAAACAATATACATATGATGTAATTGACACGGTGGCTTAGTGGTTAGCATTGTCACCTTGCCCCTCCAGGATCCGGGTTCGATTCCCGCCTTGGGATCTGTGCTTGGTGGATTCCTTCCACAGTTCAAAGACTTGCAGATTAGGATAATTGCTGTTCCGAAATTGCCCGTAGTGTGAGACTGTTGGCCAGAGGACCCACCACGGTTGTACAATGGGAATAAATACAATAGAGATGACCACTGGCCTCCATGGTCCTTATTTGGACTAGGGAGGGTCCTAGATGGATATGATGTAATTCCAATCTCAAATTTCTCATTAAGTTGAACGTACTCCCAGGAGAAATGTAGTAACTCTACTTCTGTCTGCACTAGTAAAATCAGTGAGGTAAATTTGCTTTTATTCTTTGCTAAATTTGGCATATATTTCCAGATTGTGAGCGTACAATATCCATAAAAAAAACACATTTCTGTGAAAAGAAAATGATCCCCTCCCCAACTCGTAAAATAATACACTTTTTTGCACCAAATTCTTAAAATCTGAGTCCCAACCCCCAACCCAATATAACACTTTCAAAAACATTCTCTCCTTAAGTAAAACCACACACTCACACTCACACACACAGCAGGTGCAAGTAAGGCGGCTAACAAACTAATCTTTCATCTCTGCTATCTGCAGCCCATTCCACCAGTGTGTGTGTCCGTGTCCATGTGTTAAATTGGCCTTACTTTGCCCCTCCTGTAACCTCCTACCTATCAAGAACATTAGCTCACACAAAGAGAAAGGCACACACACTGCTTCTGATGCTGACACACACACACACACACACGTGCGCACACACAGATCTCTGCTTGTAATTAGTATTAATCATCCTTGTAGTTTCATTTTTACACACACACACACACACACACACACACACACACACTCACAGACACTTCTCAAATCTCCAGATTTAAACAGTAATAATCATCCTTATCATGCTACTCCGCTATTAACAGATTTTTTTTTTCAAAATCACATCATTTGAATATCTATGTACCTGTGATTACCCCAGACAACAAATTCAGTATATTTCAACATTACACTGAAAATACATTAGAAATTCTGCTAACGCTCAATGTCTAAGGGAGTTGTTGAATCCCATCAATAAAGGTTTATTGCTACTCTTTTTTGTTTTTTTTGTAAAAAGGGCATTCAAACCTGGCTTTTTGACTGTGCAGAATAACAAAACAAAATTATAAAAAATACCTGTATTTCTTTATACAATCTCCTGCTACACTAATGCATAAATTTTACAGGTAAGCCGGAGCCTTGCCAGACACGCTGGTGGCCCAAACATGTGGAAATCACTTGGAGCGGGGTCAGGACTGTACTGGGGGACGTGTTTAGGTTTGTTTTTTTGTTTTTTCTTCAGAAGATGCAACTTATTAAATTTCTATTCCGAAGACTTTTCCATGGTGGAAAAACATTCATCTTTAATATTAAATGCACGTCTCCTTACAGGAAACTTTACAGCACTTGAATTCTTTCTACAGAGCCTAGTAGATGAGTTTTGTCATACAGACTTTCCATTACTGCCATAAGTTTGTTCCAAGGAAACACTTTTATTGCCCAGGACAGAAAAACATGCGAATGCTTTCGTTTTTCATGGTAAACCTCCTCATATTAAAGATGACTTAGAGAATTTTTTTTTTTTATTGTTTTACCAGGAAACTTACTTCTAAATCTGATCCTACTCTTACCTCTAATTCAGCCTTCTCTGTTTCTAATCTCCCTTTCACTCGAGTGTTCCCCCCATCACTAATCCTCCGGAACATTACACACTTTCTCACTGACAGCCTCTTCCCAACTGTTGCCTGATAGCTGAACACACACACACACACACACACACATACAGACACACAGACACACACACAATGCACAGCTCTCCCACTCACTGCAGGACTCCAGCCTAATGTGTGTGTATGTGTGTGGCTGTGTCGGCCAGAGGAACAGTTCCATAAGGGCTTCCTCATCCTGCTGGTGTGTATTTTTAGCCATGATTTTTTACATTTTTTTTTTAGCCATGGCCTGGCTTTCTGAAAAACGTTTGTGGAGCAATCCAGAAGAGGAGGACACACACACACACACACACACACACAGGCCTATATCGATTCCTTCGCAAAAGTAGACTATTCTGTAAACCTGCATAAGTTTTTACACTTTGTGTGTGTTTGTGTGTGTGTGTATGTATATATAAATATAAGTTATGTATATAACTTAAAAACGTTTCAACAGAGTTAAACGGACTTTCTATGTAAATCTATATACCGTATACAGTATCCGTTGGAAATGTGACACAGCCAGACGCATTAGTAAGCAAGAGCTGTCAAGGCAATTCTTATCCAAACAGACAGCCGCAGCTGATTAATTCTCAGTCGATAACCTCGGGACACTAAACGGCCCTGAAGTAAAGTCAGGTCTCTTTTTAGGAAGCAAAGACCCAGAAAAAAGCAAAAACGCAGAGGCCCCTTGCCATCCAAACAAGCCTTGATTGAGATGTTGTAGTCTGACAGCTGCACAAAAGCAGCATATCGACAGACTCAAATATTGACACAAAGACGTATTAGCAAAAAGCATTCAGACAAATTCTAAAAAAAAAAAAAAAAAAAGCCTCCATTCCCCCATTAGTATGGAAATCCACTCATTACAATAAAAAGTGTTTAACCTTGTGCCACACACCATGTCAGGGGAAGGAATGTCTTTAAAATAGTGCTGGATTAAAATATATAAAAATATACATCTACTCTAGCTAGCACGGGACCATTTTCTTCAATCATAAATGTATGATTGTTTAAGGGGAGCGGTCAATATACTGTACAGTGCTGCCTGATGAGGGTTTACTATGTTGTTTTCATAATTCACCATCTTTATTAGCAACATACACTAGCTCCAATTAAGACAAATTTGGGTTGTGCCACCCAGCATATTGAGCGATGGATACTCCCTACCCTGGAGATATATTCCTTATTTGTGTGGCAGTTATTATTCATGGGGTCGTGTTGCTGGCTTGATGGCCGATTGTTATTGACACACTTCAGGCAATTTGGAAATGGCATTCAGCCTAATCTGCATGGCTTTGGGCTGTGGGATGAAACAGGAGTACCTGGAGGAAACCCACCAAGCACAGGGAAAACATGTACAATGAGTAGATGAATTGATGTATAGAAACATTTTTTTATATGTTATTGTTCTGGAACAGTGCAGATTGCAAAAATAAACAAATAATGCCTTCAAAAATAATTTCAGAATTTGTAAACTCCTCAAGAACAACTGTTGTCACTGTACACTGATGGAGAAAATGTGATAACACAGTGTAAACATTTATTGTACATTTTCCACTTTCCAAAGTCCTCCTAGGGAAGTCTGGCAGCTCAGCAGCCATTTTGGAAATTCTTCCAGACAGTCTTTATCTGCAGTTATCAGAAACACACTATCTGTTTAAATGTAATGAGACCCATAAAACTCTAACAGATTTAAAAATGATTTCACATTTTTAAACCTGATATGTAAATTACATAGGGATATGAAAAATACCTTCAGGTTGTTCCTGAAAAAAAAGCAGCTTGCTAACTTAGCTAAGCACTTATTATGCTAAGTAAAAAGCAGCTTGCTAACTTAGCTAAGCACTTATTATGCTAAGTAAAAAGCAGCTTGCTAACTTAGCTAGCACTTATTATGCTAAGTTTTACTACATTTAGATTAGAAAACAAACAAAGCATTTATTAGTGCTGTATTAATTTGTGCTGGAAGAGCTAGCTTGCTAGCAGCTAGTTTACCAACAAACCTGCTAACTTAGCTAGGCATTTCCTTTGGTTATTTATTTATCAGTAAATTTTGCCTGGTTAATGTCACACAAGTGTCCTGGGCTTTATATATCCTGTAAGACAAAAACCCTAATCTCGAAAGTACAAATATGTCACAAATAGCTAATAATGATTGTAAAAATTGTTTAGGGCAATAATTCGCTAATACAGTTAATACAGTAAATTCTCTTGAAAACTTTCCTATTTAAAATAGAGGCTGTCTTTGAAGGCATTTATAGTAAATTCTGTTTAACTACCACATATGAGAGCTAGATTTTTAACAATTTGCTAACCAATTAGTTAACATTGCATTTACCCTTAATAAATATTTAATCAGGTTTACTAGCAGTTTTTAGCTTATTAGCATTGAGGCTCTACAGTACACTTGCTGAGCAAAATATTTAAAGTTAGTTATTGTGTGTTTTTTTTTTTTTTTTTTTTTTTTTTAATACAATCCAAATCAAGAGACAAAGCACTTGAGTGGTTATTTCTTTATAAGTAAATTTTGCCTGATAAATTTCACACCTTATTTTTGAAAGTACAGGGTGGGCCATTTATATGGATACACCTTAATAAAATGGGAATGGTTGATGATATTAACTTCCTGTTTGTGGCACATTAGTATATGTGAGGGGGGAAACTTTTCAAGATGGGTGGTGACCATGGTGCCCATTTTGAAGTTGGCCATTTTGGATCCAACTTTAGTTTTGTCAATAGGAAGAGGGTCATGTGACACATCAAACTTATTGGAAATTTCACAGGAAAAACAATGGTGTGCTTGGTTTTAACGTAACTTTATTCGTTCATGAGTTATTTACAAGTTTCGGACCACTTATAAAGCAGTTATTAGACGTTTACATACTAATAAAACGTGAGGAGCGTATAGAAATTGTGTGTTGATGTCTGGTGAACGCAAAAGATTGAAAGGGTTAGTAGAGGATTATTTACACAGAGATTTTTTTCCTCCCCAAATTGTACAGAATGTGCAATCATGATATCAAGTGCTCTTTGACTCAAGTGGACATCTGGCTCATTAACAAAGATTTAGTTTTTTGGAGTTTTTCTTTTGCAGGTGTGGAAAAATAAATCATATTAAGCACATTTCTCAAAACTACACATGAAAAAGGTTCATGTTTTTCCACCATGTAGTGTAGTTCTCTAATGAGGAGTACAGTTCAGATTGCTTTAGACATGGCAAGAGGGCAGAAAGTCAGACTCTCCAGGGGTCCTTCTAAGAATAATTTCACATATAGGTCCTGTTTCACTCTGGAGAAGTATAAACGAGGGCTAAGGTCGAAGGTGAAGGGTAGAACCAGCATCAGTTATATTTTACATGTCTAAACATAGCGACTGGCTTAAAGCTGTAGTGGCAACCATGAACCTACCTGAGACATATCAAATATTACAGCATAGCTGCCACGTAAAAATGAAGTGTGTATATGAATTCAAGATGACACAATGAAGCGGGTTTGTTTGCGATGTTAAATCATCTCCATTGTGTTGTTCTTTTATACTAGCTCCATTTAGTCTATCAAGTTGTATATTAATTGCCTGTGGTGGAAGAATTGCCTAGTGGGATGAAATTGTGAGTTACTCCCCCTACTCCAGCACACAGCTCGACTTTGTTTTCAGCCTTTTGTGTGTCAGTTCAAATGGAAGAGAATCGCAGGACTGCTAGAGTAAGAGTGACAGGCTTTTAAGTAAGGAATAAAACATGGCTCGAAGAGTATTATAAGAAAATAATCAACAAGTCGTAGATTATGTGGAACATCTACTACAGAGGTTCCTTCTGACCGATCAGAATTTAAAATTAAGCAGCGCTGTGGTTTTGCTAAATAGAATAACATCAATTGGGTGGTTGCATTTCAAACTATTTAGCACAGAGGAATAGAAGAAGGGCTAGCAGTAATGGACCTTGATACAAGCTGCTAATTCAAAGACATTCTGAATCTGAAATAAAGGAACAAGTGAGTAGTCCAGCTAAAAGCCTAATGTTGGAAGCCAAAGGAGGTATGCCAATCTTGCTTCATTTATGCAAGTGATTTGATTTATTAACGATACATAAAATCATTCTTCCAGGAATCTTGACCTAGCCAAGACAAATATGGTGATTAATAAGGGTGCAAAAGTTGAGTGCTTAAAAAAAAAAAATAACAAGCTGATCATCTAGGTATGTTATTTAAGATTTTTTAGAAAATGAAAATAAAAAGCTAAGCATAAATAAAAGAAGGCTATCAAATATGAAAATAATATGGTGACAGAAAGGTATGCTTCTGCCTAATCCTGGCTTAGCTTCTCCTGCCTTCATCAAGGCCACTGAAGAGAAACCGAGCAGATGGAGTGGCTGGCTCGTTTTCACACAGCTAAGGTGATTAAAAATACCTCTTATGAGCCCATAATCACCACTTCTCCATGGCATTAGACGCTACAGTTCACCATTCTGCCATAATTCATTTGCATTTTTCCATATATCAGGGTTGCTAGCCCACAAGTAAATTATGCCTCTAAAGACAAGCTCATTATTTTGCTCGACAAGAATGAATAGGCTCATCGCTAAATGAACTGACAGCGAATCAATGAGTCTCAATTTTAGGAAGGTTTCTTGGTCCAAAAAAACGGTTCGACAGTTGGTTTGACGAGTTCGACGTTAAGCCAATACGATGTAGCCTTAGCAAACTTGGGTTGCTCCATTTGTGCAGTCTGGAAGATAAAGGAGATTTTCTTTTTACAACTTTTAAAAGGATGGATAACTTGTTGCCAAAACTTACAGAGGAGACGCATCTGTTTGAGGAAACTGTGCACACTATCATTCATGAACACCATATGCACATTACAAGAACTCAGCTGAGAACTTTAGGGACAACTTTCCACCTTGATGGTATCCAAGCAGTAGTGAAACACTTTCATATGTTTGAAAAACTCGCTGCTATTAAAACGTGCTGAAACTGGAGACCCTCTTCTTTTAACAAAAGCTTTAAACTACACTTGGCTCTAATTCATGACATAGGTGGCCAAAATTCCAAATAGTACATATTCTTAAATTTCCTTTAAATACTTAGATTATGTCCTTCCATAAATGTATTATTATACTTATATTATATACACTTATAACTTCTATTATATATCAATAAAGTCAAAAGTGTGTCAAAAACAGATCAAATTTGTTTTAGGTTATATAAGTGTGAAATTCGTGTGTTTTAGCAAAATGTTATACCTTCACCTCCTACAGTTTTGTCACAATGGATAAATAAGCCTGCAGTCATGTTTTTGGTTATTTAAGTATGCAATTTACAGTAATCATAATAATAGTGTTGGGAGATTATGTAGGGAGTCAAACAAAACATAATGGAAATGAATTAGATCAAGAAAATACTTTTTAAAATTTGTTGCACACAAAACGTTTTTAAGATAGTTTAAGATAATGAGAAATAATATAAACAATACAAAAACCTCAGGTTAAAGTCTTCAGCCTCCTCTTCCTCTACCAGTTTAAGTTTATCTTTAGGACATGGCGACAGCTTGCTATCATGGTAGGTACTGTTTAACCAACTGCTTTCCACACACAGTGTGTGCATCTCATGTTTGTTGTACACAAATTGCATGTGTATATTTAAAGGTTTGTCACATTATTTCTCTGCTTCACCTACTATAGTATTCCACATTTTTTTTTAAGTATATAACATGCTGTTAGAATAACATCCAAATTGCATAATGTTCTACATTACAGGATGTTTCGCAGCTGTTAAGCAACACAAACCTGTCATTTATTACTGCTGGAGTGACTGCAACATCAGTAGTGGAGTGTGTACGTCCTTATCTTGGCTTAAACATTCTCCAAAAAGCCGTTGAACACATTTAAACCACATACACAGAAAGTATTTTCACTTCACTGATCATGTGACAGAAGAACTGACGGGATTGGTTCGTCATGACTTGTTGACTTTTCCTTAAAGAATGTGTTTGTTTTGGTCAAAATGTGAAAATTTAAAGCTGTTTTTTTTGTTCAAATTAAATGTCAAAGAATAATAATTTGCCAAAATGAGTAAACATCTGAAAATGGGGTTTATCTTATTTTACTGTCTCATTTTGTTTTGTTTTCCCCCTTATCTTAAAACCATGTGGGTGGAAAGAAAGCAAGAAGGTCTGGTCCAATCTTGTGGAAAAAGAAAAGAAAAACAAAGTGTTTTTATTTGTTTATTTATTTATTGGGAAAACATAATTATGAACCACCTGCAAATGTTAATTAGCATTTTTGCAATATAATGGAATGCATTTTAAAAGTTAAACAACCTCAAAACCTGTTTCAAACCTGACTTATTTGCAGTGTAGGTGGGGATATAAATCACTGCTTGAGATGAATCAACAAAAATCACACACCTAATCAGCACATAACACTCACTCGCTCACTTTCCATGTTCCTCCTTTGACCCACTACGGCTTCATGATTGGTGTGTGTGTGTCTGTGTGTTTGGGGGAAGCGTTCTGAGCCAGAGGCTCTACTTTTTTCCTCCCTCTGATATCCAGAACAGATGCCTTACACTAACAAACAAGCACCTCAAGCTTTCGCCTCCCACCGAGAACCACACACACACACACACACACACACACACACACAAAGCTATGCTTTTTTGCAATCACACAGATACTCACACTCGCACATGTACAGTAATCACAAACACAAGACTTGAATTGCACAATGCTAACACTTCAAGCTGCACAATTATGCAGTCACACGGTGACGTGCAATCACAGTAAAAGGGAGAAGAAAAAAATAAAGCAAGAGACATAAATGCAAGCGTACAAAAAGCTAACCTGCTGGAGGTGACGTGCAAATTGGTTGCCAGCATGTTCCTCGCTCTGCTTTTCTCCTTATCCTTAACCTTATACGAACTTGTCTTAAAAGCACGCTAAGAAGTGTACTGCACAGACCACACAAAAATGTGATGGTTGGTTTCTTCTATTTTTTCCCCCCTTTCGCTTCATCCTTTTGAAGGCTGACTAGTGTAGGCGTCACAGAGGCACGGGGAAAGAGATCACATTGTGCCAAACAACTTTTCTTTTTTTTTTTCCTCTCTTTTTTTTTATGCACTCCAGCATGCTAATTAGCGAACACAGAAAACTTGTCGTGCAAGCTTTTACAGCCGAGTATGTGACGAAAAGAACTTCATGTTGCACGGCTGTAATCAGGACCATGTGTAGTGTAAAAGGAATAAAACACACTGTCATGGGAAAAAAATAAACATCATGGACCTCGACTCAGATTCTGAGGTCATATTTTAATTGCTGTCGTCTAACACTTCTCCAATCTTAAGTGGACAAGGTGCACACTCTCGAACACGTCCTGATGTCAGTCGGCTAATTTTGAGTCAAAAGGAGTGCATCGAGTTCGGTTAGAGTTTAACGCCACGCCACACCATTGGGACAAAAAAAAAAAAGGACACAAGCAGCACTAAATCAGTCGAGCATGAATATTTCACACTTGCGTCTTTCTCTTTAAAGCGGGCTCATTATTTACTATCTGCTGTTATGGATAAATTATGAAGCTTGCTCAGCTTGTGCGCATTTTAATTAAGCGAGGCCCACTTTTCATCAGATGCCAAGCAGCAGGACTGGAGCTCGGATCTGCGCTGGCAGTCCTTGAGCGCTGCTCGGGGATGTTCCTGTTAAACACCGTGCACTTAAATACCAGCGCAGATCTCGCAGAGTGTTTGGAACATTTTGATGTGACGGAGTATGATCAGGCAGCCGGGGACGTGTCGTGTCGGCTGGGTGATTCTGGTCGTTCCAGAAGTCCGCTCCAAAATTGATTAAAACGTGTTGACAAATTATTCAAGAAATTATTCATTGTTCAGATCTCTGGAATTTCGTAGCAAAAAAATGGACACCTACATTAGAAGCGCATCTTATTGGGAAGATAATTTTATTATAGAAAATAAGAAGAAACTTGGTGTCATTTGTGAATTAGACTTCGGTTAAGCGGTACAGCAGACGAAGATGAAAAATCTATTTAGTTACGTATTCTGATTCTTTAGTGATAAATCATATCCAAAAAAGATTTTTTAAATTTATTTACTTAGTTAGTTATTTATTATAACTTTTTTTTTCTTTTACTGTATTATTTTAAAGTCATCACACACTGGAAGTCAGCACAGGGGATAACTATAAAATGCTAATCAAATTGGAACCTAGGTTTCGTGATAACATTATATTAGGTGGCCCCTGGTGATTCCCATCCCCAATATCACTCACTCACCGTCTATACCGCTTCATCCTGTATTCAAGGTCATGGGGACCTGGAGCCTTTCCCAGGAGGCTTACAGCACAAGGCAGTCAGGGTGCCAACTCATCACACACTCATTTACACACTATGGGCAATTTGGGAACGCAAAATACCCTAATCTGCATGTCTTTGGACTGTGGGAGGAAACCAGAGTACCTGGAGGAAACCCACCAACAATGTGGAGAACATGCATCTTCATGCACACAGAGATGGGAATCGAGCCCGGCCGGGAATCGAACCTGACCCTGGAGGTGCAAGGCGACCACTACACCACCCATTCCCAATATATTTTATGTTATAATCTATAAGACTGTCATTATTTTTGTTAATTGGATTAACTCTTTTTTGACTAATTGTGTAGTTTTGGCCTTGGTTTCTATTCACATTGTGTCAAAGCATTACAACCTCTTAGTTCTTTAGTTGGTTAATTAAGATGAATTGTGCTTTAGTGACAAATTATTTCTGACCCGTCACATCAAATCAGGTATTAAGTTTGTATGTATTCCTGGTCCAATAAGTTCCATTGTGATAGCAATGAAGTATATAACTGTGTCATATTTGGTTCCTGAGATATGGCCACTGAAAGTTTGTTTAGGGAAAAAATGTCGACATCCGATTTTTAGAATATTTAAATCAAGATTTTGTGATGTAGTAAGAAAGAGGTGACCCTCAGCCGCATTGTGACACCAGGACAAATAACGTTTCGAAGTGAAAAAATGCATTCACTTCTATGACGACTGGAGATAGATAATGTTCATGAAAGTGCTTTAAAATAATAATTAAGATTAAACCTTTCTCACTTTAGTTTAAGAACAGAAAAGTCGATTTGATACATTTTACCTATTGCACACTATTGACCATCGTCAGAACTAATCTGTGTTAAGTAATACCTAACTTGATATGATGGGTCACGTTTGGTTTGTTTAAGTTTTGAGTGATTTAAATTTGGAATTATTGACAATAGCTTGTGTAATTAACCACCCACCTTGAACTGGAACATTATGGAGTGATGCTTTCATTTTCTGTTAACGCAAGATGAACATCTTCACAGTGAAGCATGATGGTGGTAGCATCACATTCTGATTTACCCTTAATTATCCCCGTAGAATGTCTTCTTGATCCAGGCACTGAATTTTAGTGTGCATTTTGGATTTAATGCTGCTTCATGGGTTGTTTCAGATATGCAAAATATTTTGCTGTATTCAAACACTAGTTTCATCTTTTCCAAAACGAACTCATCCAAGTTTTATTCCTTTTTTATTTAGATTTGTGTGATAAAGTCTAGGTCCTTCACAGATCAACTTTGTTTAAGTAAATGTGTGACTTTTTTATGCCAATTTCTTGCGCCAGAATTAATTTAAGGGTTTCACGGCAAGTTCTGCAAATGATACTAAGTTTTATTTTCAGCTTTCCTTATTAACGAGCCAGAGAAATGGATTGTAATGTGTGAAAGTTCCATGGGAACGAAAAATGACTGAGGAAACATCTGCGAGCTTATTGCTTTCATAATTAAGAGTACCCAATCCTGCTTTCTTGGCTTCTTGTTTTTTTTCTCAGCCTCCTCATTTAGTTTTTTTTTTTTTTTAATAAGTGATCGAGTGTTCTCCAGCCGTCTGCTTGAGCCCATGAGCTCTTGCTCAAACATGCTCCTCACGGTTTCAGAGCTTTGGAGGACAATGGTGGAGCTAGAGGATCCTGCCGAGGTCAAACCCCAGTGCACGTCTCATCCTCCTCCTGTCTTAAGCCGATGCACAATCAGTGTAATCAGCTTAAGTTGTGGGACACTCCTTAGTCTACCACCCAGGTCCAACCTTGCTGTCTTTCCTCCCTCTTCCCTCTCTCTCGCTATTGAAATAGTTTATTAAATGAGCCTTTTTTTGTTTTAATTAAATGTATGTCAGTGTATATCGTAATTATTAATTAAAATATTTTTTTTACTGATAACAGAAGGAAAATAAAAATCCTGATGTGTTATATAAGGTTTAACACATCACCGTTGTGATCCTAATTCTGATGAGTTGTTGGTACATTAGTGTGGTATAAGAAGGAATAAAGCACACTAGGACATACTGTTAGAACTTAATCAACTTTGGAGTGGCTTCAGGTCAGGCTCATAGACTGTATAAAAAGAACTGGACAAACCCTCCATGATGTCACTCAAAGGTTTTCTGTAGAGTGGATTTGACGGGGTAACTGTGGTGTAACGCTGGTCATTGCCATTTTGGCAGGAGCAAATGGGTGGAGCAAAGAGCGTCTGGCTGTTGATTGAAACATGCCTACTTACCTCATGCGAATGGGAAATCTAGGTATGGAGACTGAAACCATTTTTTATGCCATGCTGAAAATCGTTCTATGGTTTATTTCTGTTTTTAGAGGTGTATGGGGATCGGCTCACTTTTGGAGACATCATTTGAGGAACTGCATGTTTTGGCACTTCCGTGTTTAAATAGTTTTTCACAACTGGAGGTCGCCCCTTGATTACATCGTAGCATCATTGATTGTTTTCCTATTACAGAAAGCCACTTTGTGTTTCATTCCTTACCGAAATAAGTAAGAAAAGAAACTATTTTATTATGTAAGAATTAATTACCCTTACAATATGCTTTAGTTTGGGAACCACTGTAAATGCTGTTTTTTTTTTTTCTTATCAAGTCATGCTAATTAACGGCTATACAAATTCGAACGCATCTTGGTTCTCAGTCTTTCTCAGCGGACGTGTCTGAATCATGTTTCCACTAAGTGCGCGCTCCAGTCTGACCTCGCTCCCCACATAACCACTCAGCCAACTCTTAATAAGCGCAAAACATTTTGAATGGCACTGCCAAGTGCTTCATTCTCTCTGCTGCTGTATAAGTGTGTGAGAGACGTTCCTATAAAGGAAACAAAAGTTTCTCAGATTTGAAAAAATGCAACATTCAAGAGGCTCAGGTTTTTTATCCAAGAGGCTTCGGCTTCTTTTATTGTAACTAGTTTTTTTTTACTTTGAAGGGAGTTGATTGACCGATATGAATATTATTCTCTGACTCTAAACGCTCTACACACTCTCCAACAGTTTGGAGTGATTACTATTCAGAGTAAATGGTCCTGAATAATAATACACCACATCAGCAACTTCGAGCAAGGTTGCTAAGATGACTTATTAGACAATCCAGCTTTAGTTGTAGTAGCAAAATATTACACACAGCCTCACATGCATCTACATTGTCAATAAATATCGATCAGATCTTTCTTAAAATTGATCTAAAACTCAAGATTCGACAAAGTTTTAACCCTGGTATCCTTGGGCGGTTGAGCTGTTAGAAGATAAAAAGGTGGGTTGAGGTCTTCTCCAGTCTTCTATGTCTTCTCTAACAAAAAAAAATTCTAATTATGCTGCCTGGTCGTTATCTTTATTTATGCCATGCAGTGTGTAAAAATGATTCTTTATGGCTCCCAGAACCACTCTTTCACAATTTGAGTCCTAGAATATGACTAAGCTATCCATTGTTGGGATGATCTGGTCATTCAGTGCATTCAGGTAGTCAGCTAACCTAATTTTATTGTCACATAACGTTGCTGAGCCTGGACCTGACCAACTGAAGCCACCTCAGATCATAATACTGCCTCCATGGGCTTGTACCATGGACACTATGCATGATCGATGTATCGCTTAATACACTTCTTTTCTTATCCTGATGCTCCGGAATTGGGGCAACCTGGACTCTTTAGACTACATGACCTTTTTATTGCTTCAAAGTCCAATCTTCATGCTCTCCAGCAAACTAAGGGCTTTTTTTCTTATTATTAATTACACTAACACAGCTGTTTATCCCCGATCCTGTGATTTCTCACTAAATTGTGTGTGTATATAAACATGTTCTTACTTTCACTATTAAACATTGCTCTTATTTGTTCTCTTCATATATTTTAAGATGAATTTTCAAGTGCGATCTTTAATCACGGCGATTGGCTGGGTCTCAGATCTAACCCTCCTGGTTTTAATGAGGTCTTAACCCCATTTCGGTTATTTCTTGATGCAAACCTCAACGTTGCTTGATGTTTTCAGGTTGACTTGTTTCCATGTAGGTTCTGATTATCATTTTAACTAGTTTTCATATGAAGAAATCATAGTTATTTTCTCACACATTTTAGAAATAGGAATTGTGTTAGCATGACTTCTAACTTCTAAGATCTGATGAAATATTCAATTGGTTTTATCTCCTTTCCATTGACTTGCTTTGATGTATTAGTTAGCTGAGCTCGCCTAACACATAAACTAGGTTAAGTTTGGAATTCTTTGAGTTATTTTAATTTTGTTTCAGTTGCCTGGCAACCATGTTCTCACCCCTTTAACCACTTAAACAGCAAGCATATCGCGTCGCCATAGATTCTGGCTGTGTTCGTCTGATTAACTCTAATGAACAAACTTTGCACTTCCATCCATGCCCCCTCTGTTTATCCCTCTTGGAGAGTCTCCTACTGTGCTACAGATGAGCTTACATATGCGCAAACATTTATATGCATTTAAACATCCCCCGGGACCAATTGATGGGTTTGCCTGTCTATTTATTTGCTCAACCCTTCTTTATAGTCACCAACTCCATTAACTACCGGGCATTTTCTCATTATTAGGTTAAATGTTATTGCTATTTTTCTCTTCTACTTTTAGCCAGAAATTCTTTCTTTTCTTCTAGGAATGCAATATATATATTTTTTTCTTTTTTTTTTTCATTTTACAGTAAGCTCCAACTGCCAAGCAAAAATAGATAGATAAATAAATAAATGAAAGTTTTTAAAAGACAATTTAAAATAGTAGACAACATAGACAAGGGGAAAAGTGTGTGAGTGACTGAGAGGCAGAGGAATAATAAACGATATGATGTGTTGGCGAGAATGTAAAAAGTGGATATGTCTTGAAGTTAAATCTTTCTTATAGTCAGAGAGCAGCAGGCTTGTTTATTTCATTATTAAGTTAAATGTTATTGCTATTTTCCAATTCTATTCTCAGAGAGCCAGTACATAAAAAACATGTATTTACAAAAAGAAATGAAATAGACAAAAAAGAAAAAAAAAAAACATAAAATCCACAGAGGCAGAGTGAGTGAGAGTAAGGCAAAGTTATAAAGGAAAAGAGATAGCACGAGCGTGGAATGATAAGAAGTACCAGTGAGGTATCTCGCAGGCCTCGGGCGCTTGACGTACGTGTCAGCTCCCGTGGCAGGAGGCTAGCGAGGATCTTGACAGGATCTGTCTTCAGGGGAACATCCACCTCTGATTAGACGCTCCTGCTTGACCTTCATGCCCTGCTGCCTGGCCCTGGCACCTGGACAAACCAGGCTCTCGCACTGCCCGTCTGGGAGCCCGATAACTCGATGTTGGAGGCTGGAAATGACAAGACAGGAAAACCTCAGATCCCTCTGGAGGTGCCAGAATACAAAGATGAAGTCCTGACCTTGAAGAACTGCTGATTGACCCGCTATGTTCTGGTAACTCTAAGCAATGAATTCCATGTTGACCCGGTGTGTCAGGTTTTTTTATATTTAACCTCCATTTGTCATTAATACAAGACATAGAAATATTAATATTTGTAGAAACAAGGCGCATGCAAATAAATTGGACATTGTTTAGTATTCTTACCAGCCGCAGGAATTATTTAATGATGTGGCTTCAGCATAATCCGTAAAGTCATGAGCATAAAAAGTTTCAGTTAATGTTATTGGTATTTCAGAGAAAGCAGATTTCCTGGAATTCTTGCTGATTAGAAAGGTAAATAAAAAAACAAAAAAGGTGAGTCTGGTTCAAGCTATACGACATGACGGCTATGGTAGCTATGGTAATGATATGAAATAATCACACTTGTGATACAACCGTGATAAGCAGAAAAGCATCAAATCTTAAGCCAGATGGGCTACAACAACAGACAACCATCTCAGGTTTCACTCTCATCCTATCAGCAGGATCTGCGTCTGCTTTGCATCCAGGTTCACCAAGACTAAAACACGATCGTGATAAAGAGGGAAAATGTTTTATTTCACTGCACACATACAGTACAGTACGTTTATCCTTTCACCAGACGCTTTCATTCCGAGTGACTCACAAGTGAGGTTAAAAAACAATTCAATCATACAAGCTAACAGTATACAAGTGCTGCTTAAACGGCTTGCATCAGTGGACCCGGTTCAATACTGTTGCGAGAGATGTAATTAAACACAATAGCATAAGAGCAAGTGCTTCAAATTCTAGTTGCAAAGCAGGCAGGCAGGCAAATATGAATGAGACTATCTCCTGTAGAAGATCTTAAAACATGTGTAGGTAGAGAATAAAACATAATGAGGTGTGTTGTTACAGAAGATAATTACTACTAAAAATATTCTCTGTCAAGGTTGCCAGTGTTTCTTCATTTATGGTACTGATTAAAATATTTTAAGAGTATGCTCTCACTTACTTACTCAACATCTGTACCACGTTATCCTGTGTACAGGGTCGCAGGAGGGTCTTTAGTCTATCCCAGGAGACCTGAGGCAGGGTACACCCTGGACACGGTGCCAATTTATCACAGGGTACACACACTAACACGTGGGCAATTCATCTAATCTGCATGTTTTTGGAGTGTTGTAGGTAATCTACAGAGCACAGGGAGAACCTGCAAACTCTATGCACACAGACGCGAGGTGGGAATCGAACCCATGCCCTGGAGATGCAAGGTGACAGCGCTAACCACTAAGCCACTGTGCCACCCTAGGAGTTTCATATTTTAGGAATTGAATTGATAAAAGTGATTTTTAATAGCCAAATGTCCAGAGTGTAGAAGCAACAAATAACCACTTTTTACAAACATGGCGAGCAGATAAGTATCTCAATACCAGTGTTAGGGGATGTGACTTTTTAAAGTAACTAATTACATTCCAAAATACTGTCATTAAAAAGTAATCAGTTACATTACGGCATTATTTTCTGATAAAAGTAACTAGTTCGAGTACTTTTCCATTGCAGAAAATGAAAACTCCTTTGTGATTCCTCATGCATGTTGTTTTAGTCAAGACCTTTATAATTATTCCACCATCATCACTCAGTGAAGTTTGGCCCATAATCTGTTAACTACTTACAGCAGGAATAACTGAGAGAGGCAGATTATTGGGGACGGGGTTTGTAGGACGACTTTCTCACACACTCACACACGGAATCATTGCTGTCTGGCTCTCGGATTATGAAAATGGTCTGAATAACGGATTACATTTTTAAAAATATAACTAAATAACTGAGTACTTAAATGGCGAACCTAACGCGTTAGATTACTTGTTACATCAAAAAACTAATCCAAGTTACACCCAACACTGCTCAAGACACATCAAACCACATCATCAGGAATCTGAGGATAAAGAAGCCCAGGGTACAGGTGTACGGACGGTGTGCGTACCTGTGTCTCGCAGGCTAATAATCACGGCCATTGATTAAAGCCTGATTTCCTTAGTTCCTGCAGAGCCAAGCGTTAACGTGTATAATTATACGGAAGCCTTCAATAAGTGCATAATTATGCAAAGCCAGCCAAATCTCTTGCTTTATGTTTGCTGTTTTGCAACTGTGGCTGAAGACGCCTTTATGTGCCACTTGCTTTTTTTTTTTTTTTTTTGCGACACCTGTTTAGTGTAATTAAAGCAAACGCTGACATGCGGCAATCAGCATAATCACGCTTGCTTTCATACCTTCCCGAAAGACGTGCTAACTTCCTGTAGACAGTTTTTCCAAGCGTCTATATTTTTAGCTTAAAATGAAGCTCTTCAGGTCATGGAGTGACACAAAAGTTGAAGAGGAACTTCTTACATCTTATTTGTACAATTATGCTCTTGTTCTAGTTTTAATTAGCACTCATACCGTATTTCAGTATTTAAGGCAGTGTCTTGTTGATTACACAAGGATTTTTTTCACAATGGTACTCACCATAGTATGATGAAACGTCTTATACCACAGACCAACCCGAGCTCCCTGAAAAAGGCCTGGTCAATAATAGTTGAGTTTTATCTGTTCAAGATTTTTTGGCAACTTCATCCAAATTCTCGAGTCTGATTGGATGGAAGGTGATGACTGTTTTGGAAGGAGTCTCCAGGCAGAGGCAATGCTACCACTGATATACAGCACTATCTTCCTTTTTGCACAAAATATACCTGTGAATAGTAATTATAAAAGAGGATATCAGTCCTTGCAGCAGGGCTCAGTTTAGCTCTCTTGGAGCCCCATGTCGCAAATATTTATAACAGTAAGATCTAGGGAATATTTTCCAGTTGCGCCCTCACCGACATTTTAAGGGCTACAATTTTGCCAGGGAAAATGAAGCAACAACGTTTGGTAACCCCATAGAAACCTGTAATATAAGCAAAACCTTCACACTCCAACGAAGGATCCGAGAGTCGATCGCGTCAATACCCAATTAAATGAATTTAAAGGAATCTTCTTTCCCATTTACGTGTTTTGCACCGGCCAACAAATGGCTTCTCATTTTTATTCACTCTATTCCGATATAATCAAGTAGTGGGAGAAGAGCCTGTCAAGCTCAATCTACTATCAAACATGGACGCTTTGTCGAACGGTGCAGCCATCTTCATTTAGTTTCCAGCGAGACTGAGAAAGTGAAATCAAAAGCGTTAAGTCCTGATGATCGACCGGTTGAGTAGTTAAACCGGTGCCATTGATTTTGACTTGCTAGTTGATGACAGGTGTCTGAATCCATCTCGAGGACACGTGCTTAATATCGTTCATGAATTTTTGAAACACAGCGTGGAACCATGCTCCAAACACGGCTTGCTCATTCAATGATGATTGCAGTAGTTAAACACAACACCATCTCCTGTTAGGACTCGAGTGAATTTGAAGTTAATTCCGTCAAAGTGTCTGTCTTCCCACAATGTCATTTAGGATTCAATCTGATGTTCGGTGGATTTTTTTTTCACTTCTTCATTTGCATATATATAGAACTTGAAAGATAAATACAGAGCCCGTGTTAAGCACCTAGATGTATTCTAAGACATAGATGTGGCTGGTAAAGTTACACTATGGGTTTAAATATTTGTATATGGATGACTATTACGCACCTAATCAGAATGTAATGACTGCGAATGGAGCCAAGCGGCTTGAAAGTACCTGGTGGGAGGAAATAATACTTTACAAAAGTTTATCATTGATGTATATCTAACCTATGATTGGTAAAAGTTGTTAAAAGTTGGTAAAAGTTAATTTGAGGAAATATACTGTATAAGGCAATGATGCTTATAAATAACAATACTTGCTTAACAATAATTCTAAACTCAACTGATATTTAAAGGCAAGGAACCTTTAATTGAGGAACGGTTTAGGCCACACCCACTACGGGTTTATATATGAATAGAGCTAAGGTCCACTAATTAGACTCCAAATCAGGTGTCTAATCCAAGCTAACAGAATTTACATGGATCCTGATATTCCACTAATAATGGGATAAGAATACTAATAATGTAACTGGTAGCTGGGTCAGGGGTAGCTCAGTGGTTAAGGCATTGGACTACGGTTTGGAAGATCCCAGGTTCAAACCCCACAACCACCAAGTTGCCACTGTTGGGCCCTTAAGCAAGGCCCTTAACCCACAACTGTTCAGATGTGTAATGAGATAAAAATGTAAGTCGCTCCGGATAAGAGCGTCTGCCAAATGCCTAAATGTAAATGTAACTGGTCTTCATATTGACTTAAACACATTTTCTGGTATACTGAACTTTCATCCGTACAGCACACAGTATGACCGCAAATCAGTCCCTGCCATCTGATACAGTATAACCCAAATAAGGGCGTTGGTTCCCTATTGAGTCTGGTTTCTCTCGAGTTTTCCCTGGGAGTTTTTTCTTGCCACCTTGGCTTGTTCATTATATTTTTTGGGGTTATGTAAATAAAGGGCTATATAAATAAAATGTAATTGAAATTTTATCATTTAAACACCTCAACCGGAACAGTCTGATCTGATTCAGTCTGATCGGAATGCTTCCAGTGGGAGTCAGGGGGTGGCATAAACCTTTGATAATCCATTCATCTGATGGTTTCCTTCTCGTCAAAATAAATAGATTTTTTCTGCACGTTTCCCACACATTAGGCGATGTGACGAGTTTATTTGAAGGAAACTTTGCTTCTAAGAACAACTCTCTCCTGTTGCACCAATTGGCTGACATTTCATGCATAGTATTGCAGTTAACCAATTATAGACAAGACTAAACTCAAAGCTAGAGAAAAAAAAATTGTCATTTTTTTCTTCTGCTATTTTTTTAGTAAATTAAATGCTTCTCAGTGGTCAGAAACACTTTTCAAAGAAGCATTTCAAAGAGGTTATAATCTGATTAAACGCTTTGAGCATGTAAACATACAGCTTATCAGATCAGCGCTCATGTAAACAGTTAAGTTGGAAGCGCTAATCTGATCGAAGGAATATTGTCCTTGCAAATGTAGCTCTTGTATTATTATTAGTAGTAGTAGTAGTTTTATCGTGTTGGTGGAATTGCCAATCCCCACTCTTTTGCCTTAGCTTAGAAAAGCATGAAGATGTACTGTACTGTTGAAAACCCATTTAGAGTTCATACTGTAATTGGATTATAATGACCACTCTTTTACATTTCAGGATACTACTTCATACCTGAGAGAATCAAAAAAAATTCTGTACAGTACTGTTTTCTTTTTAATGTCCAGTGACATTAAATCATGCAAGTAATTGTTTAATGCAAATTGGGGATATTGGAGAATTGAAATCAGTTAAAGGCGATTATTGAAACGCTGTACGGAGACAAGAGACAGTCAAGGTGGAGTGCAACGGTACTGACATGGTAAAGGTTAATGATTCTGTTCTACAGTAGAATAATGAGTGTGTTAATGACCTAAGGGAAGAAGCAAAGGGGTCCATCCCCCCGGGCAATGTCAGACCTCTTTGCGGACTTCAGCTAAGGCTTAAAATAAACGGATCGACCTGTTAAATTATAGATCATTAAATCAATAACGATCGTTGTAAAATGGTGTAGTTTAGCATGACAGTAAAAATATGCAAACGTTGTTCCTGGTAAGCGCTGTGACTACTTTGTCATTCCAAGCACTCCGTGTTTTCTTTCCGTGCTAAGTAGAGTGAAGATGACGGATATCGGTGTCTTCGTGAATCCCCCGTGAGGACGAGCACCTGGATCGGGCTCGTGGAAACAAACCGCTCAAAGGACAAGGAGGGGGAAAGAAATGAATGAGGCGCCGGTTTCCCATGGCTCAACCCTCCGAACAGAGCTCTCAGTGGATCCAGATACTGGATGTGTTGAAATGCGCTCGGCTGGAACCGCATCTGAAATAACAATCAGGCCGCGCTGACAAACGTCAAAATCTCAACCTGCGAACACGCAGATATCCGGCGCATCAGCCATGACACATCCTGTCTCAGCACAACCAAACTTATGATCAGAAATATGTGCTGATGCTGGGTTCGGGGAATAGTATTGACTGAATTTACTTTCAAAATTCCCATCTTTGCTTCATTTCAAAATGATGGGTTTCATTCAACGCCAGTTCTCATGGCCTGACAGGAGAAATAAGCTGAAAAATACTACAATAAACATTCCAAACCGGGGCCTTTATTCTGCCAGGATAGGAACCCTGGGGTTGGAAGATGGAGGCAGAGAGCTGAACTGGAGGTAGTTAGCATACCAATTTCTACCTGCTGTGCCAAGTCCTGTTTGTGTCGCCTATTTCCACCTCACACCTGTTCTTCCCTGATTTCGAGATCAAGCTTTCCTCTAAAAGCCCGGCAACGTTTTGCGTAGACCTCAGAGGTGAGCTCGGGCCATTGAGCTCTAACTCACCGGACCTTTCCGGATGAATGGTCTCCTGAACATTCGCCTTTCCCTGAGCGTGTTATCAAGCGCTACAGCGTCTCAGAGGCAGTGGCCTGAGTCCAACCTCTCTGCTCCGAGCCTGATTATCTTTATTATGAATCAGATTCGGGTAGCACTTTGTTACGCTATGCCCATCTTGTTTTGATTATGAGTTCTCGTCGTCCAAGCGGGGGAAGCAGCTAAACGCGACGTATGAACCGAATAAATTCGTGATCATCCGTTAATTCCCGCACATCTGTCAGATCGTTCATACATGGGGAAAAAGACGCATGGGCACCAGCTGGGTCCAATAAAAACACTGAGTAGTATGATTATCCCATTTTGATCTCAATGTCAGATTGTGTATGCGTGCTTATAGAGGCTATGGATGGCTGTCTTAGGGGAGTTGGTTTTTTTCTTGTTTTTTTTTTTTTTGGTACAGCAGACAAATCCCATTAAAGCAAATTATATTACCGTGTGTGGTACCTTATTTACACACTGACACTGTTTCCGTGATGGACTACAGATCATGAGATTTGTATGCCAGTAATTTGATGTTTCGGAATGCGCAATTAAGTTGCATTTTCTTAAGTCACCAGATGTTGGGTCCCAAGCTGTAAAGTCCAGGTGTTCCGCATTCGGCACCGAACGGGGTCTTGCGCCTGCCTACAAAAACAAAATAGCATGAGTTTGCTTTAATGAATGTGCAATTATGAGCTGGTTATGCTGAAAAAGAAAGTGCAAAATACAGTGCGGTGTCTATGCAGATACGTCGGTTTAGCAGTCGCTTCGGGCACAGCAATTTTACGTGCAAATTAGTAGAACCGAAGGGCAGGTACAAAATTTGCATATAAGCCTGTTTACATCATTTGAAGACATTTTGATGAGTTTCTCGCAATAATGAGGCAGAACAAAGAAAAACACTGAGACTGGCATAACAACGATAAAGTTTTTTTGCATGCTCGATGTTCATTGCACATTTACACCTCACATGCCAGGAGTTTCTATTGAAGCTTTCTGTAGCAACACGAAAGAATTTAAAACAAATGAACCACCATTATTGGGCATAATACGTGATATGCAATGCCGTATAAGTGTGACATATTTTTCTCTTCCGTAGGTTTTGTATTTGCAATCTGCAATTATATGCATAACATAGCATAGCCATGTTTATTTGTTCTTCAAAACATCTGACTTTAGATCAGTTACAATTGCTTGTTGCTTCAAATCTAGACAATCAGTCATGAAATTGTGTGGTTTTGTAGCTATGACTAGCATTCCAGAGTTTTTTCTTTTCTTTGCAACTAGCGTTTACTAGTACGGTCCCACTCTACTTAAACTCCTCCTTGTCTTTTTAAATAAGTGGCCATGTGGAACTAAAAGTTATGTACCCCATACTAAAGAAGTTGATACATCCAACTTGAAATGGCACATATTATACAAAAAACTCATTTTTTTGCCAATTTTTGACATTCAGATTGCTTTCTAGGGTGTGTGTCCAAACACGAAAAACATGAGAACATTTCAGTGCTTAAAGAAAACAAGTCAGATTTTCCCCTAATATGACATCACATAAGGGATAGAGGACTAGCTCACTTACATAGACACTGAAATGGCGTGTTTAGACGAGGAGTGAAGCAGGGGTATAAAACAAATATGTAATCTGAGAGTATTTTAGCTGAATCATTAATGCACACACACACACACACACACACTTTAGGGAAGCTTTGAAGCCTGTGTTAACTGGTTAAAGCAACAGTAAAGTATGGGAATCGTTTTTTGCCAAGCGGATATATGCACTTACATCCAAAAATATTTTATCAGTATTTATGTTGGGAAAGTTCAGAGTCTGGTTATTCGTCGACGTATTCAGGTTACGCAAACGAGTTTGACAGATTGTTCTTAAGTAGCAGCATCCACACCAGGCTTTTATCTTTCAACAGCAATTCAGGAAGGCGATGTGCATGCTGGCTGAATAAACACCTTGCGTAGTCGTCCATAGAAAGGAAAAGGCTTGTAAAATCACAGATTTTTGGATGTTTGTGTGAGCTTTGTTGGTTGATATATTGTTAAGAAGTAGGCTTGTTCATGTCTAGTTGACCTTTAGTTGGCACTGGAGCAACTTTTAATCCAAAGTCCTTTGTATTTGTCGGAGAAAAAACGCACAAACACGTCCATAGCATTTTCGGTCAGTCATGGAGTGTGGAATAAAGAGGGTCGTTCTAGCAAAATCAGGAGCTACAGGGGCAAATGTCAGTTGCACAAATGTCAAACTTGCCTTTCAAGCTTACACCTTTTTCAAAACCCCACAATCTAAAATGCTCTTTGTATTGGCCAAGTCTCTTATTATTCGACCTCCTTGTAATTACGGCGGCTCATTTCCGCCCAATTTATAAAACTTAAAGCAAGCTCTTGTGCGATAGTCGTCTTCAACCTTAATGTGATGTGCACTGACATCAAGTCTTACACGCAAGAGTTTGTTATTGCGATGCAACACGGGTAAGAGACACGAAACCCCGGACGCACCCCTTTTTGACAGCCTTCACCTCACTCCCTCAGGAGCTCTGACAAGGGAAGAAAAGAATGAATACAGAAAGAGATTGCTATCAGGACCTGAAAGATGAGAAAAGATGCCAAATCAGAATGCGCGAGCAGCAACAGCGCGAGCCTTCAGCCCGTGTGATTTTTTATTTTTTTTTCCCATTCTTCGCTTTTCTTTTTTTCGTCTGCACAGCGGGAACGCCAGAGAGGCCAGACATACCTGAAAATACACATCTGTCAAGACTTGTGTTGATGATAAGTGAAAAGAAAACAGAAACTGATAGAAACAACTGATTAGAAGACATGAAAAATGAACCGAAGGGAAATGGAAAATAAAACACTGTAAGTCCATGATCCTGTTAATAAACTGCTTTTATTGTTTTATTGTTTATTTAATATTTTATTCAAAAAGACAAGCTTCAGCTGTGAATATTTTAATATGACTATCCTGTTCGCATAACAATTATTCTTACAAGGCTGTTATTAAATTATACCCCGCCTGACCAAAAGATTTCAGAAGGGTCTGCATCATTAGTTGGTTAAAGTGCCTGCTTAGCGACCAGGAGATCCTGGGTTCGAATCCCAGCAGTTCTTCTGCGGAGGTGATGTTCTGCATGAAGGTTAATGGTTTGAGCTCCAGATTCCCTTAAGAAGGCCTTTAACCCTGTCTGTTCCAGGAGGCTGTATAATGCTTGACCCTGCACTCTGACCTTAGCCTACTAACAAGAAGATGTGAAAAATAAAGAATTTGACTGTGCAGTAATGGTGCATATGTGACCAATAAAGCCTGAATATATCCTTACTTAACTTGTAAAAAACCGGAAAGGTTAGCCCTGAACTGTCAACTTTGTGGAAGAAATGAGGTTGGAAAAAATCATGCACGAAGATCAACAACAAATGTGCAGAGAACTCACAAGATCAGGACTAAACAACTGTGTTTCCCTAGGAAAACCACTTGTTACTGAGAATCATAATAATAATATTAATTTTAAAAAGGCTTGACTTTGCTAGGGAGCATAAAGATTGGACTTTGAAGCAATGGGAAAAGGTCATGTGGTCCGATGAGTCCAGACTGACCGTATGCCAGTGTGATGTGCGCCAGGGTAAGAAGGGAAGGGAATGTAGTGATGCCCCAGTGCATCACTGTACAAACCTCTGGATGGTCAGAGCCCCAGTTGGTCAGGTCTAGGCTCAGCAACGTCATATGGCAATAAACTGAAGTCAGCTGACGACCTGAATGTAATGGATCTATGGATCATGTTTTTTCTTCCCTCATGCCATGGCCATATTCCAGGGCTCAAATTGTGAAAGAGTGGTTCTGAGAGCATGTGGAATAATTTTCACATATGAACTGCTGTAGTCAAAGCTAAAGGTGATAACATGAAATCGTAGAATGTGGGAGTTGTTTTTGGCTAGGCAGTTGTGTTGCTGAATCCTTGATACTGATCGGTCAGAAGGTTCTGATTCATTTCTCAAACAGCAAGACAAGTCTTTAATAATCAGGGTACTCCAAACATCTAAGAAGAAGTCTATGAAAAGTATACATTAATGACTTTCGTCTTGAAATCACACTAAAGGTCAAGAGCATGCAGAAAATGGCATGAGGTTGGTAAGATTGTGTATTCCAGGACATGTCCATCACCAAATGTCACTCCACACTTTCATCTCTAGTTGTGATAGAGTGCAGCAACGGGGGCTTGGTGTATCCCCAGCAGCTATGAGAAGCAAACACATACACACACACACATGTAAATAAATCTTTGTGTCTCCTAGCCACACACATTATTAAAGCAGGAATGCGCAGGAGTGAAATGAGGTCTAATAACCATCTCGAGGTGTCACTCAAACGTCTCCGATTCGACAGGAAATGCATTATCCCTGGAACCTCGCGGACGCCCTTCCGAGCCTGAAGAAGGCTTTTCCGGCTGACGAGCAACTGATGAGCTCGAACAATGACTTATTACATTCCCAGATGCCGCATATCTGTTAAATCACAGGGACATGATTTCAATCCAGCAAGGAGCCGGCGAAACCCGTATCAGGGGCCCGAGCCCAGACTCCGATCGGCTCCTGGGCGTTCGAGAGGCTCGAAAAACGAGGAGTAATTGCTAATCTCGCAGGCAGAGCTCGCTAATCCTCGCACGATGAGCTATCGGGAGAAAATGAAAGCTCTCCTTTTCTTTGCTTTATGGCCACTTTATGGCAGCGCTCCAGGGTGGTAGTTTCAGATTCCAGATCAGGTTTAAGAAGATGTAAAGCACAATTGTTTTCTCGATTCAATTATCTGATATCATTGTGCCGGGTGTTCTTTCGCAATTAAAGTTGTATTTCAGGGTCAGCGTTTGTCAGTCGCTGGCTAGAACTTGTTTTGTCCCTGATTAGCCTGATGAATTCCAAGAGTACATGAAGCTATTTTTTTAATAGGGAAGAAGGGGAAAAAAAACCCCAAAGCTTTAAATGTTCCTACCTTAGGACTCTTGAGCTTGCCAAAGCACATGTGAAAACTAGTTCAGCGATGTAAATACTGCAGGTTTGCCCGCATTGCTGCAGGGCTAAAATATCCGGTTAATAATTTAGCTGTGCTGCGTACGCTTTGTCTTTTATGTTTCTTCCTAGTGAACTCTCTTATGATTAGGCGGGTGAGCAATACAGGGACTCGAGGTCCAGTTTGCTCTGAATCTTATATATGCTTTTCTTTCTTTCTTTCTTTTTTTCTTTCCTTTTCTTTTTTCCATCTTCACACAAATCTTTAGGGAGCAGCTCGCCTACTTTATCATCATCTACCCATAAGAGCAGAGCAAACATTCGGTTCTACGCTGAAATACCGGCCTTTACCACTCTGCGTTACAGCTCGAGACTGTCTTGCAGGCTAAAACACGTTATCAAACTCCTATTTATTATTTTTGATGGATATCAAAGTAGTGTTTTTCTTCTTCTTTTTTTAAGTGTGTGTGTGTGGAGGGGGGTGAACACATGTATTCCCATAATGTACAGTATACAGTACCAGTCAGAAGTTTCAACAGAAGTTTGGATTTAGATTCTACATTGTAGAACAGTCAGTTGTTATTTTAAGTCGGGCAGATCAGATGTTCTGGAATAGTTCTTGCGAGAACAGTATTGTGTCAAGTGCATTTGTCAAAAGCCATCAAGCACCATGATGAAACTGTCTCTCATGAAGACCCTCCCAGGGAAACAAGGGCAAGACTTAACTCTGCTGCAGGGGGGAAGTTCATTTACAGTACAGCACCTCAGATTAGAGCCGTTATGGAGGATTTACAGAGCAGGAGTAGCAGATACATCTCAATATCAACTGTTCAAAGGGGACGATCATATTTTGGACACCTTCAGTATTGTTTCACAGTTATATATAATAAAAATAAGGAACGACCATGAAACTGGAAGGTGTGTCCAAACTTTTGACCGGTACTGTACAATACCCACTATTGAGGCTAATTGAATTACTAATGTTATCTAGTAACAGCAGATTCACAGCCATTTTTATGATTTTATATTAAATTAAGCATATTAAAAAATATTTTGAAAACATTTAATAAGAAATTTTATCATTCTTATACTACTACTACAACTACTTATGATTGGAAAAAAAAAGCAATGTAAGAAATTCTAATCAGCTTTTGGTCTAACGTTTGCAAATATCCATCTTTCTATCCATCCGTCCATCCATCCATTTACCATACTGCTTATCCTTTTTTGGGTTGCCGGGTGTCTGACACCAATGACCTTGGGACACAAGGCAAGGTGAAACCTGGGGAAAAGCAAACAACATTGAAGAAAACATAAAATGATGTAGGAACCCATGTTGCTGTTTTGTCGTTCTAATGACGTACTTTTGTCCCAAAATTGTTTGTTCTTTCTCTGCTATTTATTTCATTTTTTTTATGGTCGCATGTTCCCATGAATAGCTACTTTGCTGATTTCTTATTAGTGCCATGTTGATCGACTTGACTGACTGGGAAGTGACGCAATAATCCCAGACATTGGAAATCCAAACATGTTCATTAAATCTCACTACAGCCTCATTATCACATTGTCTCAGTGGTTGGTTTGAACCTTCTCCAGTTTGGCACTATGTCTATCTCCTGATTCATCGATTGGATCATTTGTTTTCAGAGACATCTTCAGTTCCCAGACCTAACTTGGTAATGAAATGCCAATTTAACTACAGATACTAAAACTTTGTGGACCTTCTCCTAAAAAGGCCTAAAAGATCAACACTTCAAACAAGTGACTCAGCATGGTTACCCTGCAGTCAGATCCACATCTCATCATCTCATGGGTATGAAGGCAAATAAAGCAAGAAAGAAGAAGAGAAAAAGAGAAAAAAATGGAGGGTGATTGGAAGGGTAAGCAGAAAACCAAGAATGGGAAAGAATGATATAAAGGATTCCAGGGGGGTCAGGTATTAGAAGCGCGGCGCAGGGCGAAGCTTCAGAGCTCCGCTCTTGTCAGCACTTTTTGCTTTTGACAAAGACTGGAGTAAAGGAGGGAGATAAAAAGAGCAGGGGAACTAGGTTACACGTGCACCAATCCCTTCAAATCTTACATAATCCCTCTTTCTTCCTCTCCGGGAGGAAAGTGGACTCAGAGTGAAGTCAGAAGTACAGGAGGCCGTGTTAATGACAGCGACGTCGCGACACGCTCAGGTTTAGCTTAACGGCTAAACAGGTGCCTGGCTTTTGGTGAAGCTTGATAAAACCGTGATATACTGTATGTACAGCAGGGTCAGGGAGGAAAAAATAGATGGAATAACTGGACTGAAAGAATCGTAATGATGGCGTATAAACAGAAACTGAGCTCAACAAAAATGTTTGTGCTTTTTCTTTTAATGAATTAAGTAGCGTTGGTGCAACAGCTTTCTAAGATGTATTTAAGCGCCGAATTGAAGCATCAGTTTCACTGATGTCATTTGTGGGCGTGGTCTTTTCCTTGCTGTTTTTTGAAATGGGAGTAGCTATAAATATATAAATATATGTGTCTAGCTAAAAACACTAACATAATCGATATTAATATTATTATTATTATTTCTTTTAGGAATTTAAATATAAAATTTTAGATTTAATTCTAGCTAAATTTAGCAAATCAAGCTAATTGTAAGCTTTTTTTGTAAGCTGTTTTATGTAATGCTTCATACACATTTACCGTGTCATATTTTTTTCTAGCGTAAGTACCCGTTGTTGACAGCTAACGAGTTTGTAGAAATAGAAACGTAAAGATATCAATAAAATAGCAAGTTCTGACTAATGTACAGACATTGCTTTAATTTATATAGAAGACATTTTCCAAAGACATTTTTCTCCTATTTTTAGGAATCAAATAGTCAAAGGGAATTTATTAAAGATAAAATAAAATAGGTTGTGTCCATTAATCAACTGATAATCAAATTGACTGGTTCATTCTAGTGCTTTAGTGTGCAATTTTGTCGTGGAGAGTCTCTACATAGATACGTTGAGGATGTGCTCATCGACATTCCATCAGCACTACCTCAGGAGGAGTCGGCGAAACGGAAAACGTCATCCGGCGAAATAACAAGACCAATCAACCCTATACATCAAAATACATAAAGATGAAAACAAGGCAATCTGTTTGTCTAAAAAGCCCGCGTGTGCACCCCGCTTGTCTTTTTCATCAGAGTGCGAATGGCAGGGAGCCGCGGAGACTCGGACCGCGGGGAGCTAATTGCGTGTTGTTTGCTTTTATCGCCACAGATGCTTCACTGAATGCCATTACTCTCTCCGCTAGTGCGTCTTTGTGTGCGGCGTGTGTGAGCGCATGTCTTCGTGCGAGCTCATTTGAGCCCTTATTTTATGTCATTAGTGCTCTGATTGAACAATAATCGCTAAAGGTTACCAGATCACTTATTGGTTGGGTCTCTGGACAAATTAAAAATCAATAAGGTTCATATTTACCTCCCACTGGCAGCTGTTAGAACACGATTTATGCTTATTAAGTCTGAACCTAATGAATTTAGCCTATAAAAAAAAAAACACACGGTCACAAATTGAGAGCTCGGTTCTTGAGTTCCTAACAGTTCTGTCCAAAAAAAAAAAAAAAGAAAAAAAAAGAGGGGTGTTATGGTTAGAAAAAAAGCAGCCGGTGCTTGAAATGTGAAACTATTAGTGTAAAGTTGGTCAGTGTATCATATGAGTTCTCTTTCTCTCTTTCTCTCCCTCTCTCTATATCTCTTTCTCTCTCGCCTCAGGTCTGTGTGCTGGAGAGCTGTGCATAGTGTTTAAACGGACAACAATGATGGTAAACCCTACCGTCGAGGCGAAGCAGCCGTCCCCCTGCAGATTTTAAAGCATTGCCATTGTGGGGGAACATTAAACCCAAGCAAGACTTTCACCTTCATCTAGTCTGACAATCTCATGCTTCCCTTTGCTTCTTCTCTTTCTGAATCTTTGGTGGTTTTACATTTATATGTTTAAATACCATATATGTAAAATCACCAAAAAAATGCTCTGGACAAGAGCATCTGCGAAATGTCTAAATGTTACGAGAGTAAATCTCCCTTTATTTCTTTATATATTCACCTGCTAGACTAACGCACTGGCCTCCTAGGAACTCCTTTAATGGTTTAAGCGCATGTGGAAATGGCTTGGAGCAAGGTATGGAAGGATGTGGCAATAACTCTCATCCAAGAGCCTGTAACATGCAAGAGTACAGTTCCCACATACAGATGCATGTTGTCTGCAACTTATCCACCAATTTTCAAGGATCAGGCACTTGTTGAATGAACCAGAAATGTAATCACAGGTCCTGGTTTGACTTGAACACTCATCATCGTTACATATTCAGGTATGTCTTGTTGTTGTTGTTGTTGTAGGTAAAACCTTAGCTAGGTTGTTTGTTTTTATTAGTCTTATGCTCTTTACATATGATGAAGATTACCCTCTTCTTAAGTCTACTATAAGAAGCAATGCAAGTGTTACATTTTTCCAAGTCTTACAAGTACCACTTTCACCTGATGCTCTGATCAGCCATCTTTAAAAGCCTTGCATACAGTATGAAACTCTGTAGGAAATTCCTGCAATGGTTTCCAATCTTCTGAATCTGATCGAATTCAAATCTCTTTCCCGGTCCTTTCCTCTGATTTATCTTTAAACACATTGGAAAAAAATATGCACAAGATTATACAAAACTAATAAATACATTTTGCCCAATTTGATTGAACATGGCTTATGAAACAGCATCAAGGTCTAATGCTTCCTTCCTTCACTCCACACTTATGATCACCCAAAAAAAAAAAAAAAAAAAACGACACATAAATGGTTCGGACTATTGGATAGGAAAGGACTTTTACTAATTAGCCTGGAGCTAAGACAGAGGCCTGCTGGGCCACACGGTGCCGTGCGGCGGATGTTTGTGGACGCCTGGACGTCTTCAATTGTCAAAACTACATTTTTCTGGTCCCTGTAGTCCAAATATACTGTTTGGGAATGAGAAATGCACATGGTCACCGAGAAGCATTTATGTCTGATCACATATTAAATCCCGGACCAACGCCAGAATAATTATAACTAATTATGGTGAAGGATTGCATTAAAACAAAATAATCATTCACACACTCCTAGTTTCTTATTGTCCCAGAATGAATGTTGTAAATTGTACTGCCTCGTTGCATTTTGAAGAAAAATTAAATGCACTAATGAGAATCTCACACCTGCTGAGTGGACACAAAAAGAGGTGTTTTTTTGTCTAATAATTCATTGATTAGAGGCACAAGTGTGTTTTTTCATTCAGCGTTAACGAGAGCAAATGAGCTAGTGTCTGCAGTTTAGCATGGCTGCATGCGAGCCTTCGGCGGAGCTCGTGGCTCCCGCTGCCCTCTCGGTGCTCTGCACTTCGTAATGGCTCTTTGTGTAATTAAATCGAAGGGAAAGGAAGTGCATGTTGCTTAGATGTGTAGTCGAGTTAAATGCCCAGTTGTTGCTCGGGAAGAGAGATTTACCCTGCACTCCTTGTGTTTCAAATATTTATACCAGAAAATCTGCAACGTGTTTTCTTTAAGGAAAGAAAATTTTGATTCACTCTCTGAGAGTCACAGTCTGAGATTCCGTTCAGTCACCTTTAACTTTGACACAATGTGATGTCCAGGTCATGTGTGAAATGACTCCTCGTGCTCCCAGGACCCAAATAATTGTCTTTCACAATCATTAGGGAAGTTGTGATAACCTGATCAGTACATTCAGGTCGTCAGCTGATTTCATTTTATTGCCAATTAACATTGCAAAGTCTAGACCTGAGTAACTCAAGCAACCCCAGATCATAACACTGCCTCCAGAGGCTTGTACAGTGGACACCATGCAGGATGGGTGCATCGCCCTTCTTACACTGACACACACACACATCACTCTGGAATAGGCTCAATCTGGACTCATCAGGTAACATCGTTATTCGTATATGTTACTTTTGCTTCCGAGCAAATTTAAACCTTTTTAGCCCCAATGAGTTTTTTAACATGCAACTTCACCAAGTGTTTAAGAATTCTAGGTTTTGATAACGTGTTAAAGGTATCGTAACCCAGTTCCAAGAATTTCCAAATCTCCTAAGTTGTTTTCTTTGCTTGGTTAATTTTTTACATGATTTATTAATTTTTTAATTGTTTTTTTTTTTTTTATTAGTTTTCACAGAGTATTTTGTAGATGTTTATTTTTGCATGCAGTATGCTATATTTTTTACATTTATTAATTCATTAATTATTTATATATATGTGGAATTTCTTATGTTTTTATTTTTTTGATTATTGATTTACAGTATACAGATGTTTTTTTTTTTTTTTACCAATTTGGTTATTTTTTGTGTGATTATTCACAGGCTTTATTTATTTATGTATGTATTTATTTATATTCATAAAATTTTAAATATACCCTATAATTTTTCATGTGATTTGGAAATTGTTCTCTCTGTGATAAAAAGATGTAATAATGTATATAGGATTATTTTTGTACATTTTTATAGAAACTTAATTTTTTACAGATGAAATCATCGCATTTTTGAACATGGCTAATTTCATGTGATTTTATTATTATTATTATAATTATAATTATAATTATTATTTGACTGGTTAATAATGGAGGAGTTGGTTGTTGGTGTGTGTGTGTGTGTGTGTGTGTGTGTGTGTTTTCACATACTTTGTTATGCTTTTTACTTCACTTCTTTTTTCTTTTCTGATCTTTTTTTTACAATTATTTTTTAATGTTTATAAATTTCTCAACCATAGCCATATTTATTTTAACATACAATTCAATAATTTTCATGTTTTTCTTTTAAACGCATGACTCTCCTTTACTTATTCTTTATGAACTCCTGTTTTTCAACTTTTTCAGCAATTAGGATTTGGCAAGAAAATCTGACATGTATTGGAATTTTTTTTTTTTTTAACGTCTGGCCCTGACCCGCATTTGGAAAGAGTCCCGATTCTTAGCTAACGCCTCCAACGGCATGTCAGGTGCAAATAGGGTTCTAGCCGACATACAACAATCCCTCGGTCACACTGAACCCTAGAAAATGTTCTCTTGGGCCACTGGTGCACTGCATTACTGATCTAAAAAAAGACCTCAAATTGCTTGGGAGTGCTTACCCAAAAACTCTCTCTCTGGCTGCTGCTCCTGTTGGCTATTAAATATCTCTGTGTGTTTTTTTTCTCCTTTCCCCCTAAGGGCCCTCAAAGGCTCCACCCTGGCTAGAGCGACGGATCGGGACGAGCGAGGTCGACTGTTCTCCCCTCTTATTACTCGCCCAGCTAGGGGTGCTTAGGAACACAGCACTGCTGCGTTCATGCACTGTTCACGTCTCTTCCTGTCTTCCTGTCTTCACGGCCCTGGTTTTTGAAGCTTCTTGAGTGTGCAAAAATCCTGAAAGGAAAACAGGAGTTCTGGAACAAACTAATGCATAAAATAAGAATTTCATGTCCTAGCCTGCTGAGGAGGAGATGCGGTCCAAGCTCCGGGCTGCCAGCAAACAAACAGACATTGATTGAAAGCAGCATAAAATAACACAGTCTTCTAGTTTCCTTACTAATGTATTTACACTGGATTTAACTGGGATACGTTAAATACTGAAACATTATATATTCTAAATGAAAATGACCTTTAGCTTGTTTCTTTTTGTCTTTACAATTACACTACACAAAGAGAAAATCTGGTCAAGATCGAGTTTTACATCATAAAGTATTATAGCCAATCACCCTCCAATATGCAAATATGACTCATACGTCACTGGTTTATTATGGGAAGTGGGCGGGGCATGGAAGGTTCTACCATTCCATGTATTGTGGATTCTATGAAAAGAAAGAGGAGTACTACTTTAAGTGGTCCATCAAGTACCCTTCAAAAGAATGTTTGACCTTTTGGAATATCTTTTAAAACCACTAATAAAAAGGCTATGGTTGGAGTTTCCAAAAGAACCCTAGAGAAACCATTGTCCTACTGAACGTTCGATCTTTTCCCCTGATTTTTTCCCCTTTTGTTGCCATTATGTACAATGACATATCAGATACATGCTTTAGAGAAAGTTTTGTAATGTTAAAAAAAAAAAGAGAAAAAAAAGAGAAAAATACATTGATAAGGACCTGCACCCGGAGCTCCACTCCTACAGTATATGAACTGTCATCTCCACATGACCACTAGAAGATAATCCCATCTTTTTATAAGGAAAAGAGCCTCATTACCAGATGTGCGGACTCGCTAAGCTGCGCATACAACATCGAAATGCTAATTATCTTTTTTTTTTTTCTGCGTTGTTTGTTTTCCTAAACCCGTCCGCCATAGCTAATTTACCTTCCGCCATTATGTACAAAGCAATCTACGGCGGGGCTAAAGCTGCCACTCTTGCTGGAGAGCGCATGCTAATGACCACTTTTTCGATATAAATATTCAAGAGTATTAACGGGCACTCGGATAGCTCCTGTTTAATCTATCAGTAACAGCGGTGTCGAGTTTAAAGGAACACGTCGCTGAAATAGAATTACGGTGTCACTTCCTGCCATGTTAAAGAAGTACAGCCCTGTTTATCTTATAAGGTGGTAATTAAAGTTCATCAAAAAAAAAAAAAAAGATCCCTGTTTCAGACGTCTCAAAGCAAAGTTTAAAATGGTGATAATGAGCGATGCGGAATAATGCTGCTCAGGGGTGTGTATGAAAGGTAATGAGGATTAGCAGAAATTTGCATACCAAACAACAAATAAATACATATGCAAAAAAATAAAAAATTGAAGGTAAATAAACCTTGGAGGAAGTCCTTGCCCGCAGCCATCCATTAGCTATGTACATGGTGTATTAATCAATATTTGTGGGCCATAATTACAGTCGGTTCTCTGGTCCTAGGTAATGGAGTTTCATAAGTGACCTGGAACGAGTGCGTGGTTTGTTTCCATGGCTAATGAGTTCCTTTTTGTGTGTTAGTTTGTCAGTTTATTCGCTAAGTCAAGTTAAGTGTTAAGTGTTTGATGTTTGTCTTAAAATTTTCAGCGTTACTCTTACAGTTTCTTAAAAACAAAAGAGGAAACATCGACACTTTGGCAGCATCGCCACACTTTGCAGCAGCGGTAAGCAGAAAAGCATCTCGAGCAGGTGTCACAAAATGTTTGCCCCAATAGTGTTCCAATATTCAAACACAAGAGTTACATCCTTCATAGGGGCTCCTCACGGGCATGGACATTTGTTTCCTAAAATACAACATTTTACTCTGACCTTATTTGATTAGGGAGCTACTTTGAAAGGAACATTTGATCTTCTAATGGATCCATTAAGGACGTTTTCACATTAGGTATGATTGATTTGTACAGACCCAGGAATGATTTCTTCCCCCACCTCCCACTTCCTGGATGGACAGCGTTCACGGTGGTTTTTTGCTCTCCGTTCTCTGGTACGCTTGCGTGTTTACAGTCTCCGATACAGCAGGTGGCAGTATGCACCTATTTGCTTTTGTGAGCTGGTATTAAACGCAAAAGAAGAACAGAACCAGGACGTTATCCTTCATGATATGCCTAATATTATTGATATTTTAGGAATAATGTGAAGAGATTGGTGCATGTTACAGGGACACTGAGATTTGATGATGAGGATGAGACAGAAGGTACTGATGACATCACATTAAAACATCTATCTAATTCCGTGCTCAGGTATAAATGACTTCCATGTGTGAGTCGATCTTTGCCCGAGTACACTGGATTGCTCTCGTGACCGCCTCTTCTCGAAAAAACAGTCCCAGGGACCTGATGCGAAAACATCCTAACAGCCAACCTCGATGTCGAGTTTGAAGGTGTCCTCTGGACAAAAACGTCACGTTACGACCATGCTGAGCAGAAAAGCATCTAAAAAAAAAACAAAAAAAAAACATAATTGCTTTTTTTTCAGGTGGATGTGATACAAGAGCAGAGGACCACACTGGGTTCTGCGCCTGTTAGTGAAGAACAGGAACACATGTTCTGTCTGTTTGTCTTTCGATTTGATTTTCCTTTGTACATGTTTCTGGTTGTCTGTTTATCTGAAACTGTGTGTGTCCCTAAATCATTCCATCTGTCTCCCTTGAGTATGATCTTGTCTCTGTCTTTTCTGTCTGTCTCTCCCTCGTTCTGTGCTATTTTTATCTATGTGTCTATGTGTTGGTCCATACGTCCTCCTGTCTCCTACTTTATCGCTCTGTCTATTTGTGTGGCTGACTGTCAGTTTGTCTCAGTGATATATATATATCTATATATGGGACATTTGTCTTATTGTCTGATAAACTGCACAACTCACCTACTCCCTCTATAGCCAAAAGCTGTTCTATAGCAGGAAATTCCTTTGAAACAGACCAGCATCAAACGATATGAATAAAAAACTTTTGAAGTATTGAGGTTTGGATTAAACCACGTTTCATTAAATGAACTCAATAATACAATCTTTTGTAACGGTGGGTTATAATAATCACACCATGTAACTTCAACACTAGTATGTTTAACAGTTTCTCTCATGCTAGACACAATAATATTGACAAATGCAGTGTGTTCAGGCTTGTCCCCTATTAAACTAATCATGGAATAATAACCTGTGTGCTTTTTCGTAACATGGTGTCAGATGAGCAACAGTGAGTGTTAGGAGTGTCAGACCATTGTGTGTGATATTAATAAGGATGTAATCCTATTCAGACGCTCCTGATGAGTCACCAATCAGCCGTGCCCAACGTCTAGCCATGGAGCTACTTCAGGTCTGTGCATCAAGTCTCTAACAGCATTTTGTACGAGGGAGACATTTCGTCAAACTGGGACTTTTCATTGCATAAAATAACAGAACACCCTTTATTTCGCTACATAATCCCCTGCTACACTAATGCACGGATCCCAGTTTTTTACTAGTGCTTGGATACCATCAAGGTAGAAAGTTTCCTTAGTATGCTGGAACTATGATCGGACTGCCAGCTTCACATCTGAAACGCTGGCCTCCCAAGAACTCCTTTAATAGCCTAAACATGTGGAAATGGCTTGGATCGAGGTCAGGACTGTACGGGGGATGTAGCAATACCTGTGTTGGTTAGTGATGGTGAATGATTGTGTGTACAGTTCCCATAGATCGATGTGTCTCTTCCACAAGTTTGCGACAAGTTACTAGTTATACTGTATATGTATATGTATATTGATTATAAAATATACACACACCAATCAGCTTCTCCTTCAACTTCCACTTCTCTCTGATGCCCATATGCCCAGTGTTGGTCCTTTTGACAGTGGACAGAGGTCAGCATGGTCACTCTGACTGGTCTGTGTCTACACAGCAAGCTGTGATGCACCATGCGATCTTACGCCTTTCTTTCTATTATAGCTAAAAATAACTATACTGTATCAGCAGTTTGTCTTCTGGTATCTCTTCTGTGGGATCTGACCAGACATTCTGATCAGTCCTTCCTTACCTGTGTGCATTAATGAGCCTTATACTTCCATAATCCTGTCATCGGTTCACTGTTATGCTTTCTTGGACCAGGTACTAAGGTTACCAGGAACATCCCACAATACTTGTGCTTTTTGAGATGCTCTGACTAGCTCTGTCGTCTAGCCATCAAAATGTTGTTTTTGTAATAGTCCCTCCCATCAACTTTAAAAACAGACTGTTCACTTGCTGCCTTATACATCCCACTTCCTGACAGCTGCCACTGCAACGTAATCGATGGTATTCACTTCAACTGTCATTATTATTATTATTATTAGTTGTAGTAGTAGTATTTTTATTTTTTATTATTATTATTATTATTATTATTATTATTATTGTTATTATTATTATTACTACTACTACTGTTAATTAAACAATTAACAGTAATAATAATAATAATAATAATAATAATAATAATATTATTGCATAATAAAGAAACACACATCATTAAATCTTAAGCTACAATATTTAACAAAACATGGCATTCTGTTGCAATGTGTCTTGTAAATTATGTTGTTGTTGTGAAACTTTCATCCATACCATTGTATTTATCTCCATGTTATGACCGTGGTAGGACTGCCGGTCAGCATTCACACACTCTTTCCCACACTCTGGGCAATTTGGGGACACCAAGTAGCCTAGTCTGGAGTACCCAGAAGAAATTTACCAAGCATGGGGAAAACATGAAAACTTCAAAACAAGGCCAGCAGGAATCATCGGACCCTTGAGATGCAACGCGATAGTGCTAACCACTCTGCCATTGTGCCCCCATACAGTATAGATAAATGTATAAAAAAAATTTGAAAAGACATTTTGACTGAAAAGTAGGGTTTGTTTCCCTATTTATGGATCTAAAAAGAATTTAGGGGTCATCCAACTGTACTGTATAATATAATTAAAGAGTAATTTCTTTTTTCATATTTTCTTTACATGACATAAAGAAAAGCAAGTAATTCAAACTATATAGGCAACTAATAAACATATGTACAGTATGTTGCATATGGACATTACAGATCACTGAACATTTTCATTCTTTATATATAGTCAGGTGCAGTTTCTCAATAATATAATTTATCGTGTTGTGGTTATATTTTAATGAATACATACAGTATGTATACGTGTGTGTGTGTGTATGTAACTTCAAAGCACTTTTGTGCTTTGGAATGTATATATATATATGTATATATATATATATATATATATATATATATAGGCTATATATATCTGTATTTTATAAAAAAGTCATCTTTGGGGTAACTGTCAACAGCATATTTATTATTATTATTATTATTATTATTACACCATATATATATATATATATATATATATATATATATATATATATAATACACATACAGAATATATTTTTGTGTTCTATAAAAAAATCTGTTTTAAGCTGACAATCTATATCACGTGTGTGTGTGTGTGTGTATACTGTACATATAGTGTATAATAACCTTTTCGCTGTATTTGTTTATTACATGTCAAAGTTCTGTGTTTTTATAAAAAAAAAAAATTGGGACCCGAAGCCCCGCCCCCTTCCCTTTCCCGCAGTCACTCCAGTTGATTGGCAGCGCTGTTGGCCCCGCCCCGGCCCCGCCCCCTCCGCCTGTATTTGACTGAGACACTCGTGTTGCTCTCACTCACTCAGAGCCGGTGGCTGTGGCAGCGTCGTCCATGGCACGGCAACGGATATAACGCGCGCGCTTCACCTCTTCCTTTCTTCTTCTTCTTTCTCCTCTTTTTTTTTTCATCCCTCCCCCTTCCCCCCCCCATCCCCTTTCCTTTTATTTCTCATCTCGAGCTGCTCCATACCGAACGAGAAAATGACCACGATCACGCTCGCGCTCGGACGCCTGTGGACTCTATTCTGCCTCCGCGTGTGCGTTGGATTAGCGCAGAGCGCCAGAGAGGGTAAGTGATGGAGGGGCAAGAAAGCACGAGAGAGAGCGCGAGAGGGAGAGAGAGCGAGAGAGAGGGGGAGAAAAGTTTCCGAAGAGAGAGAGCGCGCGCAGAGGAGAGGAGATCGGAGAAGTGTCACGGAGTGCTGGTCCTGAATGCATGCACATGCACACACACACATAGACACTCGCGCGCGCGGTGTCGGATTCTAGAGACGGTGGTGTTGTGTTGCGGTGTCGCACCGAGGCGCGCGCTTTGGAGCGCTGGAGAACTCGCGCTATAGTGCAGTACAGAGAGAGAGAGAGAGAGAGAGAGAGAGAGAGAGAGAGATCTGATCACTCTTTATCTGTTCTGCAGTGGAGATAATGGAGAGATCCTTTAAAGAGACACAATTAAATCAGCACGGAATATATTGATATATGTGTAATGATTTGTAAAATCCTGGATAGTTGGGTTTGTCTTTAATTGTCGGATCAGAAGATCGAGTGCGGTAAAATGTGCTCCTGTCGCACAACTCATCTGCTTTGGTTGGCTGAGGTTTATGGCTCTGTTGGTTATCAGTGAATATCGGATATGATTTATAATGAGGAAGATGTGATGAGAATCACTTAAAACACGCTCCATCGGGTGTGCGTAAAAGCGCAAAAGCACAACCTTATAGCCTATATATATATATATATATATATATATATATATATATATATATATATTCTTAAACCTTATTAGTAACATTATTCTATTAATTATGTTTATTTATTTATTTATTTATTTCATGCGTTTCCATTTGTCGCGCCGCGGCGCATCATCTCTCTCTCTCTCTCTCTCTATACATCTTAATTCCAACTTCATCAATGTACCCAAACCCTAACCACCACCAGAAACCCCAAAAAAAAAAAAAAAAAAAGAAAGAAAGAAATATCAGCCCCTCGACCTTCTCGGACTCTCCATCATCTCCAGTCTCACTCGAGAAATGCGCACCGCGGACGCATGTTAATTACCAGCACGCGCAGTCTGGAGAATTAGGTCGTGCACGCTATAGCTGCTGAGTATCTCTCTCTCTCTCTCTCATTCTCTCATTCTCTCTGACATCATATTGTTTATTTTTTACATTATTTCTTATTCTTTTCCTTCATTGCTTTTGAGTGTTTATGCCACCATTTAGACTTCTGTTTTATCCATAAGGAACACTGGCACTATATATATATGTATGTATTATATATGTATGCATATATATATAAATCCAATCCCATTTCCAAAAGAAAGAACAAAAATGGTGAAAGCAGAATTCAGATGAGCTTTTGTCATCATGGCATGTTAATTCAGCTCCTTGTTCGAGGCTTGAAGCACAACAGCGTGTTTACACATGCTCAGCCATCTCTCTGGCACACACACACACACATATACACACGCACGAGTCATGATTTGTTATTTCAGTAGATGTTCCCTGTCACTGGTGCTGCTTGTTGGGGAGCCCCTCTAGCTCTGTCTCTCTGTCCCACTCTCTATATCCTCTATGTCTCTCTCTTTCTTCCTCTCTCAAATAAATGAAGTTCTGATGTCGAACCATTAATTGCGTCTGTTTCCCCCGGCTAGTGATCCTGCTGGACTCCAAGGCACAGCAGACTGACATGGAGTGGGTAGCGTCTCCTCCGAACGGGGTGAGTCTTCAGAGATCTCCGCTCAGACATCAGCATGGGGTTTATTCCTTATCTGAGATATCTCAGACGCTTGTTTCATAATAGGCTGTCGCTGACTGGATCAGCAGATGTGATCACAGAGGTGTATCCAGTTCATAAAATATGAATGCAAATAATATATTTAATAAAATACCCAGTTCATAAAATATTATGATACATAATAATGTAATGCGAAATGGTGGATTCAGGATTTTTTTTTTTTAGGTATACTGTAGATTGTTCTTTGTTTCAAAGTGAGACTATTTATTTTTCCTGATTATGTTAGTATATATTTATTTATTTTAAAAAATAATTATTATTATTTAATTTCTGCCGAATGCAAGATTTTTATTTTTACATCGCCAATTCCTTTGTTAGGTTCATTATTTCCCCTTCATTTCTTTTCAGTTTCTTTCAGACTTTGTGTAGTTTTCTGTTTCCTTTGCCCAGAGCTCATTTAGTGCATTGTAGTTCAAATGATTTTATAATAAACTATAATCTTCTAGCTGTTGATGTTATTTGAGGTATTATTTATTATTATACTTTCAGTAAAAAAAAAAAAAAAAATATATATATATATATATATATATATATATAGAGAGGTGAGAGGAAGAGAGGAGCACTGTATTTTATTTCAGTAGTAAAAAAAAAAGAAATCTTGCTTTTCTTATGAGCCACTTTTGGTTATTCCAAAGTATCCTAAAAAAAGTTATTAGGTAGTGTTTTATTTGAGTTTCTTTCCTGTTGGATCTCAATTTTTCTCTAGACACAGAGTCCAACTCAAACTCAAGATATTATTATTACTACAGTACATAATAATGTAATAACATAGTATTATAATAATATTATAATTTAGTTATTTATACCAATATCTATGTTTGTAAAACTTGTCAAAGCATAAAGATAAATATATATGCCCAGCGATCAGTCTGTTAATTTGTTCATTTTCTTTGCTGTTCCCAGTGGGAAGAGATCAGCGGGCTGGACGAGAACTTCATCCCCATTCGCACGTATCAGGTGTGCCAGGTGATGGAACCGAATCAAAACAATTGGCTTCGGACTAACTGGATTGAAAAGGGCGATGCTCAGAGGATTTTCGTGGAGCTGAAATTCACGCTGCGGGACTGTAACAGCCTGCCCGGCGTGGTGGGAACGTGCAAGGAAACATTCAACTTGTACTACCAGGAGACGGACGCCGAGATGGGCAGGAATATCCGCGAGAGCCAGTATGTGAAAATAGACACCATCGCTGCGGACGAGAGCTTCACACAGGGCGACCTGGGCGAGAGGAAAATGAAGCTGAACACGGAGGTGCGGATCATCGGGCCGCTCTCGCGCAGAGGCTTCTACTTGGCTTTCCAGGACGTCGGAGCCTGCATCGCTCTCGTCTCGGTTAAAGTCTACTACAAGAAGTGCTGGTCCATCATAGAGAACTTGGCCACATTCCCGGACACGGTGACGGGATCTGAGTTTTCCTCGCTCGTCGAGGTCGAGGGAACATGCGTCAGCGACGCCGAGGAGGAGGCAGACAATTCTCCCAAGATGCACTGCAGCGCCGAGGGCGAGTGGCTCGTCCCGATCGGAAAATGTATCTGCAAGGCCGGGTTTCATCAGAAAGGGGACTCGTGTGAACGTAAGTACGCACACTCTGGGTTTCTGTCCTTGTGGGAAGTTTTGTGTTAGAACCTCATTGATTAAGCTCAAGCCTAATTGGACAAAAGAGAAAGATTAAGGTATTATTATGTACTTTAGGCTATTATGTATTATATTTTTCATGGGTCCATTTGGCAAAAGGAAATTGCTCTTGTAATTATTCGACGAGCCTCAGTCCAGTAATATGGCAGTTCTGAAAATTCCGATTCATTTTACGAACGGCTCTGCTTATCAGTGCAAGACGAAAGGAGGCCCAGAAGTGGAAGAGAGAAATAAAGGAGCGTGATATTTGACAGGAATAATAATGAAGGATTAAATCTGGCGGCATATATCCGTGGCATAATAATAGGGGATTCAGTTAATTGTTTGATTAGCAAGCTCTTAAATTATAGTGGTGGTTGTGTTGGTATTGGGATTAAACCATGACTTGCACTCGAGTCTGGCTCTCTGCTCTTCAACAATGCTCTGTTTTTTTTGTTTTTTTTATTCTGTCTCCTGCTTTCTGGCTTGAGGCCAAGTCAATCACTCACGAAATCCCCAAGCCTGGAGGAAGTCCAGCCGGTCACTGCGTGTCTCTCGGAATTGTCCCTGACTGAGAAGAGAAAACAAACAACGGGCTTTCTATCTACACTGTCGGGCTCCTTTACAGGAAAGGCAATCAGGGTTGATATCCCTGCCTTAGTTGTAGCGTATGTGTGTGTGTGTGTGTATGGGGAGGGGTGTCATCTTTTGGTGCAGGTATAAAGAGGGACATTCTAAGGGCCTTGCCTTGCTTGACAAAACCTTTTCCCGTGCCGGTGCCTACTCAGTGACTTATCAAGTGTTACAGGAAGCTTCATAAGAAACACAGAAGGACAGCTCAGGTGGCTTTTATGCCGCCCCCCTGAGCGCAGCCGCGTCTGCGCCATTATGTTCAGTTAGCGTGCGAAGAGCGCGCCGCAATGCAATTACATGATTCACATTAAAAAAAAAAGCAGAAGCCCCACCGAGAGGCTGTTTTCGAGCGGAAAAGCCAAAAGGCAAAACCGTGCCTGAAGACGTGAGGGTTGTTGCTTTGTCGTTCGAATGATCTGGCACGTGTCCAGGGTAATAACAGAAGGGTGTTTTAAGTTCCTTGCGCAAACAGTGAACGCCAGTGTGACAGAAATGCCTAAGTATATGATGAAGCTGATGTCAAATTAGAGCAAAACTTCACCGTTTGACCCTGTTGGTAGGACATTTTTGTAAAAACTTGACATTCTGGCTGCTTTTAAAGCATCACAGCGCCCAAAAAAAGAAAGAAAAAGAGAAAAAAAGAGAAACCAATTGCCCTCCACAACATGCCCTCCACATTGTCGCGTTATGAGTTTCTCTGGGCTGCCGACTCGAGCTTCGGCGATATTACAGGCGCAGTTAATCTAAATAAAATGAGCGCAGTAGTGCTGCGTCAGCGTTCCCGATCCCGGCCATTTCTCCCGGTATTAAATTGCCCTGCTCAGTGTTTCCCCCAGAGTTCTGAAAAGCCTGAGAAGTACCAACGTATTCTCTCCTTCTCTTCAGCCTGCACTGTCTTCCGAGACACACCGCTCTGTTTAATATGGATCTTCCATCTCTATCTCTATCTCTCTTTGTCTTCTGTTTCTGACTCTGTCCATCTCAGGAGGATTCTCAAGCCCCAAGGCTTTCCAGAGCCTGTTTATATATATATTTTTAACACCTCCTGTTACATTTTAATACCCGTACTGCATATATTTTATGCGTTTGTGTCTTCTTTTTTCTTTTTTCTGAGCGCGTCCTGTCCGTCATGTCATTCAAGACTCCTGGGTGCGCGCAGCGAGCCTCCTCCTAAACTTGTGCTATGCGATCTTGTCATTCATCACCTGTGCTGCGGTGGGTGGGAACTGTCCGTCTTTCATTCCTTTCCTCCCTTTTCTTTCACGCCATCCCTCTGTCTTTTTTTTTTTTTTTAACCCATGCCACCTACTGCTAGGGATCCTCAGCGCTGATGGTGGCGTTGAAAAGACGCAATGAGGAAATGTTCAGGGTTTATTTTGCATTGAGCCTGGCGAAAAACAGTGGTCGTTCATTTGTGGTGCACTGGTCCACCAGTGTCCATGCTGAGAAAATCGAGACACTGCGTTCCTTAACCCTGAGTGAAAAGAGCCTTATAGGAAGACATAGCGCCCTTTGTTTTCTTTTTCCTCGGAATGCGCGTTTGCTGAATTTTTTTGCACGTCGCACAATTTCGGCGGAGCATAGCTGCGGGATGACTGCCAGTTGACCCAGCATGAGTGCAAAAGCAAAGCTCTTGTGTTTGCCTTCTTCTATGTAACATTTGCTGAAATGCTAATGAGGAAGTTAGCACTGCCTGGCTGTCATCTGCAAGGAGATCGTCCGTCTCGCCTGGTCTGTCAGGGAGGTGGACAGAAGTTAGTCAGGACATGATGGATTGCTTTGTCAGCCTTTAAAGCTGGGGGTGTGGGGGGGGAGGGTGCGGGTAGGGTGTTGGGGCAGTTGTATAATAATAACATATGAGATGTGAGGGGAGGCTATGCTAGGCTGACACTTGGGCAAGGCCTGGTGCTTCCTGCATTTTAAACGCTGCCCAGCAGGACGCAGCGGATGATGATGAGAAATGAGGGTGGACGTCGCATGATTGTTTCTGAGCCGTGACATTTAGCTGATTGATCAGGTGTTAACGCGGCGGCTGGAAACAGACATCCACCGGCAAAAGCCTAAGTGATCTCAATTATTCAAATGGAGGGAAGTTCCTCAGGAGGGACGCCGCAGGCTCCGAGGCTGTCATGGACGGACTCGACGTCTGACGGATGACAGAAAAAAGCCGCATTCTTGCAGAGCTTTCTCCCTTCTTGACTAGCAGGGTTTTTTTTTTTCTTGTTGTTTGAAATGATTTTAATTCAGTGATCCAGACTGACAAAGTTGTTAGTGGTGTGGGATTTTAGTTTAACTACTAAGTATGATATTAAAATAAAGCCTTGGCTGAAGTATACATCCACAGATGCAATCCTGACTAGATAGAAAAGGGTTTAGCAGTCACAGCTTGCAAAATAAATACAGGGTTTACCATCCACATCCTGTTTACAATACTACACATTCAGATTGCCTTAGGAAAGACAATACACTTTGTTTGCTAGCTAGCATGTTTCCCCCTTTTTTTTGCTAAATAGAAAATACAGCTAGCTAGCTAGCTAAAAAAAAAGCAAATCACCTTGTTTTCTAGCTACACATTGATTTCTTTACTTTGTTAGCTAGCAAACAAGGTGTTTATTTATTTATTTATAAATGTTTTTTTCTTTTAATAGATTTTTTTTTTCCAGATAGAAAAGTAAGCAAAGAAAAAGTTAGCTATAGAGTTCACATCACCTGCTTTGTGGTGTCAGGGACCGGCTAGACTATAAAATAAAATGCTGTGTTTTAGATTTTGGTACAATCATACAACACAGGCAGTTTAACTAGCTTTGACCAGAATAAATACAGGATAAAGCATCCACATCTTGTTTACACATTAAAATTGCATAAGAAGAGAAAATCCTACTTGTTTGCTAGCTACCATTTTCTTTCCTTGCTGTGCTAGCTAGCAAACAAATGTTTTGTGCTATTTTAGCACAAAAGAAAAAAAGCTAGTTAGTAAAATTGTGATTTTCTTTTATTTTTTTTAAAGAATAGATGGTTATATGACGATAATATACAAATCTAAAAGTTTATATTATTATATTTTTTTTTTATTAGCAAAAAGTAGGGAAAGTAATTAAGTGCCAGCTAGTGCTAGCTAGCCAGCAACATATTCAGCATCACCTGCCTTGGGATGTCAAGGACAGGCTAGATGATTTTTTAAAAAGCAGAGTTTTTGAGAGTTTAGTAGATTTACTCAGTTCTGACAATTTAACTAGCTTTGACTAGCAGGTTTTTCGCTACATGACACGATGTGAATCTGTAGCGCTGTCATTCAGACAAGTCATGCTTGGTGTGAGTTATCGATCTGCTTCTCAGCAGTTTGGATTTTCAATCTATGAACACGGACCAAAACACGAAAGGCTTGAAAGAATCCTTACCTCAGCATTTCGGGATCAGATTGTAAACTTTGAACCGCTTTATTATTTGACTTCATTACATACAGTTTGCTTGTTTGTTTGTTTAAAAAAAAAAAAGAAAAAAAAAAAAGAACAGAAAATGAATGTATTTATTTCTATTGGGGCAGAAAAGAAAAAAAAAAGAAGAAAAAAAAGTGCGCTTCCTGTCCCCTCTGCGGGTTTTTGGTTTCGGGAGTGTAAACGGAAAAAAGTGTGAGGTTATGTAATAAGTTATTGATTTTGCTCTTAGCGGAAGATTGAGGTGCCAGGCCTACGCTCCCTGAGGAGGGAAACTCTGACAACATGGCCCTCACTGGTGCTCAGGCAAGGCTAAAGGCCCCTCAAGCTGCTCACATATCACTTTCACCTTAGGGTTAAAGCTCCTCTTAACACCTTCATACACACACATATCTATCTATATATATATACAGTATATATATATATGTAGATATAGATATATACACACATGTACACACTTCCTCTATCCATAGGACTGACAGCAGGAAAGACAAATGGATGTGTACGTGGGGTGGTGGTGTGACTGGGGAAAGTGAGTGTGTGTTTGTGTGTGTGTGTTTGTGGCGAACGTTTAGACAGGTAAAAAGACAGCTGTGTGGTTTGTGGTTTCCAAGCTTCAGGAAAAAGTATCTAAGCTCCGTGTGTGTTGGTGACAGAGATGTCAGGATGCGTTAGCGTTGCCGGGGTAGAAGAAGGTAGGGGGTCTTTGTTTTGAAGCAGTAGGGGTCACAGGGGTCACTCCTTAGGCAAGTCAAAGGTCGACCGGCCACCTCATTTATCTTCCAGCCTGGCAGCGAGCTGTCATTGCATTGTCCGAAACACATCCCAAGCAAACGTGTTCAAGTGAAGTTAATATCCACTGACCTCGAAAGACCAAGCAGTAGCAAAAAAAGAAATCAAGCCATTATCTGAGAAATTGCAAAGATGTGCCTGTCTTTTTTTTCTTCTTCCCTCGACAACCATTTGGTTTCTCATCAGTTTCATCATCTAACCTTTTTTTCCTGTAAGATTTTAGCAGTAGGCCTAAATTCATATTGTCACGACAATAGCTTCAGTTGATTAAGGACAAGTTACAGCAACAATCAGTGTTAGCTACATAGAAATATGTTTGGAAATACATTTAAATGATACGTTAACTGTCAATACTAATAAATAAATTAGTGAAAAAGTTTAGTGAAAAAAAAGTCCTACGTATTTAGCAAAGTGTTTTAGTAGAATTAGTTAATAAAAACACAACACACACACGTACAAATAATAATATATTTTTTTAATTAATTATTAATTCTAATAATATAATATAATTCCCGGCTTGTCAGTTTCTACGCTAGAATATTATTTAATACTTGTGTACATTATAGCGCTAAATTGTCTATGAGAATTAATCTAACTGTAAAGCATATTGTTTAGTAAAAAATCGAAAAATTTGTAGTACCCATGGTGTGTTTAAAAATGTTGAAAATATAAAAATAGTCCGACGAACAAAGCTTTGTTTGTAGTTACGCCCTGCCTGCAAGCTAGCTGCTTAACAAACATTTACAATGCTATCGTTTCTAAGTACCTATGGTGTATTTTAAACAGTGGATTAAATAGTCCTAAGCAACAGTAAGTAATGTTCAAATAATGCCGCCTGTTTAGCTTTCAGTACTAGCTAGCTAGCTAATGAATTGTTTAAACACTACATGTTAGAAATATTGAGGGATATATTGTTTAGCAGTTTGTGCTAGCTAGCTATAGCGTTCACAGCTTATCATTGCCAGTATAATACACTAAAATAGTTCTAACCTTGTACAGCTTTGTTAAAATTTAGAGTAACATAGCAACATGTGATATTATTGTGCTGAGGGTTATATTGCTTGCCATTTTGTGCTAGCAAAACATTTATCCTCATCATCCTAAAACTGCTCGCATAGTATACTGGAATAGTTATAACTATATCGATTTGTCAAAAAAATATAATAATGTGTTTAACTATTAGTAGTGTGTGCCACCTGTTCTAAGGGACATACAGAATTTGGCTAGCTTTAGCAAAACGTTTAGTATTCACAACTCTTATACAGCTTATAACTATACAGTATATTCTTTATATAGTGTGAGAAAATGGTTCTTAAGTATTTAGAACTAGAGTTAATATAATTAATTTGTTGTAATAAATAATGGCACTCAGAGATTTAGTGCTGTAGAGCTAGCAAAACAGTTACAGAACTAGCGGCTACACAGCTGCCTTTAGCTATTCTTGTACTGTTTCAAGCATTTATGTTTAGCAATTGAATGGAAGAAATGTGATTCAGATTTAGGATGTACTTTTTCATTTTAAGTTTATTAAGAATTAGAGCTAAATAGTTCAGATTAATAAAAGTTGCTAATAAAAACGTTCTTAAAGAAGTAGGCGTTAATGTTTTATTAAGACTAGCCACCTCAGATGATTAGGAGATGGAAGTACACAAATCGTATTTGTACAAAACATTTGAATGGAAATATGGAAGAAGTAACACACACACACACCCACACACACACACACCCCCCCCAAATGATAAACGTGCTTTAAATTACTTCGCAGCTTCGACAGAATTATGTAACGCCTTGCACTGATAAAGTACATCTTAATGTCAGCAAAATCTTGCGCGAACAAAGACGAGCATTAGTTTATGTCTTTTTCTGTGCTGCGATGATTAACGATCCTAAACATGGCCCGTTTGATGACTCCAGTGCATTAGTGTTTATGCGATCGATATTTACCTTCAAATGCCTTTTAGCGGACTTGCAATTTATTTCGTTCATTTTATTAAAACCGTTCATGCACTGTGTCCATATTTTTAAGCATTTACCTTCATGAAATGGATTTTTTTTTTCCCTCTCTCACCCTGAAAATAGATTGTTGTGTTTCCCATTATGAAGAATTGAGCTTTGAAGCTATCATTAACGGGAGTAAGGATAGCGAAACATCACTGGGTTTGTGGGACTACTCAGTTTTATTTACACATCAGTGGTGACCGAAGAATAATGGAAGTCTTTTTTGGTTTTTGATTGCAGAAGCCGATGTCATGTATAATTCTCGTTATATATGTTCCCGACGGATTCGTCATGAAACTACGATTTCCAACTTTTTTGACAAAAAAGGGTTTAGTTTCCAATTAAAGGAAGTAACTAAGAACAAAATTTGAGATATTAAATTATAATAATTACAAAAATAAAAATAATACATAATCATAATATAATATATTTTTTAATATCTAGAAAAATTATATTATACATATATAAGAGACACCCCAGAACACTTCTTTACAGCTTACTTAACATTAAAAATAATTTATTCAGTGATCATCACAATGCTTTTCTGTGGCGATATATGTATTACCACACTGACTACAAAATAGATTTTTGTGGTATGCTCAAAACTAGACAGTAGATTTCAATCGCAATCACATTCGAGTTTCTAATCGAATCTCCTTTCTCTGAAGCCGACAATCGTGGCCAACGCATTGGGACCAACACAAATCCGAATGTGTGTTTTCTTGTGAGGTAACAGAGGTTGTTTAAAAAAAAAAAAAAACGCTAATATGTACAGTAGAGATAGGTAAAAAAAAATTATTCAATTAGATATCGTAACTTTTTGGTGTGGCAATTCATGTATCACTACATTGACTTAAAAATTTACTGAATTACAAAATAAAATAAAAATTTCAACATATATAGACCTACTGTACATTTGCATTTGAGGTGGTAAAAAGTTGCGGTTTCTCTACAGTCCTACAGGTGGCGCACTCGGTAGAAAGCACACCATCATGTGTAGGGGGAGCGAATTATTTGTTAAGTTTGTTTAGAATTGTAACATAATCTAAAAACATAATAATAATATTGAATAGCGCAATACAAATGGAACCTGCATCTGGGTATTGTGGTAATATCGTACTGTCTCGCCTCGTTTTTATTCCCATCCCTAACGTACGGTACCTTTGGCAACTAGTGCAATAATAATAAAAAAATAACAAGATCTTAAGCGTTTTCCTATTTTTTACCCCATTATAATCTTTGATGTGAACATTAGCTGAAGCGCTTGTACTGTGTCTGAATGATCTGATGCATTGTGTTGTTCATTTGTAAGATTTATTTGTAAGAAGGTAATCGACATTTTAAATAAGGCAACATCACATAAAACCCCTGTTTGGTGCATTTTTTTTACTGTATCTCAGGTTTTCCATATGCTCTTTTTAGTGTAAGAAAACGCTAATCTTCTTTTTGTTCCTTGGCGGAAAGCTACTCGGCTAGGTTGCAGCCATGAATGGGCAGTTTGTTTGAGCGTAGCCCGTTCCCTTCCAGGCCTCTGGACGAATTAGCCCTGAACATGAGCCGTCTTTTAACAATTTAATCCGCCATTTTGGCAGGGTGTTTTTTTGTGCTTTTTTTCCTTTTCTTTTATTTTTTTATTTAGTGTATCATTTTGTACTTTACACCCAAAGCTCCTTCATTCTAAGGTCAGCTAGAGGTGTCTGGAACGGGTATAAGAAACAACGAAACAAGAACCTGGATCCCCTGCTCGGTGTGTGGCTTTTTTTTATTGGTTTTTGGTTCCGCCTACTCTCTTTGTGCTGCTGGGCTTGCCCGTACTTCGCTACCTTCTGGAGAGGCCAGATTAAAATGCCTGGAGGTATAAAGCCTGTTGCTTAGTTGTGGTGTAAGTGGCTGAGTGTTTTCTTTCTTTTTTACAAAGTGTTGCCTCATCTTATACAGCATGATAAACAGAATTTCGCCAGCGAACCTTATTCAACACCTGAAGGAGTGATGTGTAATAGATATCCTAATCCCACTTGGTACGAAGGGTGCATTTTTTTTTTTTTATATATATACAGAGAATCGAGAAACAACTTGACAGCATATGAATATTGCTCAGGCTCTAAGGCAAAGCAAGGAAAAAAAAAATCATAGGGAAGAGGAAAGGAATGAAATGTAGGTCAAGCTGCGAGGTTACGATAGCAGAGTCGATATTTATAAAGTCGTTGCGGCTGAAACGAGCACCGCAGCAGGGACGACGCTGTTTCCAGGCACATTCATGAACACGAACTCACCTCTTTGACTGCTTCATCACAGAGCTTGGCTGTAGCTCTGCTTTCACTCTTTTTTTATCACCATGCTTTTCACGATAGCGAATTTCCTATGTTAATCTGCCAACATGACTGGCTGAATGTCAAACCAGTGACCTTGACTTGACATGGATGTCCATCAGATGTCCGTCTGCCTTCCCGTAGTTTTTCCAAGTGACCGTATTTGATTTTTGTCCTCTCGTCTGTCTCGCGTTCTCTCTCTCTCTCCGTCTCTCTTTTTTCCACACAAAGTGCCGGATCAATCATACAAATGAGGTCCTGATGGGCTGGCTTTGATGAGCGGACTCACTGGAGATTAGGACGAGCTCGATAGCGGCTTCTTAGCGAAGAATTAAACACTTCCGGTCGGGCTAATGGTGGATTACGGCCGTGGTACCGAGCGGACCAGGATAAACATCTCTCGAATTATATTGTGTCTACTGAAGGCAATAATAATAATAATAATAATAATAAAAAAACTTGTGGTGTGTAATGACAATGTTGCTGGAGGCCACCTGAGCAAAATACTGCTGTCAGTCATTATAAGATCATCTGACAGCATGGAAAAAAAACACTGAAGGTGCCAGCCTGTCAAATCAGGATATTAGAAATAATTATCATCTGTTATGGCCACAGGAAGTGATATGTCTGTCTGTCATGAAGTGCCAAGTCTGGCTCAAAAGCTCATCCATCCTTTCAGCCTCTTTCGATGTTTCGGGCTTTTCAGGAATGGAACGAAATTCAAGAAAAACCCTGAGTCTAAAATGGTATCATCACTCCTTAGTATTTTTTTTCTCAGCCGTCTGCCTGAAAGTGATACCGCATCTTTGTCTTAAAGACCATGCTGAATGTCATCGAGACATTTTCACCGGTTTAAACCTGAAACAGGTCCTCCCGAGTCAAGGCCTGGAATAGCAAAGCCTTAAAGATAGTTTTTTTTTTAAAGGAGAACTTTACAACCAATGGTGTTGTGTTCAACTCCCGATGCTACGTCACGACCCTAGATACAATGTACACCTCATTTTAAAACAAGATTACAGCAGGTTAGTAGGTCACATGATCATGAGTTTTGCATCTTAACCGTTATGACTTCAAAAGAGAAAGGAAAGAGCAAGGTGTTACATGTCATGTTTTCGAGTAGATTCTGCCACATTACGTCATTCCGTCAGCAAACTAAGAAAAACAAATCCCCTCTATGGATCAATACATCGTTGTACTTCTAAAGACTTCTAAGGCGTTCGCATGACAGAGGTATGTTTTTATAGCTAGTCTTTCCAAGAGTCGTTAGCCCAAGGCGGCCATGTTGGCAGGCCCGGGGAATGCTCATCTCAGGAATGTCTCTGTTTCTGCATGTCACTCAGAGTCTCTCAGACCTTTCGGAGCTCGCGTCGATTTCGAAGCCAACGGACTGCTTGTGTAAACACCAGAGATGCTTGGGGCGCAATAAACACACCTCGATTGCTCAGACATAAAAATAAACTGCCCCTGCTGCCGCGCGGTCATAAGAACCTCAGGTGTCAGCAGGTTAAGGGGCAGTCCTGTTTTGGTGATTTGCGACAGCGCTAATCTTAGCATGTCAGCGAGGGAGCTGCCGGGAGACCGCGGTCGGGGCTTAAGCCCATCGGCTCATGTGGGATCTATCCTTCATAACCTTCACGCTGAGCCTCAGCACTCTGAGTTTTATTACTTCACCCATCCAGTGTATTGTGCAACACATGCTTAGTCATGAGATAGCATTAAATCCTGAATGTTATTCTTTCTGGCACTACTTCTGTTTTTTTTTTTGTTTTTTTTCTTAAATAATAAATTATGGTTATAATATTCCTGTTATTAAATTACAAGCTCAAAGCTGTAATGACCGCCATATACTTCCTGCTTCTAGATCCCTTGGCTCTAAAGCTGGAGATCCTGCTTTCAATTACCAGGTTGGAAATACCAGAGATAAAATCGCATCTCTCTTTCTCCTCTGCTCTCCTCTCCTCTCCTCTATTGGCCCGGGGAGCGGTCTTTATTCGGCTCGCTCCTCACCACGCTGGGACTCTGAGCTAAATAGGCAGTGACAGCGCTTTCATGTAGCTGAAATGAGTATACTTTGCTCCTCTGAAACCCTCCCATTTCCAGTGCTGAGGTGTTAAAAAGGGGAAACCGACGAGGCCTCTTACCTCTCCTTCCATTTTTGACTTGACAGGGTTCTTTTTTTTTTCCCCTTTTTCGTGAAACGGCTTTAAAAAAAAAAAAAAAGGATCTCAGAGAGTCAAGCCAGCCTCTGCGATATCATTAATATCCGTTTAAAGCTTTCTCTGGGTCAGATTCTGTCTTTAGACTCGAACAGTCGGTGTGCGAACAAATAAATCATAGTTCCCTTTTAAAATCAATGCGTGCTTCTGTGTAGTGCAGAGTTCCGTATAATTATCGACCATGATGTCATTTCGAATGATATTATACAGTACCTCCTTGCAAATTACAGTATTTAAAAGACTCGTGTGTATGTTTTTGCAGGGCAAATGGTACGCTGTGGAGCCCAAGATGTCCCAGTGCTTATTTGAGTTTGGAAAGTTCCATTCCTTCTTTTCCATCTAGCACCTGACCAGCATCCGTTTCTGCAGAGTTAAACACATGACGCGTCACGCTCGTGCTGTTGTCCGGTAATCAAATTACGTACTGGGATTCTCAGCAATTCGCAGAGTTTTATATCATGACGTTGCTTCATTAGAACCTACGTCCGTAGTGTCTGATGAAATAAATCGCTACTGCAAATGACTCGTTGTCATTGAGACGTGAACGGGAGTACTTTTATTTTATGTTTTACCCCTTGCCTCAGGCTATCCAGCCCTAATTTCAGCTTCATCTCTGATCTAAGGCTGCCTGCGGGACATACTTTTTTTCCCCTTTCTGCTAAAGGTGAAAAACTGAAATAATCCCGTTAAGTTTGCTATTTTCTCCACTAACCTTGCCTTTGTGTGTGTGTGTGTGTGTGTGTGTGAGAGAGAGAGATTTTTTCCCCCCTGTGCTTAAAGGACATCTCTCTTTCTTTCTGTATCACTCTTCTTGCTTAATGAAGGAGGGCTACTTACAGTAAAAAATAAACTTACAGAAGATCGATATGAACAGTCCTAAGTAAAGTCTGCTCAGCTTGCTGTTCCTTGTGTATGTGTGTGTGTGGAGAGACTTAAGAGCGTGAGGAAGCTTTTTCAAGCGTGCTGATGATGCCAGAGGCTCAGGTTGATTCAGACACCAGCTGTTGGAAGATGTGAACACAAGCTCAGATCTGTTCTACCCTGCCCTCTTTTTGATAGGATCTCAGCTATGAAAGAGGTTGTAGATTTCTCACACTATTTATCCCCCTCTCTTTCTCAGCCTGCGGTCGTGGCTTCTTCAAGTCTTCGTCGCAGGACCTGCAGTGTTCGCGCTGTCCTGCCCACAGCTATAATGACAGAGAAGGCTCGTGGAGGTGCGACTGTGAGGACGGCTACTACCGAGCGCCCTCGGATCCTCCCTCCATCGCCTGCACAAGTGAGTTCAACTGATAACACACCAGAGGTGCCAATATTTTTGACCCCTTGCTACGATAATATGGGAGACATATATAAATGTAATATATATATAGCATTTTTTTTTTTTTTTTTTTTTTTTTGCAAAGCTGAAAAAAGTCAATTACATTAGCAGTTTTTCATGTCCGCTTTATTCAGGTGACCTTTGAACTCTGAATACATATCCCATGGTCATTTAAAAAAAAATTATGAGGAGCTTGGACTGAAATTTTCCCTGCTAGAGGGTTTTGCTTTGTGCATTTTTCATCTCTCTGGCTGATAGGATTTTCTTGCTAGTACTTACAGCATCTTTACACACACACACACATACACACACACACACACATGCTTGTGCTGGAATTGTACACTACGTTTAAATAAAGTTGTGTCTCCACCATGTTGAAGACAGGGTTCATCTTGTTTAGTCATCTTGTGATGATGAACATGATCTAATAACTACATGCTAGCTAGCTAATTACGCGTCCTTATAGATATTAGCTAGTTTACGTTTCCTTGTATTCTTAGTTATTAGCTAATTTATTTATTTTTTTGTAGTTATTAGCTAGTTTACATTTCCTAATCATTATTAGCTAGTTTATGTTTCCTTCTAGTAATTAGCTAGTTTATGTTATCTAACAGATATTAGCTAATAAATTGTTCCTTAAAGTTATTAGCTAGTTTATGTTTTCTTAGATTCATTAGCTGCTTTGTTTCCCTACAGTTATTAGCTAGTTTACATTTGCTTACAGTAATTAGCATATTTTATTGTTCCTTAAAGTTCTTAGCCAGTTTATTTATTTATTTATTTTTACAGTTATTAACTAGTTTATGTTTCCGTACAGATATTAGCTAGTTTACATTTTCTTACAGTTATTAGCTTGTTTATGTTTCCTCAGTAGTAAACTAGTTCATGATTTTTAGAAGCTTTTTGAAGATTTTTTCAGTTCTAAGCTAATTTATGTTTCTTTGCAGTTATTAGATAGGTTGTTTCCTTACAGTTATTAGCTAGTTTGTGTTTCCAATGTAAAAAAAAAAATAGTCTGTGATAAACTAGTAGATGTTTTTTTGTTTGTTTGTTTTCTTGCAGTTATAAGCTAGATTGGTTCCACAGTAATAAATTATTTGATCTTTTTTTAAATTGTTATTAGCTAGTTTATGTTTTTCACAGTTAACTAGTTTGATTCCCCAGTTTTTAGCTAGTTGACTAGGAATATTAAATATACCCTAAATAATCCTATACAAATACACTACCATAATAATCCATTACAGTATCTAGTTGTTTTTATATTATGCTTATGTTTTAGTCAAGTTAGCTTACATCATGCACATGTCCTGTATGATCATGTAAATATAATTAAAAATAAGAACTATTTTGAAACATGTTATTTAGAGCAATGGTGCTTACTTTAGCGACAGTAGCTAGCACACAGTGCTTAACCATCCAGAATAATACTTGCTGGAACATCTTGCTTTGTAGCTAGTAAAGTCAGCAGTGGGTTGCTAGTCAGACTCAGGATTTGCTGGCTAAATAGCTCGCTAACGATCGTTCCCAGACCAAATGAATTAATAATGAAAAAACAGTCAACCATTGTGATATTGGCAATAATGAAGTAAATATATAACAAATGTGCGGTGTGCTGGTATTTGGTCTTCCTCTTGTTTATCACAAATTGAGTTGCTAGCCATTTACAAACCTTAGCCATTGTTCAGGCTTGTTTGTGCTCATTGCTAGCTTCAAATCTTGAAGTGAACAAACTTTTTATTGCCCTTTCTAATTTAGCATCTATGATAAATGTTAGCTAATAGTTTTGTGTCCTTGACTTGCAACCCTTGTTTAGTGCAAGCATTCTCTCTCTCTCTCACTCTCTCTCTCACTCTCTCTCTTTCTGGTAGCTAATGAACAGAGGGCCAATTTGCTGTTTCCCGTCAAATTAGATTGCAATTACTGTCAGCACTGAAAGCCACAGGTCCCGGACGCTCCTTTCCCACCTCGCTCCCCTCATCCTCTCCTTTCCTCTCCCCACTTTCATTTGTTCCAGCGAGTGCCGCAATTACGCTCTAGCCATTGATGACTTGTTTACACAGACGAGGCTAGTAGAGGGAGGAAGGGTGGGAGCGAGAATGCTGCTGGTTTGTTAATCCACTACAAGCAGGTTTATTCATGAAGAACCCCCTCCTCCCCCTCCCCACCATCTTCACCACCTCACCACCACCCCTCTTCCCTTTTCTCTTCTTTTTCTTTCCTTCTCTTTACGCTCTTAAAATAAAAGTGAAAAACGAGTGGAAATAAATTCAGAAAGGAAACCGCTCATGGAAAGAGAAGCCATGGGAAGGTGAGACTTAACCTCCCTAACCTGACAAGGCGACTCCTCGTTTACCACGTCAGGCTTTGTCGACAATATGGATCTGATCAGATTTAGCCCCCGAAAGCAACCAGTTTTGGAGTTGTGCCTCATCGACTAGATGACTTGTTAGATGGAATTAAGAGACGTATCACAGCCAAAACCAACCCCTCTGTCTTTTTTATTGCCTAGACGGGTCAAAGGGTCAAATGATCAAGTACATCCTTCACAACATACCAGAGCCCATTAAAATGTCTCCTTATTTCTGATGATTTTTTATAATTTTTTTGCATTGTTTTTTCCCTCTCAAACACACGTCGTGAAACATTTTTCAGCCCACGCGCCTGCTTCGTTTGTGCCCGAAACAAAAGACAGGAACACGCTGTTTGCAATTTGCTCTAATGGTTACCCGCTACACCTAATCAGGAAACAGTAGGAAAGTTAGAAAGCTCTCTCTCTCTCTTTCTCTCTCTCTCTCTCTCTCTCTCTCTCCCTTTCTCTCTCTTTTTCCATACATCACTCACAGATCATTGTGTGACCTGTCCTTGCATAGGTTGTGGTTTCTGTGTTTGGCTAGTAAAACATTCAAAAGAGTAAAAAACAGGGAAACGCAAATCATCCGTTCCCTCCTGCCTTTATGCATGCTCTCTGACTGAGCCAAGCTTCTCATGCTACTTTATTGCATGAAATTTGTAATGTCCACCAAGCGTTGTCATGAAAATACAGGATTAAAAAAGAAGAAGAAGAAGTGATCTCCTGGCTTTAAGTGCAGCTGTGCAGACCGGCTAGCTTCCAAAAGCAACTCCGCATAGCGTAATTTCGCAAAAACTTCTGCGACGTTACAGCATGCTCTTCAAAAAGTCTCATCTTAATTATCTGTGGATTAAGCTAACGTGAGCCACGGATGAAGATTTCCTTTTGGGGATTCGCAGCCGTGGGAGACTGCAGCAGTAATTGGAGGCCAATTTACATTCGCTGAACAAACATGCGGACAGACAGCTTTTAAAATGAATGGGTGTGAACCCTGAAAAACCTCAGGCGCTAAACAAATAAAGACGCACGCGATTCTTTAAAACAGGGATTAAGACGAGGGGTAATAAAATTCAGATTTGAGGCCTGTACAAAAGGAGAGGCATGTCATTGTCCAGATGGGAGGAAAAGTAAATTAATGGCGGCTAAACCTATTCAGAAAATATGTCCTGCGGTTGTGTGTTTTGGCATGGCACCACACGATGCGCATTCCGGTTAGTCTCAGCCAATGCCATGACCTAATGAAATATATGAGCAAGGGCTCGGAGCAGGGCTCTGCTCCCAGTGAAGGTTTTATTATTTTTCAGCCAGCAAAAGAAAAAGGGAGATACTGACAGATTTTGGAGATGACATCAATCACGGATCAGCTGTGTGCGCGAACTGTATGAGGCAGAGGAACAGAGAAGTTTAAGAGGGAATGTATCACTCACTCATTCTATATACCACTTATCCTGTACAGGGTCATGAGAAGCCAGGAAATTATCCCAGGGGACGGGGTACCAAGCTATTGCAAGGCACACCCACACAATTTGAAAATGGCAAAACTTCGATTATTACTCTGGAGGAAATCAGAATACTCTGAGGAAACCCACTAAGCACATGGAGAACATGGAAACCTCACGCACAGAGAACCACTAACCACTATGCCACTGTGTCTCCTGAGACATACTGTAAAGTATCGATATACAGTAAAAGACTTCTACAGTAGCAACACATTGGTTGTAGGATGCTTCATACTTCTCTACATAATATATATGGCATGGAACGAGGTCAGGAATGTAAGGGGAATGTGGCATCCTACCAGAGTTCCTGTAATGTGCAAGTGGTGTTGAATGATTGTGTGTACAGTTCTCACAAACAGATGCATCTCTTCTGCAAGTTATCCATCAGTTTTCAAGGATTAGGTGTCAACTGCAGTGGGCTTTGAGCCACCTGGACCGGGATGGTCTCTGGATAAGAGTCTCATCGCTGTACTCTGCGTGAAGTCTTCTGTAAATAGCCACTTTATGGAATATTTTGATAGTTCTTCTTGATAGAGGTTAATTCAAACACACACAGACATTAAAGTATTTGTGGTGATTTGCCTAACATTGGGAAAGAAACGTACATAGAAAATGGGAGAAGGAAAATCTAGCTTCCTACCGCTTCCCCTCGAGCACCGAGACCATAATTCAGCCACCATGTTTCGCAAATCTGCTTAATTTCGTATGGAAGCGACTCGAGCTTAACTACGCTTAATTATTGACTTGACTTCTAATAGGAGGCACAGCTCTGAGCAGATAAGAACTGCATTCCAAAGTTAAGCCCTGTGTCTAGTCAAAACACACACACACACGCACATACACTCACGTACACTGTGGAGCAGCAGATGACCTAATTAACAGACTGTCACTGGAAATTGCTATAAGTCTGCCTTGCTTTAATGGCCCTATAACTCATTACTGAATATCTATTTATTTTCTTAATAAAATTTTTTCTTTTTATTTCAAAACAGGTCCTTTAATAGGAGTTTGTACCCCAGAGCTGTCTGAAAGGCTTTGAGCTGAGCTGCATTCTCAACTTTACACTTTCACTGACGGATCTGGCTTTGTAGATTCACACCGTACGAGAGTGTTCTTTGTGCTTGTCCACTTCTTGATTCTGATTGGACAGCAGGCTCAGTCCATTCCACCTACATAAAATCCATGGCTTAAACTTGTGGCGGTTAAGTAGTGAGATGTCTGGAAGGAGTCTCCAGTGTCAGTGTTTTGTACCAGTCAGTTTTTCCTCCATGTGAAAGTCTACTTAAGTTAGTCTAATAAACTAAGGGAGAGAAAATACAAGAGGTTTGTGATAAGGGGACTCTCACCTCTATGTTATCATGTTGTTGGAAATTAATTAGCGAGTCAGTGGTTAGAACTGATGTTGATGATTTTTTATAAGTAGTTGCCTTGTAGTCCGTCTGAAACCCTTGCTAGCTGTGATACTTGGCACAGGATGCACAGGTCATATGTATCTCAACAATCATATATAACAATACACAGTGATTGTTTCACTTCCTAAGATTGAGCTCCATCTCCTCCGACATGGACCGAGGAGACGCTGAAGAGGCACTCGAGGCAGCCTGCGAGTCACTCCTTGTTTATTGCTGGATAATCAGTCCCTTGATCTTTGCCACTCGAGAGTCAAAAGCAAGCGTCTGTGATCATGGGGCCGTAACCGCCATCGTTATACGTAGCCATGGAAATACACAATCGCGTCCCAGGAGGTGAAGTGTGTTTGTGTGCGAGTGGGCAACGAAGAGGTGAGGCTGAGGTGGAAAAAAAAAACAGTAGCGTGGAACAAGTGTGATGGTGTACCGTGATTAGGAAATCAAAAAAAGCTATATTATGCGACTTAATAGCAAAGCAAAATCTTCCAGGTATACAGCTAGGCTAGTATGCATGTAGTGGTCTAGTACGCTCAGTACATTAATTGGTACGAAATAGAATCGTCTGAGTACGCAAGCTAGCTGCTAGAAGTGTTCTAGGATAAGAACAGAATATTAAGCAAGCTGGTGAGTGTATAGTATAGGATAGTATTTAAGCACTTACTTGCTAGTATGTCTGTACGGCTTAGGGTGTGCTAGTATGTGAGTACGCTGTAGGCTAGTATGCAAGTACTTACATGAGCTAGTATATCAGTACGCGGTAGTCTCGGGTTACGCAAGTTGGTGAGTTAGTGTGGAAGTATGCAATAGGCTGGTGTGCAAGTATGCCAACATGCAAGTAGGCTAGCATGGTAGTAAGCAAGTACGCAGATACGCTAGTATTACAGTATTTCAGTGAGTCTAGTACGGTGTGTGCAGGAGTGAGGAGAGTTTAAGGAGAAGGGTTATATTGTCCATTTCTGTCTAAAGAAGTTGACAGCTAGCGTCAGGACCGGCGCGTATGTTATATTCTATATACATGCTTTCCTTTTTAATTTGCGTGTTGTCACCCCATCTTACCATAGCATTCAGGAGAATAAGAGAAGCCGCTGAATTGAGAGAGGAAGATGAGGACAGGAGAAAATAGAGCGAGTGACAGATGATGAGAACACACATGCACACAAACACACACACAGAAACCTCCCCTCTTCACCTGCCACAGGTGGCCCTTTCATCTCATCTGATCATGCATTTTACCTCCCTTCTCTGATGATGAATATTGCAGCATAAAGAGAGAGTCTGTGTGTATGTGAGCGTGTGTGTCTGCCATTATCCCTAATGAGGAGCACCTTTAAAGTGTCATATTATTCATCCCCACTGTTCCAAAGCTTGCTTTTTGCCCTCATGCATATGGATGGAGCATCTTGAAAGGAGATGTGATGGTGCCATCACGTAACATCTAAAAACACAACCCAGCTTGTGAAAAAAAAAAAAAAAAGCAACGGCGAACAACATTATCGCAATAGGATCGAGGTTGTGCGTGATGATCACAGAGGCCGCTTTTTACGACGTGAGGTCGAGCTCCTGGTATTTTAAAAGATAAAGTGACGACGCTGTGTTTTTCGGCGTAGAGGGAGGACGGGTATCGTAGGTCGTTTTGAGCTGTCCCGGCAGCCGTAACTCTTTCTTTTAAGTTTGACTCGTAAATTTCAGCCTTACTGTCGAGAGCATAAAGTTTTACTGCATTCACGGTAATCGTTACATGGTAAGCTTGTTATCCTTTTAGCTGGCTAATTAATTAGGAAGGCGAGACAACGACTCCATTACCAAACATTGATCGTTTATTATAACCTCCTGCTGTAGGAGACATCTTTTGAGTCTGTTAGAATCATTCCAGACTCATAAAACGCTAGCAGACTATGATAAAGACGTTTTGGTCTTCCTGTAATAGCGGAAGCCTCTATACCTTCAGCCTCACAGCTCATTATTGAGTTCCTTCACTGCCTCGTCTCGCCCTGGTCCGCACTGCCCTTGGTATCTCTTGAGTGCGCCTCCCCTGCATTGTGGAACGTTTCGCACTATCTGGGTTACACTCTAATTGTGTGTCAGCGCTTGCCAGCGGGACCGGATTCCGCATGTCCCCATGGCACTTTAATACAGCAGGCGAGAGGAGAGAATAATCCAGTGAGTGTGCCGGGTGTCAGCGGTGGCGGTGGTGACGGCGCTCTTCCCGTCACTTGGTCACAGAGCTCCTCTCTCTTTTCGCTTTTCTTCTCAACCTGACCTCTCTTGACTTCTTAGATCCCGGCATACACGATTTACAAGACAGCGGTCACCTTCTGTGTAGTTAGACAGCTCATCTCTATTCTTCTCCCGTTCCTGCTCCTCACTCTTAACTTAACTTTTAGCACTAGGAAACTTTTCTTGGATATATGAAGGACATGATAGAAAAAGTTTTAGGTTTTTGCTTGCTTAAGATTAGTGTAAAGAGAGAACTATTGGTATTTAGGTACTTGGGTTTGAGGCTTTAAGGGTTTATGCGTTCATGGTACAGGATCTAAAACAGATGTCTTTTGTCATTTCTCCAATATTTGGGGATTTTTTATGTAATCTGTTATAAAGTGATTTCCTGAAAAACCAGATGAACCATTGCTGCTGTGAGATAAAATGGTTTGACGTTTTATTAAAAAAGAAGATTGCAAACTTTGATTTCTTTGCGTTACCTACATAAACTCATCTCTTTTTGCTTCATCTTTTTCTGACTCTACAGGACCTCCTTCAGCACCTCAAAATCTGGTCTACAACATCAACCAGACCACCGTAACCCTCGAGTGGAACCCTCCAGCCGACTCTGGCGGCCGCTCCGATCTCACCTACCGGATCATCTGCAGGAGGTGCAGCTGGGAACCGGAGGAGTGCGTGCCCTGTGGTGGGAACGTTGCGTACATGCCGCAGCAGAGCGGCCTCACGGAAACCTCCGTCACGATCAGCGAGCTGCTGCCGCATGCCAACTACACCTTCGAGGTGGAAGCCGTGAACGGCGTCTCGGACCTGAGCCGGACGCAGAGACTGTTCGCCGCAGTCAGCATCGCCACCAGTCAGGCTGGTAAGAAGTTTTTAGTTTTTTTGGAAATGTGCTTAATGCCTGGGCAATTCAGTAGTAGTACAGTATTATGTTGTTGTGATGTATCCAGGCAACTTGCTGTATGACGGCATGCTCCAGGAAGGGGATTGTTTGTTAAATTGTTGGTTTTGTGGCAACTCTGGTTTCCTTGATGTGTACTCGGCTTGCCTGGCCTTTACCTCACTATGACAAAATATTTGCTGTCTGAATTTCTGACGTTCTTAGTAACAAAATATGATTAATAAAAGCCATGTGAGGGTTTCTTTTATTCTGCCTGGATTGCGAGACCTGCTCGAAGCTGAGAGGTTGGCACCTTGTCAGGTGTTCTCTTAAAAAAGTTCTTTTTGCTTTGATGAGTTTATTACCCGTCAAGGTTGCGTTTTGCTCACATCCAAGTCCCCGGTTAACAAGTTAGCAGTGCGTCCTTTTCGTTTTCCTTCCATCCCATTTCCCCAGAGAGAAACGACTCGTGGTGCTCCGCCGCTGCGCGTACACATCCAAGTAGCGCCATGCTAGATCTCATCTCTCTAATAGACAATTTTTAAGGATCATGCAAACAAGATTTCTCTTTCATGCCCAACCGTCCATGAAATATAATTTGCCATCAAGTGCGCACTGACTATGCTCATTAATGTGTGTGTGTGTGTGGTGGTTAACTGAGCTCAATAGCCTTGTTGTTTTACTGTAAGTACAATGCCAGCACAAATGATCTCTTTCACACACAAATAGACACACACGGAGTAACAGAAGGCCACAAGAAATAGCACATAATTCAAAAGCCATTTCTCACACTTATACGTATATGTTTTTTTTTTTTACGAACCGAACAAAAGAGCAGGATCTCAGATCTCTGATATGATTTTATAGCTGCATTTATCTCCTCCAGGATAAGGAAGGTGCAGAAAGATGGAGGGACGGAGTGGAGACTAGCGAGCAGTGATGAATGTTCGGTGACAGGGACCGTGACAGAGACGCACAGCAGAGCGAGAGACTGCAAGGGCATCCAGGCGCATAGAGAGAAAAAGAGAGAGAGAGAGAGAGAGACCTTAGCTCCGTCCAAGTCTCCTGTAATGATGCCTGGCTTGCTGACAAAACACAATTACTTCGGCAACCTTGGGCAATATGCAGTGATTAGTTAGTGCGATTGAGAGAACTTTATCCATAAAGAGATGTTCGCTTTGTTCAAACACATAGCCGCATTTGTATCTGCCAGGTCCAAAAGTTAAAGAAAGCCAAATATATGTCACAAAACAAGATTCAGTCACTCTTCACTAACATGAGTAAAAAAAAAAAAAATAATGATAATAATAAACCTGTGAACTAGCATTTAAAACTGTGATGTTACCGTATATACCTGCTTATAATTATATTTTTATGGCTAAGTTTAAACTCGTGACAAAAAAATCAACATTTAGTTTTTTTTTTTTTTTCTCACACAGAATGTGTACTACTGTATTTCAGCTAGCTAACCAATACTAAAACCTGCATATGTACCTGTGAGACATGCTTAGCAGTTTGCTAGCAGGGACCTAGCCGGCTAGCTGTTTGTGACAGCAACCGTTCAATTAGCATAGTCGTGTGTCCTCTTGGATCCTTTCTTGTCTATGATTTTTTTTTTCTTTATGATTTTTTTTATTACTATCTTAGCACATGCTTTTAGGGATGACAACATTAATGAATGTGTTTAATTATAAACCTAAATTCATAATTATTGAAGCTGTGTATACTTCTGTAGAAGGGTAATTCACTCTTGTGATGATGTAGTTCTGCACTTCCTCCTTTTTTGCCCATAAGCCTACCAGCTAGCTAGTGAAGTAGCCTATTAAGAATGATCAATAAGCAACATATTTATTAAGTTATTTTTTTAGCAGTTTCCTGTTAAAGAGACTTTTGAGAAAGTAGTGTATATTAAGTCTCAGAAGAGGAAATCTTGCTATCGTTTACCTCTGAGAAATGTTTGCGAGTTTTTTGCTAGTAGTTTAGCCAGCTATCTACTTTGGATAGCCGCATTTCAAATTAGCATAATCCTTTGTGCGTATGTTTTTTTTCTTTATCATTATTATTATTATTATTATTATTATTATTATTAATAATAATAATAATAATAATAATAATAATAAACAATTTACCACAGTACAGATATTAGGGATGGCAACATTTAACAATGTGTATAATAAACATAAATTCATAATTATTAAAGCTGTTTATGCTTCTATAGAAGACTAATTCAGTCTTGTGATGGTGTACTTGCGCACTTTCTCTACTTACTAAGCTAGCTATCTAGAGTTATCAATGAGCTTCCAATTTGTGGTTTACAACTCATTGTTTTAGCAGTTTGCTGTTAAACAAAGACATTCCTGAAAATAATGTAACTTAAGTCTCAAAAAGATAAAATCTTGATAACGTTTACCTGTGAAAACGTTAGACTAGCCAGCTGTCTAACTGGCGCAGCAGTATTTCAAGTTAGCGTAATCTTTGTGTTTCTTTTATGGGTCTTTTTCTTCCTAAACTATTTTCAGCACATTCCAGATTTTTGGATTTATGGATGCCAAAACATAAACACATAATCATCGAAGCTTTTTATGCTTCTATACAGGGTTACATTTTCTTCTTTGATGATTTATGCTTTTTCCCCAGAACCTGCTGCTCATTAAACTAGCTAGTTAACTAACTAACTACAAATTAACTAGTAATGAGCATTTTTTGCCCTAACTGGGATGCTGTTAAATAACGAATTTCCTGCTACAGCAATCTCAATAATGTTTCCCTGTGATAAATGCTAACTAGTTGTTTGCTAGCCATTACGTTTGAGACAGCAGCATTTGGAGTAAGCATGATCTATTGTGGTCCAGGATACTTTTATGTGTATTTTATTGTTTCTGAACTTTTTTTTTTTTTTTTTTGCAAATTCAAATCATTAATGTTTACTTTCAGTGTTGACAGAATTTACTACTGTGTATTAGGATAAATATCAGTAAGCTGTTTAAGCTTCTATAGTGGGCTTATTCACACCTGTGGAAAACTGCATAATAAGCTAGCTAGCAAACTAACATAATAAAAATTAACAGTAAGCAAAATCATTTTTGCCTAATTGGTTTACTGTTAGTGTAATTAAGGAATCTTTTTAGAAAAAAAAATCTAAACTGAGTCTTACTCTCAAATCTTGATGATGTTTAAAAGTGAGAAAAGTGTTAGTTGCTAGTTGCTAACAGGTACTGTAACTAGCCTTGCAGGATTTCAGGTTAGCATAATCCTTCCTCCTTCATCATTGTTCTTTTGTTCCTTGACATTAAAAAGGTACTTTTTGGGATGACAACAATTAGCACTGTGTATTCTGAATATAATAAACACAACACATTACAGGGATATTTCACTTTTTCACATAACTGCCAAAGCTAATGTGTTAACCTTTCCATGAAGCAGATATTCATAAATCATCACAACTGTGCATCTCATCTTTCTTTAAGCTTTTAAAATCTCTAATAATGCCTCATAAAGCTTATCTAATATGCTATAAATAATTTCTTGATGATTTAGAGCTATTTATTGTAATGGCATGGAGTTTACAGCACACCCTTTATAACTGATAATGATCATGAATAATTATGGAAATTATGTTCGGCACACCTTATGGCATTACAGTGAATAGTTATGAATCAAGGAATTATTTATAGCACTTTACTATCGCTCCATTACCATAAAGAAGCGTTAACAGTTTGTAAAGGCTTATACGTGCGGTTATAAAGATTTATGAAAATGCACATTTTCTCTGCCGTATTCTTTAGTAATATCCATGAAGCAAATAAAAGTTTTTTTTTTTTTTTGCTAAATTATGGAATAAAGGCACTTCTTGTTATTTGTAAGCACAATGCAGTCTTTGTTTTGGGTCAAGATAAAAGAATTTACCCTCGTCCGGCCACCCTCGATTCGCTGCTCAGCGAAGCTTCCCGACTGCAATTTTATCCCTGGCTGCGTAGTAAAAGCGAGGATGGAACTGATCTCGTTAGTGTTGACATCTGTATCATCGAACATCTGCACCTCAGGGCCTTTAACGAACTGCTTAACGAGCCCATCAGCCACCTCGGAACGAACGAACGAACGAACGGCCATACTGAAGTCAAAGATACAGTAGAGTGCGGTTAACGGCACTCTGTGGCGACTTTTAGGATTTTTGATAACCCTGGTTCGTGAAATGGAGTATAACCTGTTTGAGAGAAAAGACAAGTGATAGATAGTTTGAGATGAAGAGAAAGAAGGAGACAGAAAGAGAGAGAAAGAGAAAAAGAGAGAGTCACAGAGCGCATTTTAATCAGAAAAGCAAGCGGTTGCGTACAGAACGAGATGTATCTAAAGAGGAATTCACACCTCCTTTTAATTACCCTTGTGTTACATTCTCATGAAGAAATGAATGCAAGAAAGAGAGAGAGAGAGAGAAGGAGAGAGACAGCACTCTAAGTATTGTTGCTCAGAAACCTAATTACTTCCCAGTTCTCTCTTAAAAGGGTTTAAATAGCTGCTGTTTTTCACCCTGCGAGTTCATTATTATCACGTCTTCTCTTTTTTTCACCTCAGTTCTGTTCCTTTCTTTTTCTTCCTTCACCTGAAACGTGACCGTGGATCCAAATCGTGCTCTTTTTATAGGCATTTTAGAAGTCCTGAATTGTGACTCGGCAGCTCTACGGTTGACTTTGGTCAGGTCTGTTGAGGGTGAGATGCTTATAGAGCAAACGGTAATATTTACTGAATAGGTCTGAGCATTTGCAATGCCCGAATACAGCTTTTAGACCAGTTCAGGTGCAGGACAAAGGCATGCTGATCACTGTGTGTGTGGGCGTCAGAAATTTAAAAGAAATTAATTAGCTTATTTGATTATAATTCTGTCGCAGCATGTCGTTAAGTGTTTTATTTCGTTTATACTGCAACATTAATGGCTGCATTTTGTCTTGCTACCGATCCGAGGCTCTCGGTGGGAAATTGCTGCTTTATCGTTGTCTGTTCCTTGGTCAGCTTCTCCGGACACGCCGTTCTCGTGCCCTTTCGCTTCACCTCACTCAAGCCTCTTTTCACTCGAACTCGCAATTAATATGGCCGCTCCATCGCCAGGCTATCGCTTTAGCACGGATCTTGCTGGATACCTCCGAGACGGATCACACTTTTCCCCGGGAACAACGAAGCCATTGATCGATCGCTTTAAAGTCCTAATCTGTGGAAGGGCCGCGGAAAAAAAGAATGGACCGATTGATTCGCCGGGATTCCCAGTCGGCCGGTGTCGGTTTCCGGTTAAAGCGGATTCCACAAGCCTCTTTTGTAGCGCTTGTATGGAGTTTTAAGTTACCTGGCAACCCTTTCTTCCACCTTGCACTCTCGCTTACGCTACCTTTCTCTCCTTTCCGTCGGCTTCTCCGCTATTAGGTAACCTGACCTGGCGTCCTCGCTCCAGCAGCTGTGGCTAAGTTGCTGGTGGTCTCCGCGGCCGGACCGGCACTTAACCCAGGGCTTTTGTGCCTGGCTCGGCCGTCACCTGATCCTCGGGCGATGAATAATTTTCATGGAAGGTGCACTTTAATTACTTCGCCAGTTTAAGTGGCATCGTGGCAGCCTCGCACGCTCATTAATCTCCGGCTAGGATCCCGTTGCAGGGGCTTCCAGGCCGCGAGAATGCTCTCTGCTCGAGCGGGCATGAGCGATCTGCAGGGTCCATCCATCTCTCACTGGCTTTGAAAGGTTTAAAAAAAACAAAAACAAAGATAAAGGACTACAGTAATATACTATAGAAATAGGAATGAAAAAAAATATATATTCAAGAAGGAAAAATCTTAATCGGGCACATCTATATGAAAGGAAATTGAAAAAAAGATGTAAATAGTAACCCTTGCGAGTCAAGCGAAAGAAGGGTTCGAAAATTCAATTTAGTTACAGACGTACGCGGTTTTAAATGAATGTTGGTGTCTACAGAAAAAGCTTGCGCTTTAAAGCTACCCAACACGTCAAGGGCGAGTGCACACACACAAACACAAATACACCTAAACACACACACACACACACACACGCACGCTTCTTATCTGTTTGTACTCGGTGTGTTTTCTCCTCCTCTGCCTCTGTTTACCCGTGTTTAGCCCTTTCCCGAGAACAAAAAGTGGAGGTTTTTTATTTCTGATAACATCAACCTCAGAAGATGTGTGAGGATGAAGCTGAGTTTAATCTTAAGAGTTATTCTTGAGATTTAACCTGCCAGGCTGATTGTTTTTTCGTCAATTATAATAGTTTTTTGTCTTTTAATTTAAACATATTCTATATAACATGTCTCTTAACTCCTTTAGTAAGCCTAGTCTCCAGGTCGCTATGGCGACGTGAGCGTTGTCCATAAAAGTTGACATGCAACGTTAGGTTTGAGTGCAATACCATAAAAATGTAATAGAAACTTGAAGGATATAGAATTTAAATGATGGCGAAACACACACACACAGGACTCCAGCTGTGCCTCCTGGTGCTCTTGTTTGTGTGTGCGTGTGTGTGTGTGTGTGTGTGTGTGTGTGACAAGTTATCTCTGCCGTGTTTGCCCGGTCGAGGCGAAAGTGTTTCATTTCCTTCGGTAAAGCAAAGTGCCAATAAGAGGCCATACACACACACACATACTCTCTCTCTCTCACACACACACACACACACACATCAGAGATGCCTGAGAGCAGCTGCATCAGGGCTCAGGTCTGATCGAAGCTGTCACAGCATACACTTAAAATGTGTGAGAAGGCAGGAGGGAATGTTAATATGTTGAGAGAGAGAGAGAGAGAGACAGAGTGTATAAACGATGCACCTGTAGGATGTTTGACCTGGTGTGTTTGAAGTCAGGGTGACAGGAGACATGAGAAATCAATATCTTTAATTCTCATCCACACACAAACGCGAGCGCACACGGAAACCACCGCATTTGCAGTCCTGAATTTCTCCCACGTTTATTACACACCCCAAGCGTTCTCCGCATACCTTTCCATCTCCCTACATTTCCTGCTCAAACGAGCCGAAAGAGACAGAAAAAGGAAGATTGACGTCTCGTCCCTGACGTTATTCCGCCGCTTATCGTCTCATCTCCCGCTGAGAGAGAACTAATTACGTCCTCACGTGTCCCTGCTCGCACCTCGGATTGTCTCCGCCAGCTCCAGACTTTATAATGAGTTTTGCTTGCACTTCTTTCGAGAGGAGACTAAGAGAAAGAGAGGGGGGAGAATATAGAATAGTTTAGAATCTGCCACATATGGTGTGAAAAAAAAGGTGTGTAATTATAAGTGGCCTTTGACCCCTCGGGGCCGGGACACGGTTACATACATAGCTTGACCTTCAACTAGGCTTACACACCTGCTGCTCCATTTCTGTGGTGTGTATGGCAACACACACATGCACACACACACACACAGTCAAAGCTGAGCGACTCTAAAAATACACAAGGTGCAAAGTTTATAAGTAAATTTGTATTCACACACACACACACACACACACACACACTATGTTAAGTATGTATTTATATTAATTTAGTTTTTTTGTATTTAAAAAAATTATAATATAGATAAATATATAGGATTAAAGTCCATAAATCATGAACAAACAAACAAATAAATAAATAACAGTTATCAAAGTAACTAAATAAACAACTTAATCAGTAAATAAACAATTAACTAGGTATGCAACTAACTAAAAAAGAAAGAAACGAAACAAACAAACAGATAACTCACAAAAATAAACCAACCGACCAGCCAAACGAAAACAAACAATTAAATAAATAAAAACAGGTAACTATGTAACTAATTTAATATGTAAATATTATGATTTAAAAGGGTAACTAATTACCAATGAAAAATAAAAGGAGGGAAAAAATGTCTATAAAAACTGTAACAAAACTCTAAACTCTGATAACAGTTAAATGCTTTTCACACCGCTGGGCTGACAGCTGTCACACAACCTCACACACTCTGGCTCTAAAGTAGATTAACGTGCCTCCTGCTCACTCAAACACACACACACACACACACACACACACACACACACTGAAACAAAACAGCAAAACACAAAACAACAACAGATCAGTTTGTCAGTGATTCTAAGCAGCATTTGATGCCTCACTGTATTTACACGACCTCATCAGCTGACCTTTTTAAGGGTTTACACTTATCTTGCGTTAACACGGAGACACACACACACACACACAGACCAGTCAGGTCATGTTTATTAGAGCTGAGGGACGACATAAAAAACATTTACTGAGCCGGAATTTAATGAGTGGAGTATAAAACATAAAGCGTTCTGTAAGTATAAACTGGCCGAGTACACACTGTATAGATCTAATACGTTATTAAAAGTGACCTCTGAGTCTTTCTATTAGTTACACTAAATATGTAGCCTGACCTTAATCCATGCTTTTTGTCCGTATACACACACACACACACACACACACACACACACACATACACAACTTTATTACTGCTGAGGGACTGCGTAGACACACAAACACACACACACACACACACACACACACACACACACACACACACACACACACTCTGGTGAATAGTTCGTCCCTAAAACATAATAAAAGTTTAACAGCAAAAGCTAAATGCATAATTAACTGTGACATTTGACCCCTTTACACACCTGCTGCTCATTCTGTCTCTCTCTCACACACACACACATTCACACATTCTTTTTTCTCTCGCACACATTCCAATATTATATCAAAGCTAAGGGACTCTATAAAAGCCATCTGCTCCGGTGGCTTTTAATGATTTCGGTTTAAAACAACAGTATAAAGTCACCAGAGCCAGCGAGACTGGAGGTGCGAGACAGATGGGACTCACATGTGGAGTCCATTACAGCTGCGCGAGAGGAACAACGAGGGACTTTTGTGTCTCTCTAATGACAGTAGCTTTTTCACTGTTCTTTCTTTTTTAAAGTTGATTAAATTAACTGATGAGTCCAATGTACTGTACGTGCGGTCCTGATGCTGACAGGCAGAGGATCGGCTTTCGTTTCGCCCGCAGCTTTTAATATGGCGTCTGTTTCATAGGAACAATTTGTGAACTCGTAAAACGGCGTTTAATTTTTTATGTTTTTCTAAATAGACATTCATTTAGTGTATAAATGGCACCTATTATTCACTTTTTGTTTTTGGACATTCACATGAGTCTCCAATGGTTAAGACAAAATATGAGGAAATCAAAAATTCCTTCTCATTTTTTCAATTCTTTTTCCACATTTGTGCATGTTAACATTTCAAGCATGAAGAAAAAGGTCCTGTTTCGCAAAGAGGGTGTGTTTGACTCTGACTCACAGGTGCTGAAAGAGAACCGAAGGAATTCCATGAAGGCACGATCTGAAACATCAATGGAGGCTTTTAAGATTTATATTTGCTTAGGTTGTTTAAATGGAGAACAATATGGGACCTTTAAGGAAGGAGTCTCCAGCGTCGGCGACTGTAGCAGTCAACAATAGAAATTATTTAGGAACAAGCTATAATACAAAGCAACTATATAACTTTAAATAAAAAAAAAGTATTAACATCACTGATTATTTTCCTAGACCAGAACATCACCCGAGTCTTTTATTTCTTACTTAATGTGCGGCTTTCAAAAAGTTACCTGATACCTGACTTCTGTGCTTGACGTGAGTTTTTTTCCCTTCTGTTGTTTTTTTTTTTTTTGGTTGTATATTTTTAGAACCGAAGCCTTATTTTACTTACCTCAGCCAGGGAGAAAAGAGCAATTTTTCTCCTCTGACAGCTCGACACAGACAAAAACAGACAGAGTGGACAAAACGAGCTAGTGTCATGGTTTTTTTTTTTCTTCTATTTTAAGCCATTTTGACCTTACGTTAGACAAAACACTGGCTGTTCCTTCTTTTGTCTCTGTTTTGCTGAAGTCAACTTTCTGCTGCTGAAAGAAAGGCATGAAAGGGAGAGAGAGAAGGAGAGAGATTGTCAAAGGGGTTAGACAGATGCGTCTCGTCTCATCAACACTCTCATAATGAGTCGAGTTGCGAGCTCTGCACTCGGTGATTGACATAAATCAGAGATGTTCTTTTAAAACAACTCGATTTCTCGTGACAGCTTTTCCCTTTTGGATATTTTTCCATCAGCTTAAAAAAAAAATGAAATTAAAAAAAAAAAAAAAAAAGGAGATGGGATTCCACCTAAAATGCTGAATTATGTCTGCGAAAATGAGTCGAAATTCCTCCGGTGCGGCGTCTCTGTCGGACTGTTTTATAGAAGGCGGGTGTTTCTCTGCCAAAACGGTTGTTAAACTAAGTGCTTCAGCAGGAGTAAAACAATTTGGCAAGGCTCTCGCTGCTCATAACGCCATAAAGATGTTCCACATCCTCGACGTCCCAGCGCTTTTTGGGCAAAGAGCGCTCAAAGTGGCTTTTATAGTTGTGTCAACAGTTTGGATGAGAAAATTCGCCTGAGGCCACGAAAGACATCGCATTAGCCTTTTGTCTTTTCAGACGAGGGCTCCTAATGTAATTGCGGTGAACGTGTCACCTCAGGGCGGAATGCCGCGCGGCCCGAGCGTAGCGGCGCCGACCTTCTCAATAGACGCGACGCTTCGTTTCGGACAGGTCGGACATGGCAGTGGGGTTAACGGTGTTGAGACGCGTAATAGCTTCCTAGGTTCTTCCCTCTTCAGCACGGACTGCAGTGGAATTAACAATCTGGGGCAAGTACAGGGTTGAAGACTGAAGTAAGAATAGAGTATTTAATTAAACACTTTTTTTTTTTAATGGCCAGTTGTATTACTTATCCACTGAACCTTTTCCTGTGAAATAAAGCTTTCTGACTGTTTAAACTTGTTCTTATGGAAAAGGTCACCATATGAGCAATTATTAGTATTTGAGTTGTTGCTATAGAAACAACAATAATCTTTACAGTGTAAACTAATTTTAGAAAAGTGTAATAATAGGTGGGAATAAACCCAGAGATGCAACTACTGTAAACTGCATATCTACAGTGCTGTGGAAAAGTATTTGCCACTATGTTTGATGATTAAGACCATCAAACATATTTAAATATTACATTAAGATAACCTGGTTAAATACAAAATGCAGTTTTTTTATATCATGATTTCATTTATTTGCATGGGAAAAAAGTCCAAACCTGCCTGGCCCTGTGAAAATGGTTAAATCATGAATTGAACCGTGATTTTTTGGAAAGCAGAGTAAAAGTTCACTTGCCACACCCAGGCCTGAACACTGCCAGACCTGTTGAATCAAGAAATTACTTAAACAGAACCTGATCTCGAAGGATCTCAAAAAACACCACATCAACAAATCTTAAGGAATTTAAGAACAGATGAGAAACAAAGTAAAACATCAGGAAGGAGGCAAAACATTTTCTACAGCAGTGTACAGTATAATTGATATGATGTTATATCACTGTATCATCAGTCATATACACTGTAGTTTGGTTATTGCTTTATGAGAAACAGTAGCAGCAGCAGTGGTTGTAAAGCAGAATGGCCACTTTTGTCACTTTTTTCCTACCCCAAAAAAAAAACAAAAAAAAGGGTAAGCGTTTTAAAAAAGAACCGTGTGAAACCATCTTTATTTCCATGACAAAGCTCCCACCCGCCAATTAAGCGTTGACAGGGTGGATCTGGGCTCAAATGGGAGCACAAAGCATGGCCAAAGCTGCTTGTAATTGCGAATGCGCTCAGCGTATAGAAGCCTGACACCCCAAGAGCAAACGACTCTACTCTACCATCCAGCAATTACTGTACACTCTTAACGTTCGACAGTCAAAACAGCAGCACCTGTTCGGTTGTTTGGAACTCTTTCCGCTCACTTCTTTTGTTTGACGGAGCAAAAGTTGCTGCGGTGGTTTCCGTGTAAAGAATGCCTGCCGTCCGCGCTCGGATTGAGCCCGAGCGACATTGATGGTGGTCTTCAGTTTGAACTCCCCACGCTTGTGTACACAGTACGTAATCATTGTCCAGGGCTGAAATACAGAGCGGGCAATGGAAAGAAACGGCCGCTGCTATTCAAGCGGATAAACAATGGAAGGCTTATTCAGAATTGTGGCCTTTATTTAAAGCTGGTCAACTAAGAAAAAAAAGACAATGCAATTAAGAGCGTCCCCAGGCACTGGTGACCAATTAGACCCACGTGAATAATGGCCAGGATTATTCCTATGCGTTACCATTGTTTTTTTGTGTTTTTTTTTCCTTTTCAGACCTTTTTTTCTTTATCTTTACAAGCGTAAGAAGTTCGAAACTGTACCTGTTTATTTTGTTCGCTCAGGATCAAATTAAAGGGAAGTCTGGGGGTTTGAAATGTCAAGCTAATCAAAATCGGGTTTCTGTAGCAGGCTAAGTTTCCGACCTTAATCAGGCCTCTGACTTCAAAGGGCCACCCATGGCCCTTTCTTTTTTCCGTTCTCGTTTTCCCTCTCTCTCTGTCTCTCACTCTCTCACTCACATACACACACATACACACAGCAATGAGCTCGAGACCAATTCTTCTTCCATGCCGCATGTTTTTTTTTTTTTTTTTTTTCTATTTGTGTCATGGCTTCGGTCATTTTAAGCAATGAGAAATAACTGAAAATAATCTCCAGCTTTGATCCAAAATTAGAAAACATCATCCCTTTAATGGAGCAATTTAACAAAAGTGCCTGGCGTAATTACTTAATGACACAAGGCCTAGCATATTTGCTGTGTGCGATTTGCCCCTGTCCTTTGGGTGCCTTAAAATCAAACACAATTGATATAATTGGGCCAACCTGTACCGCTTCAGATACAATTTCTACTTCTGTTGCTTGAAATACCCCGGCCCTCCCCCATCCCACCCTGATCCAACGAGCCGAGCTCGTCAGCAGCGAACAATCTATTTTTGGTTAGATTGTCACAGGTGCTTTGCGGAGTCAAAGGGCGATCGTACAAAGCGGATTTACTGAAGGAATAATTGCTAGGCTTTTCAGCGGCGGAGATATCCGCGGTCTCAAGCCGAAACGCAGACGCATTATCTAGTCCATTAGAGGTGATGACCGTTAAACGTACCTTCATTGTGTCTTGATTGCCAAATGAATATGAGCATGAATACGGAAGAGAATTATAAGGCCATAATCACAGAAGGGCATGGCGACATGAAGGACCTTGGGAATTTTTTCATCGCTGCTCTTGCTAGTGCGAGTGAACCGGATGGTTATTTCACTTTCTGTGAAAGGAAAAGCCTTGGGTAAAGTGTACGAAGTGAATCGAGAGTGGTGCTCAACCTTGATCTAACCACTGGATCTCCCATTGACCCAGACTGTTGCTTTGTATGGTGCAGCAATACATGCGTGGAGATCATCCAGACAGGCTTTTCTTGTACTTTAATGGTCTATGAGAAAATATTTTTCAGCATTTGCACTTTTTTCTGTTCAAGTGACAAGGCAAACTAACATGTTCTGAGGACACTGATAACTCTTCTGCATACATTAGCTGGCAGACACCCAGTATTGACTAGTTGTTTTTTTCTCTGATTGATAGAAAAGCGTACACATTGAGAACACAGCTAATAATCGAACCAGGAATCTCTTGATGATTGGGTAAAGGGTTTTTTTGGTTGTTTGTTTGGTCATGTTACTTTCAATGAAAAGTGCTGTCTCAGTGGGTAGGGCTGATGATCCGAGACCTGTCTTTGAGCGAGACCCTTGATTGCTCAACTGCATAAACATGTCAGCCAAACAAACAAAAAGGTATGTTTGATGGTAAATTTAAAGATGATCTTAATAGATCTTACAAGTCCTAGGACATGAAATGACTTAAGCTTTTTTCTTCGGGCAGAGGGAGCAATCAGGTTTTCAGTTTGGGATGGTTTAGACTTCACCACTAGGTAAAGGTTCCAAACCATTGTGTATCTTTTACAGTCATTTATTTGACATAAATTGTATTGACATGTAATTTAGACAAGTGACAATCTAAGCAGTGCCACTATTAAGTTGGCCCAGTTTGTTAAGGGTTAAGGGGTCCAACAGTGGAAACAATGTTCTGACTACCTTAACCGCTGACATGCCATCACCTATCAAGTAAATGTAAATGGCATGTTTTTCCAAAGGTGAATCCCTCAAGGTTACGTATTAGGACCTTTATTATTTTCATATTAACTTTGTCCATGGTTAATAAAGTGTGGCAGTAGAACGGGTTAACAGGTCACACCGTCCGAAGACATGCATCATAGGATGATTTTTAAATTGCCCGTAGTTTTTGTGCCCTGTAATGAGTTAGCACCACATCCAAGTGGTGTACCCTGTCTTTTGCGAGAAGTTCACAGGCTTCTCGTGACCCTACACAGGATAAGCTGTTTAAATAATGAATGGACCTTATGTAAGGTATATTTTTGTGGTTTTAGTCACCCTTCCATTATACTGAAAGTGAAGTTAAATTGCTAGCACACACATCCACCTGTACCTAGCAGTTACGTATGGCACAACGGGTAGCTCAGTTTTACATGGTCTTCAAATCAGAAACGCAGAGGCCGAAGATGACCTGGTCATTTCCTCCAGCTGGGAGATTCATGAATTCATGTGTAATCCTTTGTTTCGTGGCTATTTTTTTTTTTGCATGAAATAACAGTAAAGACGATTAGGGAGTAGGTGTCCTGGGGGTAAAACAAGTGCCTCACAGCTGTTTACTCTGCCATGTATCCGATCTGAACACAGGAAGTGGAGGATCAGACTCGGCCTTCTGAACCCCTTACTGGGACTAAGAGAACGCGAGGGTGAGAGAGAGAGAGAGAGAGAGAGAGAGTTATGTCTCCTTTACAGTATTTCTACAGTCACTTTCTGACTCCTTGATTTCAGAGTTAGTTAGGAGAAGCAGAGAAAGAGAATATGTCACAGCAGACAGAAGTTCTCATGCCTTTTAAGTGAACCCAGTCAGTCTGGAGGATACAGGGCCATGAAAGTGAGAGGCCGCTTTGTTAGAGCATCAAGACGATCACTCAGTGACAGCCCCAGTTCACACACTCGCTCCCGGGGCCAGAGAGAGGACAGGAACATGCCGGTTCTCAGACACAGGCGATAATCCGGCTTTTCTCACATCGCTCAGCTCATCCTCAGACCCAGGAGAACAACTTAAGGTCGTGCAGCAAGCTGAGAAACCTGACGTTCACTTCAAATGTTTTTCCTGACGTATAGCCAATCACACCTCTGCATCACGCAGACATCAGTGACATCAACTGAAACGTTATGGCTGGTGATTTCGACGGTTGCGGTAAATTTGCATTGACGGTTGTGTGCAGCAGTACAGTTGTTACAACATGTATCAAGGTGTATTTTGAATGTTCGAGTCTGGGAAAGATTAATGGAAACTCCATAGAAGCTGGAGGCTCATTTTTATTCATAAAGAAAAAAGAAAAAACAACACAGGACTCCCCCATGTGAAGTTTTTCCAAACTTTTCCCAAATTTTCCCAGAAATTTACTCCAAAAAGTTATGTTTTTGTTTTGCTTTTTATTATATTATGTTATTTATTGTTTTTTTTAAATAAACTTTATATTCCTATTTAAAATTTTCTTTAAAGAATAGTCACTTTAGTTTTTAACAGTTTCTTTGGCTTATATTTATATATTAATTTTAAGTCTTTTATGCTTATATTTATATATGCATATTATATATTTATGTGTCTTCAAATTATATTTAAGATACTATTATTTTCTAATCTCACGTGTCACTCAGTGATAGTTTACTATTTCGCAATTCACCGTATCTGGCCCACGCAGGCCTCTGGCACGTTCCCGAAAGGCGCAGAGAAAGGGCTTTCGTTTTGTTTTGCTGTCGGAAATTCCCGTTGCCGCTGACTCGCGCCGTGAGTGTCCATTCATCACCATCAGGAGTTGTTTCCTTAAGCCAGCAGAACAAAGTGCTCTCTCTCTCTCTCCTTCTCTCTCTCTCTGCAGCGTTTTATCATTAGCTAAGGGACCATCGACTCACAGGCCAAGCGGAGCCTCGCTGTCCGTGTTAAAATCTTACCAGATGATCGATTTTTGTCTGTGAGGGCGGAGTCTTACCGCAACAGCTATTTGAGTCATCCTAAAACAAGATGTCATGCTCTGACGAGCGGGCACGCGTTAGTAAAAAAACACGCACGTGGGAGTTAGAGGATAGGCGGCTGAAGGATTTACCTGCGTCTGGAGCTCAGGGTTGGGTGTTAGTCACAGACGCACGAATACACACCCAGCGTTCCAAGGCGTTTGAACTTGCTCGGTGTGACTGTCGGAGGATTTATTTATGTCTGAGAGAGATTGTTGTGGCGGCAGCTACGTGTGCGCGTGTGCTTTTGTGTGTCGCTTCCTACGACTCACTGACGAAAAGTGTTCAGTCTATGATCAGATTCTGAACCTAGCAAATTGAGCACTACTCACTCAACCATCAGAAGCTTTACCTTTTGTTCATAACATGTCTAAAGACACATGTGACAGGATTCACATTCAAGATCTTCTAATATATTAATCAAGTAGGAACTAAAGTTGTGAATGGTGAACTGGACCAGCACTGGTTCGGATTCGTCGCTTCATGTCTTCAAAGCGTCGATTTAAGTGCTTTTTAGCTGCTGTCACTGAAATCATGAGTTTCTGACAGAAACCTGAACCACATCAACCTCCTCTCCACCCTGTCTGTCCACCTGCACTATGGCTTGAGGTGATAACAATGAGACTGACAGAGCCAGAGATTACAGGAAGAGAGAGAGAAGGAGGGAGAAGTCAGAGTGAGGTCAGGGCCAGGGGACAGAAAATTTATTTGGCCGCTGGTTTGAAGGGCACGTTATCGTCCTTGTGTCGGATTTTGGCGTATGTTTTCCTCTAATCACCAGTGATTCTCTCAGTTTCAAACCTCCCTCTTTTTCATGTATAGTCGATCTCTTTCTCCTCTATGATTTATCTTTCTCCTGTGCCCTGATTCTCAATCTTTCCCTGGCTTGACTTAGTCTTCTTTCTCTTGCTGTCTCTATCTATACACCTGTCTTCCTCTCCAGCTCCAGCTTTGGTCTGTCACAACAGTATCCATCTCTCTCTCTCTCTATCTGTCTCTCTCTCTTTCTCATCCTCTATCCTCCTTACTTTTTTCATATGTTTCATGCTGTCCTTCTCTTATCTGTTTTGTCCGTCCATTTCTGACCTCACCGTATATCCTCTCTCACTTCTCATATCCCGTATTTAGCTTTATTTCCCACATCTTCTACTCACATTCTCCCTGTTTCCATCTCTCGCTTAATTTTTTTGTGATTTTTTTTAAACATAGAATGATCCTTCCTTTTCTTCCTCACTCCCACCCTCTAATGTTATATTTGTCCCTCTATCTATCTTCCTCGCTTCTCTCGCATCTTCTTTGTCTCTCACTCAATTATTCTCTCTAATGCAGTTCCTTTGCTCTGCTCTATTGTTCAACCTCTTCTCGTCTTCCTGCTTCTTTTCCACTCTGGGTTCTCTCTCTCTCTCTCTCTCTCTCTGGTGAATGTTCTCTCTCTTTTTTTATATAACACCTGTTTAATTTTGTAATTGTGGATATTTTTTTATCTCAGTCCTTTTGATCCTTAAATATTCCCATACTCTCTCTCTCTCTCTCTCTCTCTCTCTCTCTCTCCGTCTCTCATGCTCTTTTCCTCTTCCTTCATCTTTGCGTCCCGCCTTCCGAACGAGGCCCTGATCACTCGTTCTCCAGGCTGTTAATTGCGGTTGATATGATCTCATGCTAATCTTTGTGTCCTGTGGGAGTCTGGAGACTGGATACAGATCTATTAGTGCATGCGAGTGTGTCAGAGTGCTCTCAGTGTGTATGTGTGTGTTGTGTGTGTGTGTGTATACTGTATGTGTGTGTGGGTGGGTAGGAAGCCTGGGTGAATAACCAGATGAGCTACAGTGTATACTCTGTGTGTGTCAGAGTGTTTGTCTGTCTGATGGTATATGAGTGTATGATTCAGCACGATAGAGCATATCTGTGTGTGTGTGTGTGTGTGTGTGTGTGTGTGGCAAGACACAGCAGCCTTATGACACAGTGTATTTGCATTTCTGTGTCTATGGTTATTTAAATCTCATACTATATTATTATTAGCATAGTTAGCTAACTAACTAACATTTGTTTACAGATCCTAGCTAACTAGCATAGAACGAGATTCAACAAATAAAATTTAATTCCTTGATTGGGCTGCCTTTATTATTATACTTTATGTATTTTTTTTATATACTTTTAAGGCATTTCTTTTTAATATCTAACCTGTCTTAAGAAAAACACTTTTTTTAGCATTTTGGTGTTTTAGCATAGAATTAGCAGACCTGCATAATATGGCTAACTACTGAGTATTTTATAGCTTTTTATATTATTTTTAAAATATTATAAATGTTTGTCATTTTGAATGGAATGTCAGTGTGGAAAAAAAAAAAAAACACACCGCACCTTAAGGATTAGCTTAGCTTAAAAGTTAACATCTTCAAACGTCCCTCCCAGGATCTATCAGCTGGTCGAAACTAGCATTCTCCATTCTCATAACAACATACCCTCAGTAATTGGTTAACATAGTTACTGAATAATAGTTTTTGAGTAATGTGTTTTAGGTAAATAATTGGGGAAATAATTACAGACGATGTTAATGAGTTACACTCCCAGGTTAATATTGTCTGGAGGAGCTAGTGCGAGATTGTATGAGCTAGCTATTTTTTCTTTTTTTGGTAGTTTGCTAGCCATAGCAGTAGCTTGACACTTTGATGGGCCATCTTGAGCATAAGTAGATTGGGAGTTCCTGCTTAATAGCTCACTTTCTACTAGTTTGGCAGTTTGATATCTAGTTTATAAATGTATTTTTCGTTTGATTGTTTGTCTGATTTCTCACTTGGCAGTCTGATAGCTCATGTTACTGATTTGTTAGCTAGCTTAACAAGGTGATAGTTTTCTTTCGGTTTGATAGCTATTCTTCTTAGTTTCGTAGTTGTTTTGCAGTTTTAGGGTTGGTTATACAGTTTTATTAGCTAGTTTGAAAGATGGATAGCTAAATTTGTTCGGTTTGAGAGTTAATTGTTTCTAGTTTGGTAGTTTGATTGCTAGTTTTACAGTTTGATAGCTAGATTTAGAAACTGATAGCTAGCTTAAAAGGTTAATAGTTTTTTTTTTAAGTCTGATTGCTTGCTTGACAAGATGATGGCTAGCTTGACATGTTAATAGCTTTTTTTAGTTTGCTGGCTTGTCAGATATTTTTTTTTTATTTGAGATTATGGTTAGTTTGACAGGTTAGTCGTTAATTATTAGGTTTAATAGCTAGCTTTGCAGTTCAATAGCTTATTAACAGTTTAATTAATAATTTGCTATCTAGCTTAACATTTTTCTAGCTAGCATGACAAGTTGATAACTTGATTAATTGGATAATTCTCACCTCATTTTTGAGATAGAAAATTTTTCACACACAAGTGTTCATGCAGCTAATTCAAAATGTTTGTTTCTTTACTGGAGGGGTTTAACTGGATGGGTCGAACTGAACTCATGTCTTTTCCATGAGTGAAGACACGTTTTGGCTAGTCTCATACCTCGCTCAGTGGAGTGTGTCCAGCCCATGTGTGCGTATGTGTTTGAAAAATTACCGCATGGCCTATGTCCAGATCAGTGATTAAGAAGCATATGAGGCCTGATGAAGACGATCACCTTCCTGACGACGGCCGGGTTCAGATAATAAGCACAGGTTTACTCCCGCGGGACCATAGCTTCTGTTTACTTTCATAACAAGATTTTAATTTTAAATTTTGTACATCTGCCGTCTGAGTCCACTAACCAGAACTGTTTGCTGTTCAGCCTTTCCCTAAAGATAATTAAAAAAATAATACATACTGTAAACTAAATAGCATTTAAAAACTCAATAAATGGACTTATAAGCTCAAACGTTATGGAAGCTAGAAGGTCTGACCAGTAATTAGTACAGTTTCACCTTCTAATGTTTAATACTGTATATTTCAAAATATTTAGATAAATTGCAAAATATAAATTAGTAAACTACAAGTTACTACTACAAAATTTAGGTTTTTAAATTTCTAAATGATAAGTACATAATTATAATTACATTTTATAAATAATTGATGTGAAAACTTTAAGATTTGGAGTCAAAAGCTACAAGGTTATGGAAGCTAGAAGGTGAGACATGTAATTAGTCGACTACATGTAGTTTCAGTTCCTGTTGTTTAATATTTTTTAACAGGAATATAGTTGTTATAAATTCAACAGGTGGACTTGTAAGATAGATTTACGTACTTGTAAGCTACAACTTAGACCGGGGGTCGGCAACGCTCAAATAGCCATTTGGACCCGTTTCCCACAGAAAAGAAGACACCAGGAGCCACAAAACCCTTTGACATCTAAAATGAAGATAGCATTGCATATATTGTTTTTGACCTTTATGCTATGTATAGAAAACTATAGTGTGTTGCATTTATGAAATCAATGAACTGCTACAGGGAAAATTCAATTTTATTTCTACATGAACAAAAACTTTTTGAACTCCAAAATAAAGATCTAAACATCTATTTGAGTCATCCTAGTATTTATGAAATAAAAGGACGAACTTAAATTATTCACCTGCAGCAAAACAAATAAATCGTTTGAGATTTCCATAATCTTCATGTTTAGAATTACATTAAAAAAAAACTAACAATGATGTGTGATGTGTAAACAGTTATTGAGTTTAAAAGGTGAGTGTGTATGCAAAAAAATTAAAGATTTACATATGTAAATTGTAAAGAAATTATAAATCGTAAAAATTATGTATGTAAATAGTGAGTTACAAAATATGAGTACAGACCTTAAGCTATAACATTTTATTGAACCACTTTTAATTAACAAGCTGCACACTATGGACTCAAAAAAAACCTTATAGGTTGACTTACTATGTATAGGTTCAGTTTCTGTGGTTCGTTGTGGTATGGCAGGAATGTAGCTCTCAATTCAACACATGTTTTTATGAGTTTGCTATTTCTGTAAACATTTGGTTAATGTGATTTATAGGTAAACCTAAAAAAATGTTTGTTTGAAACGCACTGTAAAGAATTATTGGTACAGAGTGTTAGGTTATTATAAGCTTAAGTTATTATGCTTAAACCACAGTGACTGCTAAGTGTTTCTTAGGAAATCAAATTTAGACACTTCTTTTAAGACTGTATAATCTTCATGGTCCCACCCAATTCCTGTCAACAAGAGCAAGATTTTAAGTAAGTGATTAAAAGAACCAGTCTCAGTCCTCAATAAAATAAAGCCTTTACAGTAGTCATTGTTTTGTACATGTCAGATTTGTGTATTTGTACAGAATGCATCTGGTTTTATGTGAATACAGCCTTGGGCATTGTCTCCGCATTGTTCAGAGATGACGAGATCTGCGCTTATTCACGCAAAGCTTCAGTATGCAGTTTTATTACGATGGGACCATCAAGGATTTTGAGTCCATGAAGCAGAAAGCTGCATGTTGTAGCCTTTCATTTTGCCAAAGGTCAGCCGAGGCTGTGAATAAAGTGCAGCGTGTTCACTAAACTGCTTTTATAGTGAGTAAGAGTCTGTTTTTCCTGTATTGTGTGTATGTGCTCCGAGAACCTGTTTATGTTATTCAGGGCGATTGTTGGCTGAAAATGTAAAAAGTTCTCGAGTTTTTTTTTTTTTTTTTTTTTTGCATCATTAGGCTTTATGTTCTTGTCCTTGTTCCTATAATAGGTACTAAAAGCATCATTGTTCAGTAAAGGTGTACTACAAATACAACAGGAGTGAGTACTGATGGTATTGAGGTTTAGTGACTTATTCTGTGCACTGTGCTCTTTTGAACATATTCTGTAGACGTGGCATGCATATTGTTTTCGCGACCAACCTATAGTAACCTCACAAGAAGTGAACAAACACAAGATTCACTTGGAAGCTTGTAGAGCACAGGTTTATTCCATACATCGCAGAAAACATTCCATATCATAACCGCGTTGCTGCATTTTCATTCATTATGCGCTGAGGTTCTTCCATCTTCTGGGAAATACGCTTTTCTCCACCTTTACTGCCGCTCGTTGGGAGAAACAGGCAGATGATTTTCCATCACTGTCATTTAAATTCACTTTAGTTACGTGCCCGAATATTGCGTTTGGACGGCGGGAAGAAAAAAAAAATAGCCTCCAGATTCAGCAGTAACGGAGCGGAAATGAATGCAGGACAGATGAGTAATGCGCCCATGCTGTACGTAGGAGGGTCCAGCCGTCTGGTGTCCACTACTGAGGGTAGAATAATATGATTTTAAGAAACAAGATTCAAATTTTTTGTCACTAACGCAAGTTGAAGTAGTTTGTACTTATTGGATGATACAGTGGTAATGTAGTGTTAAGCAGTGAATAAAAGTGCCCAGTGAGAGGCCCGGTTTTGTGAGCGGAGGAAAAAAAAAAGTGTGGAACAAATCACAAAAATAATTACCGACCCAACTGCCTAAACATCCTGCAGATATTTATTTTTTGTTTCAGTTCTGAAATTTCTCATCCAAGTTGACGCATCAAACTGGAACAGGATGGGGCTTAGCTTTAAAGTGTGGATTTCCCCTTTACGCTTTGACCCGTGCCATTTATTTTTTTTTCATAATTCAAGCCACCGGAATGATGACTATGATCAAACCTGAGCCACAAATTACTGGTGTGAGTCATCTGTTCATTTTTCGACTAAACAGGGAGGACGTGTTGCGTGTCCGTGTGAGGTGTGCATGTGTATGCGTGTATATATGCGCCTGGGCTGGAGTGCCTCTTTCGCCTCACTCTAATTGAAGCTGACAAAGCTCTCCGTTACGGTGGCTGAAGAGGCTCATTCCGGTCCGGGGAGCGAGTGAGCGAGTGGGAGAGAAAATGTTGTCACTGCAGTACCATCAGTTCCTCTCCACATTCATCAAAGTGCCGGACATCACTGGCTACTTGCTCTATTTTCTGACTCACTGAGCCCCTACTGACTGAGAGAACACACTCCTATCCTCTTCTTTCCTCTCCCCTCCTCTTGTTGCCTACACATCTCTTTTCTCTCCTCTCTTTTACAGTAGCTCCCTATTTTTCACCAGCATGTTCCTGGTCCTGGAGCCACATCCCAAATCTCATCTTTGTACTAAATTAAGAGCCAAGGCTTTACACAGCCATTATAGCAATAACAACGATTGTTGGGATTTGGATTGAGGCTGAGGTTCGCTGTTGCAGGTGTGAGGAATGCGTTCAGGATTGAAGCTTTTTGTGATTGTGGCTAAATGATGCCAAAAGCATTTCGCTGCTGGAACTGGATCAATTTTGGCAGCCAAGAATCAGCAGAAAAGTTTCTGAATTTGTTGGTATCTTTTTGTTGTTAGGGATGTAATGATATATCATTGCATAATGAATCTGAATGCAATATCAAAATCAGATATTGCATTCATGGAGAATGCAATATCTGATATTGCATTCATGGAGAGCCAAAAATTATTTGCGCTTATTCTCAGTGTGAAAAAAAAAAAAAACAGGAATTGACCAATAACCCAGCAGTAACCCAGAAGTTATATGATAACACAACCATGTTATAATGATTTTACAGTAGCGCATCATCAGTTTTCCAACAACACTATGTCCGCGTCTCTGAGATCAATTTCTGTGTCAGAATTTGTTTTTTTAGTCTTAATTTTTGGAGTAATTTTAAATATATTCATTCATTTTTTTTATTATTATTTCTTTTAATTATTTAAGTTTATTTATATTATTATGACATCACCTATGATATTTTGTGAAGGGCCCTCTTGTGCATTTAAGCATTATTAGGGCCCAAGCACTATGACAACAGGCCTATGACATCATAGTGTGTGAAGGATGAATTGTTTTTACAAGGAATTTTTTTGACCAGCATCCAGGGCTTTATGAGGATCTTAACCTTCTCAAAAAGTCATGAAAATCAGCACACATGTTGGAATCTGCTGCCATTAGGATATTTAATCGGCTGGGCCCTGGGCGTGGCGCGAGGCCTTCACACAAGATTTGCTGCATTGCATCTCATTAAGCTGAACAACTTTCGCTGCGCTTGTCATTGGCTTTGCTCAACAGGAAGCAAGTTATTTTGGGTTGTTTGCAAAATGTACCCAAAGGATTTTGATGTACTCCTCCTAAGGGATTTTTACGAGACTGGGCCAGTTTAATCTCAAGACTTTAAGGATGCAAAATTGCGAAGGGATTTTTGATATCTCAAATGGATCAGCCATGTCAATACCTTAAACTTATGCTAAAAATTGGCTCATAACGTCCAGAATCCAGGAATTTTTGGAAAAGTTAACAAGGTGGCAATGGCACAGGTGCTTGGGCCTGATCATTGTTGTTCATTTTTCATGAATGTTTTAATAATTTTTTTCTAAAATTTAAAGGGAATCGACTTTTGAACCTAGTCATTAATTTTCACAATCTAATCGATTTAATCAGCATCGTTAAGCGATCAGAAAAAGTCACCAGAGTGTATCGAAATACTTTTTCGGAAATCGAAATTTCTTTTGTTGTTTGATTTTTGTTTGTTTTGGTATGTTTTTTCCGTTTTTTTTTTTTCATTAGTTTTAAGATTAACTTATTATGTGTGTATGTTAAAGTGCTAAAACCTTTGTAAAACTAGTCCTTTTTGATAATCGGTCATAAAACCAGAAAAAAAAACCCAACCACAAGAAAAATCCCCAACTTATCCCAGACATTGACACCCCTTCGGGAGGGTTAATTTTGGTTTTGGACACTTCCTAAATCCAACACCCCCCCCTCTCTCCACTGACTGTTCGAAGGCTTCAAAGCTCTGACCAGGGAGATTAGAGCCAGAGGCTACTGCACATGCTCTGCTCTACTAATACACCCACACCGACCCACACACACACACACACACACACACCCTTTCTGCACCATTGGCGTCTGCACCATTTCCTATGACACATCGAATTACACTGCTATCAGAATGTGCTCCATCACGCTGAAATGAGGTCATCGCATGTATATCTAACAGCATGTGCTGAGCCGGAGCAGCAATCTGGCCCTAGCATGCTTAATTCCCGCATCATCAGAAAGCACATGTCTCGATTTCCCGCGTGAGTAATTGAAAATTTAGCGGGGATAAGGCTCGAGAGTGGGCGTACGAGGAATCCGTCTGCTCTCGGTCTCGATTCAAATAGCTTTCCTAATTGAAAGAAATGAGCTTATACATTCCGCTCATCAACGTATTTCCTATGCAAAGTCAAAAAGAAAAAAAAAAAAAAAACATGATGAAACTTTTATAATGAAGTTTTATAATGAAGTGACATTTTCCTACTGCTAAAGCTAGAGGGTGGGAGTAGGGGTGTGTGTGAGGAGTGGGGGAGGGGGCAACGCAGGCAGAGAAAGTCGAAGGATATTAAAAATCCCCATGCATAATGTAGCTCTAATGTATTCTAATGCAGAACATGATGGAAGCCCACTTCCTCCTGAATTACATGGGGCTTCCGAAGGTCGCTTATACCCCTGCTAATGTTGCTAATGTTGGCTATCCTGCACAATCTATCTCCGGACAATTTTTTGTGTAAAAAAATAAATAAAAGAATAATAAAAAATAAATCAGTTTGTCCAGTCCAATGTCAAGCATCTCGTTTATGGAAATAAAAAAGGCAGAGTCTGTGTTAGCATTTGTAATTTTATTTTCCTCTTACAGAAGTAGACTCATTTGTAACTGGTTGTTTTTGATAGATACTTTATCGATCCTTAAGGAAATTTTAAAGCGTATGGGTTTACAACCCCGAACTCAAATGCTCATGACTCCATCTATGATGGATGTGCGTTTCATTCAAACAGACTAAAATACTGCAGGTTGTTTTAATGCAGGAAAGCATAAAACATAAAAACAGAGCGTAAGGACCTCTCCAAGTCCACCACCCGGGGCAACCTTCAGCCTCGCTCACCAAAGTGACAGACAAACAGCGAAGAGGGAAAAATATCCAATTACTCAGCTTCGAGTCTTCTCAAGTGTACAAGTGTCATATTAAATTGCGAGCCCTCGCCGCGGCCGTCGCTATATTCCTCGTCCTCTTGCGTAATTGACACTCGCTGCATACGACTGAGCAACAAGCGCAGAACCGCGAACGAAAGCAAGATTAGCGGCCTACTTCCTACTAGGGCTTGGATTTATGGAATGTCATAAATGACCAGGTTGATTATAAGATGTACCTTTTATAGGTATGAGTTTAAAAATGATGTTGAAGTCGATGTAAGGCTCGGGAGTACGGAGTGGCGGGGCACAGGCTGGTGTGTGCATGTGTGTGCATGTGTGTTTCACACTGTTTGAGTCCGATTACATGAGACGTGTCAAAACAGAGTTTGACTGGTGCGGTCTGGAGGCCCAGGCTGCCGTTTGCATTAGTGTCAAATGCTCAAAATCCGGATTTAATCCGCAGTCTCGCGTTGGCGTCGGGTCACTGCAGAGCAAAGCCCTGGACCTGCAAGGTCATGACTTAATGCTTTCCCCGGATCAGATAAACGTCCTTGTGAGAGTTATTTTTTCCCATTTTTTTGCATAGATGAATTTTTGTTATCCCCATCCCTCCAGTTGCTCTCTCTTTCTCATCCCAGTGGCGCTCCAACCAATATGACATCATGTAGCAGAACAGGGCGTAAGGAATACTGTACTGTTAAAGGAAAAATTTTCTATTCATCATCACAAAGCACTGGAAACTCCTTCCAGTCAGCTTGCATGTTTTACAGTGAGGCACTGGATCTAATGTCTGCTTATTCCTTTAGTTAAAGTGCCTTTGTGATAAGAACCGGATTAGCATTACTCTTGGAACGGTGGCTGATCAACAGCCATGATGAGAAAAAATGAAGTGAGCGATCATGGCAAGGCGCCGTCAAGTGCCGGTTGTTAATTGGAATGTTCATCAGAGGAGATGTGGTTGAGTCATGGTTTAAGTAAGGCTTTGCGAAAAAGGCTTGCAGAGTCTTGGGCGTCTTCAGGGGCCATGCGAGGCAATCCTGTGGTCGGAATTAATTGCCGTTCATGAAGGCGGACGTGACTTTTTTCTTTTTTTTTTTTCCTTCTAGACGTCTTCCGGTGTTTGCTCTGTAATTGAAATTTCCATTACCAGCCGCAAAACATTCAGGAGCCGGAGCGTGAATATTTATCAGCCTGGCAGTCGAGACGTGTGTGTGCGCATACAGTACAGTATGTGTGTGTTTTTTCACTATAGGATCCAGTGGGTTGATGTTTGCAAAGTTTCACGTCTCACAGTTGCAACTTCTCCGTCTGAGTCGTTCTCTCTCTCTCTCTCTGGTTGTGTTCCAGCTCCGTCGCAGGTCAGCGAGGTGATAAAGGAGCGCGTGCAGGAGCACAGCATCCAGCTCTCGTGGCAGGAACCCGAGCAGCCCAACGGAGTCATCACTGAATATGAGATCAAGTACTACGAGAAGGTGAGTGTATTAAAGTCAGACAGAGAGAGAGAAAACGAGAGAAAGCAGCGTTGAGGGATCCTGAGCGAGTGCACGCGTAGGCGTGTGTTTTGAAAGCAGGAAGAATGCTGTTCTGTCTCTGCGTTTGTGTATAGGTACCTGCCTGTCAGAGCCCAGGGTTTTCTCGCGTTCCATCTTTCCTCCTGACTCGTCTTCCTCTACGCCGTATCATCCGCGTTCCTACCTGCCGGCAAACGCGGAGGTCCGTCCGGAACACATCCTTCTGTAATAATCTCAGTAATGAATAAGGCACTCGGGAGAGCTGAATTAGCCAGAAGACTTTTCCTTGCTAGAAAATATAACCACACACAGAAAGGTGACACACACTGTACCGGAGGCTGCAAAGCTCTCATTACACTCCACACAGCTTGTTCCCAGACACACTGCTGTTTTACAAACAGCCGAGCCATGTACATGAATGTGCATGACGTCACACAGCACTAACGAATTCACGTACATTAACGTCATTTGTATTGTCATTTCAAGCCATTCCTGTAAGCGATGCTCATATACTGTACAGTACCATGTTTACCTAAGAGCTAACACAAAGGCTTTAAAACGTCCTTTAAAAAGCAAGCGACGTTTAACGATCAGTCTGTTTCCTGGGCAGATCCGGGGCTGTGGTTGGAAAATTAGAGACGAGCGTTCCCTCGACCGTCCTTAACTTTAACTTAACAACATGTGCGGCGAGAGAAAGAGAAGCAGATTATGTGCAAACCTCTCGAGACTCGAACCCGTTGTAAACTAAGCACTGATCTCCACGGCTTTCTTTCTCACAGTTACCACAGTAACATATCGTTCTTTCGATGCCCTTACAACATCCGAACAATAAATAAATTAATAAGCTCTTGGATTGAAAAACCCTCAAGAGCAGATTTTCCTCTGGAAAAGGTTTTTGCTTTACTTAGTGTCTTTCCAAATAAGGGAAATTATTATATTTGTGTTTTTTTTACATGAAGGACCAGAAGGATCGGATCTACTCGACGGTCAAGTCCAGGTCCACATCAGCCACGGTGAACAACCTGAAGCCCAGCACGGCGTACATATTCCAGATTAGAGCCTTCACCTCGGCCGGATACGGCATGTTCGGCCCAAGGCTCGAAGTCACCACTAAGGACGAGTCATCGGGAGCAGGTATGGATTATAGATATGGTTGACCTTCTGTTACGTGTAAATGTGTTACTCAATCTTAAGTGAAAATGATAGTTCTGGAAATGAAAAGATACATACACACCGATCACAAACATTAAGCCCAGTATTACTGTGTCACCTTGTGCCAGTGGAGCAGCTCTGGCTCCATGGCGCATGACTCTACAGGACCTCTGGGGTGTGCTGGCACCAGGACATTTGCAGCAGATCCTTTGGGTGTCCTGTGTCGCGGGGTGGACACTCCATGGATCTGACTTGTTTGTCTGGTGCATCCCACCGACGCTCTGTTGAATTCGGATCTGGGGAGTTTGGAGGCCGGATCAACAACCTTGAACTTGTTGCACTGGATGTTCTAGTGCATTTCTATCCTTGCTATCGTTAACTTTTTTCAGCAATTTTAACCACGTTGACTTTTCTATGGGACCCAACCACAAGCAATGATAGGCCTTTGATCATCAGGTCACTGGAATATAATGGATAATCAGTGTTATTCAATTTACCTGGCGGTAATGTTAGTATTATGACTGATCGGTGTGTGTATATATACAGTGAATAAATATAAATAACCCAGAAACTAGATATTTAAAGCCCTATACACAGATTTTAGAGAACCTTATTTATTTTTATTCCAACTTACCTTTGACTGCTTACTTGGCAAGGTAAAGTGCTTTTTTTAAAGCGAGCCAAAACAAAAACAGCCCACGCACCTTTCCGTTTTTCGTTGTCTTCGGTTCGTTCACAGACGAGGCGCTTGCCAACTTACCGGCAACGGCTCCCGCGTATGGGTCAAAAGCTCTCGCGGAGACAGAAAAGTCTATAAGTACAATTTTTCATTTATCACAGACAGCTGCAGCTATTTATCTATTACCTGCTGGTTATACACGCCTCCTACCCCTGGCCAGGGCTTGACCACACCTCCAGGAATCTTTTGCTGTGACATGTTGAACTTTTGTAAGCATGTTTATTAGTAATATTATGAGTTTATAAGTACAGAATATCAAAGCAAGCTGTTTTTATTTATTAATATTGAAATATTACTGTCAATGCTTTCTGCGTTTCTTTGCTTCTCGAAGCCGTTATCAGAGCAGGACCATGCGACTCCACAGTAACCCCCTTCGCAAGTAAAAATTACGAACGCCCTGTCAAAATCCCCGCCATGACGTGCTCTTTAAATACCGCTGTCTCGCTGTATAATTTATTGAGGCCGGAGCTGCATATCCTGTTCCCTCAGCACTCTGTCAATGCGAGTGCTCTTTTAGTGGCGGAGAAGCGGTCCGAACGTGAAACGCTCCAACCTGAATGTGTCATTGTTTCAAATGAAGGGCACCACGTTTCCCGCTGGGAACTATTAAGCCCATTTTCAGAAACGGTAGAACCGTGCACTCGGAGAGCACCCCCAAAATAGAACATGGAGAAGCCGGGGAAGGAAAAAAAAGCGGGTTACGCTCGGGTCTAATGCTTACCTACTGAATGACTGAATGAGCCTAAATCTTTTGGAGTGCCCAAAATTAGTTGGAAATGTTCACATTTATTCATCCAGCAAGCATGACAGTACTGGTACTTGGGTAAAGGGTAAAGGGTGGGGTTAAGGTATACAGTATGTACTGTACATACATACAGTATGTGTCGCTGTGTAACAAGTTCTCCTTCTTTTTATATTCTGTTTGTGACAGCCACAATTGTTTCGAGCGAGCAGAACCCGGTCATCATCATCGCCGTGGTGGCGGTAGCCGGCACCATCATCCTGGTGTTCATGGTGTTCGGCTTCATCATCGGGAGAAGGTACGCTCTCGCGGCCCCCGTTGACTCGCCGCTCCTGTGAGTCTCCTCCGCTCGGGCACGTGCTTGCCTTTTGTTTCCTGTCTCTCATCGGCGTCACGGTGGACTCTTCCACACACACACAAACATACTTCCCTCCCCCGAGCTGATTGCTTACCCATCAGCATGCCACTTGTGTCACCAGTGTCCATGCCAGGAACGACAGTGCGCTCCTTTTTTTTTTTTTTTTTTTGCATGTTTTGGATATAATGGAAAGGAAGGACGCTCTTGGAAAAGGATGAAAGTCCACTTTGTTTCTTTTTGACGGCACATGAATGTGCGTACACACATATGTGTCTGTGTGTGTGTGTCTGTGTGTGCACGTTTCGTTCATCCTCCCCCATCACTTGTAAGCATGCCTGTGTGTGGCTGAATGCTTTGCTGCTTTCTTAGCATCTTTGTGTTTAAAGGCCCAAGTTGCATATTATAACAGTTCTCAAATCTGATTAAAAAGAAATATTTCTATTACAGTATATAGGGTCTCTAAACTTAAAAATGTTTAATAAAAAAACAAATATAAAATTACTTAAGAACAAAAAATGTGACAGTGTTAATATAAAGTTTTCTGTGAGGACATAATAGATTTGGAAGGAGTCTCCAGTTTCAGTAGTTAGGTGTATTAGTTGCACTCTAGTACAACCTGTTTACACCTCTTTCTCTCTCTCTTTCTCTCTCTCTCTATCTCTCTCTCTATCTCTTTTAAAGGCATTGTGGGTACAGTAAGGCAGACCAGGAAGGAGATGAAGAGCTTTACTTCCAATGTGAGTATCATGTTTTGCTAGCATGACTGTACACATACTGTACACATTCTCAGATTTAAATAAAAAAATAAAATCACTGTACTAATTAAATAATGTTAAATGAATAAATATTTTTCTTAGAAATTTAAGAGTTAATCAAGTAGAAAAAAAACTGTGCGTTTTGGTTTATGTTGCTAGCATGTTTCCTCTTCATTGTCATGGCTAATATATGTGTTCTTTCAAGATTTTTTTTTTTTTTTTTTTATAAATCGTCACTAAACAAAAAATCTCAATATTTAAGGATTAAAATTAGCATCTCTTCAGTTCTTACCCTTTCAAATGTTTGATCCTTTGCCACAAATATTAGTGAGTTTCAACCTTCTTTGGTTACTCATTGGTGTTAGCATCTTTTCCTTTTAATTCACAAGGATTTTAATAAGACTTTATTTATTCATTTTTGTTTGTGCCAGATAGTTCTAAAATGTTTTTTCTTATCCAAACATCGATGGATATTAGCATCTTAGCATCTTCTGGTATTAGCATCTTCTGTTGTTTCTGTCAGAGCTGAGTCTCTACAGTTGCAAACTTGCTAACTCTTGCTAAAACATCACAAACTGGGTTGTTTTTTGTTTTTTGTTTTTTTAGCAAGTTTGGTCATAAATTACTTAATTATTTAAAAAGTTCGGGGGGGGGGGGGGTAGCATCAGAATTAGCATACTTTCCTCAGGACATTAGCATAAGCGCCTCTTTCCTGTCAGAGCACTGTACTGTAGGTTACCAGCATTTTAGCTTCAGTATTATTTAGCCCTTTGCTTTCACAGACCTACTGTACTGTAGCTCACTCGTTTCTGGTCCGAGAATGGCTCGAAAAAAATTGGGGGGAAAAAAAGTAAAAAAAAAAACATGTAGTATTAAATAATAAAAGAATTAAATTATAAATATATATAAATGAATTAATTACCCCTTTAATGTCTGGAACTCACTCTATTGACAATGAATGGGGTTTTACAGTGTAGCGACAGTGAGTCAGCAAAAAAAGTAATAAACTGCTAATTTGCTCTAAAATTTGGTCATACCCCCATAAAACTCATATCTCTCGGGTCTCGGACTCGGGTCTCCTCTCTCAAACATAAAAAAATAACACTCTAGTACCAAAGTTTCCTAAGAACAAGAGAGCCGATGTCCCCATTCATGTCAACGTAATGGCGACAAAAATTTCTTAAAATTTTAGCATTAATATTAGCTTTTCAGTTAGGGTGCTTCTTATGTCATAGGTTCTTACTGTATGTCGTCTTGCATGATCTTTTGTTTTTCTGAAACTTACAATAAATAGTGCCACTTGAAGGCTAGCATTCATGAACTGATGCTGAAAGTTATTTTGAGTCATGTTATGATGTTTAGTCGGCTCAGATAAATAAAAAAAACAGCTCAGAACAAAAAAAAAGAAAAGAGAGCAGTCTTGTCCTGAACACTTCAATGCTAGCATCTCTGCTGTCAGACTAAGATATTACAATCCTGTCTTAGCATAGTGCTGCCTTGGATGCTAAGGCCCTGTTCACCCAACGAGCCACTATCCCTCAGCACTGGCTAATGAAGCCCCTAGAGAAGCCCGCGCCGCCGGCCTCCCCAGACAAGCTACGCTAACAATGCGCTGTAGGCAAACTGCTGATTTGGAAACAAAGGGTCAAGGTGGCAGCGCTAGCTCCCTGGCGTGCAACGTGACTAGTGGTGCTTGCTAGCGCACCATGTGCATGCTGAGGACCTGCCAAGCATCTTTTTTAGCAAAAAAAAAAAGAAGAAGAAAGAAAAAGAATAAAGAAGAGCTGCCCTTGCACTCTGAGGTGACACGTCATAAAAGCATCGCAGTAAGCATCATCAGTAAGACTCGTCATAAAAGCATCGCAGACAGCTTGGCTAGACTATGCGATTACAGGAGGACAGGGAACATCAGCTGCACTAGGTCGCCATGTTGACTAGCAGAGGCAACGCGACATCTGTTTTGCAGATTTGTTTAAATTAATACTTTAATTACTTGTTAGTGATTTTAGCTGATTCTTGCTTGTTCCCCGATAGTGTCTGAACCAGTCTCATTAAATGGCCCGGCGTATGGAAGCTGACAGGTAGGCTTGTAATTAGCAAGGCTGAGAGGGAGGAAACACGCTGGGCATTAATTTGGTAAAGAGTTATGTATATGCGTCATTAGCTGGCTTAATTATGTGGGTCAACAGGAATCTAAAATGTAGCTGTAAGATGCAAAAGCAAATTAAACTTCGTGTCATTATGTATGTTTAGCGCGAATATATATCGGTGTCCTTTAACTTAGTGTTTTTTTTTTTGTTTTTTTTAAAGAAAAGTCATCATTGCTTGGGTTTTCTTTCATTTTCTTCAAAGCAGCATGAGCAAAAAAATGGCTAGTGTTTAAACCAAGGATAATTCATTTCCTGTGTACTGCAACGTCAGACTCTAATCTGAGCCATGTCTCGCGGAATACAAGCAACGAACCAGTTTCACGAAAGCCATTAGCTGTTGAGCGACAGCTCCATATGTCTCCAGGTTTCTGCACTGTAGCTCCATTTAGGCAAGAAATGGTTTTATTAGCAAGACCTGACCCTTGGCTCTGGTTTTACTGTAGCTAGCTGGCTTCGCCGATCTTGCCGGGTTTGCGTATTTAATCGTAACAGTAATCCTCTTACCCTTCTGCAGTTAAATTTCCAGGCACCAAAACATACATCGACCCTGAAACCTATGAAGACCCCAACAGGGCCGTGCATCAGTTCGCCAAGGAGCTGGACGCCTCATGCATTAAGATCGAAAGAGTGATCGGTGCAGGTGAGATTTCGTTTCCTCAAACACCCCCACACACATAGATACAGTGCAAGCCAAATATTTATTCCTTTAACAACCCTTTGCTGCATTTCTCTCTCCTGATTATTAATAGCTGCTTTGTGGGAAGTGAGGGTTGCAGGGCAGTGGGTGAAATCCTAGCGTAATTAATATATCTCCTCAGGAGAGAATGTGCAAGGATGCGTCATCTTCGTTTGATGGATTGCTACTGCTGCTTTTCGCTCCATGCACACATGATACTGTGCGTATATGTTCATGTGTATGTGCATTTGTGTGTGTTAGGGGAGTTTGGCGAGGTGTGCAGCGGTCGCCTGAAGCTTCCTGGCAAGCGGGATGTCCCTGTCGCCATCAAAACTCTAAAAGTGGGCTACACCGAGAAGCAAAGACGGGACTTCCTGTGCGAGGCGAGCATTATGGGACAGTTCGACCATCCCAATGTGGTCCATCTAGAAGGCGTGGTCACCAGGGGTGAGTTTTCACACACCATAACGCCATGAGGTATACGTGTAAATAAGATAGGAGCGCATTTGGATTAATCTATGTGTTGTGACATCACAAAACACACTCAAGCTTTCAGAGTGCAGTATGCAAATTGGTAAAGGAATCTGTAGCTACAGAAAGTGTAGATGACAGGAGGCTTTGAACTCTCAAGATTTCCATGAAAAGCTGGTTTACAGTGCTTTGAAATAGTATTTGTTTTTTTTGTTTGTCTGTTTTTTGTTCGACTGATGGCATTTTTGTTCTTTCTTATTGTTAAATTATGAATACTAACCTTAACTAAGGCCTGCAGTTATTTAGATGTTGTTCTGGGTTCTTTTATGAGCTCCTGGATGAGTCATTGTTGCGCTCTTGGAGTAATTTTAGTAGGCCAGCCACTTCTTTGAAGGTTCTGCACTGTTCCAAATGTTCTCCATTTGTGGATAATGGCTGTCATGTTGTCACCAAGGAAATGGCTTTTTAACCATTTCCAAACAGATACATGTCAATTACATTGTTTCTCATCTCTCTTTGAATTTCTTTAGATCCTTAGTGTTCCCTTTTGAGATCATTTAGTGTGCTTCACTTTGGCAGAAATGATCTATTTAAGTGATTTCTTGAATAGGGGTGATGGGGGGGGGCTTTTTCACAGCACTGTATATGCATATATACATAGGATGTGATGTCACAGAATCCAATCACGTTATGCAAATTATTATGTTAACTTCATTTGGAAACCTGCCTGCTTAGCCTGTTATAAACAAAACAGTTTTTTCGACTTTTGTTTTTTAATCAGTCTTTGCGAATGTGACAATCCAAAGAAGCATATGAGTGGTTTCCGTATTAATTTGCATATCATGCATATTCATCGATCAGTGCGTTCTTATTGCATTTCACCTTCCTACTGCTCTGTAACTGTCTGCCGTGTCCATAGCTGGATAACTAAAGCTCTTTTAGATATTATTAACTCGACTGTAGCTGTTAATGAGCTACTTTGTGCGTTTAAACTGAAAGAAAAGCACTCTACAACTTGCCTTTTAGAGCACTGCTTGAGTTATTTTCTCTCATTACGGCGTTCACACGCTAAGTGGATGAAGTTTATCTTCGGCGCTCCTAATCGCATCTAATGGAGTTTTTGTGCTTCTTTTTGTCAGGAAAGCCGGTCATGATCGTCATCGAGTACATGGAGAACGGCGCATTAGACGCCTTCCTCAGGGTGAGTACGGAGGCGGCGTTGTGAACGCAGTGTAGTTGTTTGAACTAATTTAAACAAATTCAAACAAATCATCTAAATCAAAGGATTTTTATATTTATATAAATATATTCATATTTATTGTTTTTACTCAGAAACACGATGGGCAGTTCACAGTGATCCAGCTGGTAGGTATGCTGCGTGGCATCGCCGCCGGCATGCGCTATCTGTCTGACATGGGTTACGTCCATCGCGACCTGGCGGCACGCAACATCCTCGTCAACAGTAACCTGGTCTGTAAAGTGTCCGACTTCGGCTTGTCCAGAGTGATCGACGATGACCCCGAGGCCGTCTACACTACCACCGTGAGTCGATAAAACCACCGAGCCAAGCCAGCCCATCAGAATACACGATTTAAAGGATAGCCGGAGCGCAGTGGCGAGATTAACCCTTGTGTTCTGTTTGGTGCTGTTTAACTGCTTTAAATTGGTGCTTTGTGAATCGTTTATATTGAATCTCAATGAACATTGAACAGAACCTCAGGGTTAATACCGTGACTTTTCTTTTTAGGGCAAGATGCAGGCTGTAATGAATTTGATGTTTACCCCAGCCACTGACGTGCATTTTACTGAACAGGGTGGAAAGATCCCGGTTCGGTGGACAGCCATGGAAGCCATCCAGTACCGTAAATTCACGTCCGCCAGCGACGTGTGGAGTTACGGCATCGTCATGTGGGAGGTCATGTCCTACGGCGAACGGCCGTACTGGGACATGTCCAATCAAGACGTGAGTCGCTTTTTTCTTCTACGCTCGAGTTGTCTTCTGAATACTGCCTGTTTCAGTAGCTAAATTTCAAACCCAAATTTCGAAACGAATTCGACAGTCCTGGCGCGTAATACTAATTTATTCCCAGCATGAGTTTATTTGTCTTCATTTACGAAATGAATGTACTTCATCATCGAGTCTGGAGCTGTGCTTTCTCCACCTCTCATGCTGTTCCAGCAGAAAAAAAACAAAAAAAACAAGGCGTAGATGACAAGCTCCTCCGCCTCCTCTGCATCTGGCCCGAATCTGATCGGAGGAGTACTTCGCTCATTAGTGCACTTATTTAAGCTGGTTTCGGAATGCATCGCTGCGTCCTGCTTCATTCGCCTCTCGAGTTGTCTCGAGCACCTGGGATGTAAAAAAAAAAAAAAAGGGAGAGAGACTGTGTCTAAAGCTGATCTTCGTCTGATTGCATAAATCGACCGAAAATAGGTTTTTAGAGAAAGAACGGGTCGCTTTGCATTTAGAGTGCCTTTTACGATTGATGCTTAACCTCACTAATGAGATGTGATAACGCAAAATGTATTGTTAGCAGAGCATGAGACATTGCCCAAGTCTAGATTTGATTTAGAGACCTTTCTGGCTTTCATTTCTGCAGAGTTGATACTTAGGTGCGCCGAGACAGACATCGCTCAAGCATTAAAATTCCTCCCTTGTACCGGATAATGATGCGAACAAACGGGGAGAGATTGTTTGTTTATTTATTTATTTATCATCATTATTTTTTTAATCCATCGCTGTTCGTGGGCCCTGTTAGACAATCAGTGTCAAAATTACACCAGCGCGTGTACGTCCTCGGAGAAGAAAACCGCTCCTTAACAGAAGGGCTAATGATGGTGTGTAATTGCAGAGACACGTTGTGCAAATGCCCCTTGCGGTAAACCGTCCGTTTTTAAAAAATCCACATTGGTCTGTATGGCGCGCCGCGTTCTCGACACACATCAACGTCAGCGGATTCTGGGCCCTGTCAGGACGCTCCTCTTGGGTGAACAAGGAGAGAGAGTGAGAGCGAGAGAGAAAGGAACAACATTTACATTTCCGCAACACTTTACTTGCTTTGACACTTCTCTCTCTGTAGATCCGCAAGTTTTTTTCGCCTGAAAAGACGTGACGAGAATAGCAGATGAAGCCGACTTGAGGGTAAACAGACATCTATTATACAGCGCCAGAGAGAAAAACAGCTCCCAGTCCTGGTTTTGTTGACTCATACTTAGCTAGTTCACTCAGGTCAGGAGCAGCTTTAGCGAGAGAAAAATACCACGGTTTCTTGAGTAAGGCGAGGGCGTGTGAGCGCAGGATTGTTGTCGGGACTCGCAGACATGCAGGGTTCAGTCACCTGAAAAATGAGACTGCGTGTCTGGTTGACTAATTTAACACGAGGTCTAGACTCAGCTACTGTAAACCTCACGTTCGCAACCCGATTTATCCTCCTCTTTGAAACTCTGCAACAACCCTACATGGTTGTAATATATATTCGTTAAGCCTCCGTTTTAAAGGACGAAGTTCTAGACTAAAGGGTTCTCGAGTGCCTCGTCCTCAGCTGCATTGCTTATAAAGGTTCTTTTTTTTTTTCCTGCTCCTTCTAATTAGGGAAAGTTCTTATACTAAGTCGTGCCAGATGTATCCCCTTCAACTCTCCTCTTTATATTTATTTATATAAATAAAGCTATCAAAAGTAACAAAACAGCCAAAGAAACGTCAAGGAATGTATGTATCTATGTACTTGAAGGTCATCAAGGCTATCGAGGAGGGGTACCGTCTTCCAGCGCCCATGGACTGCCCTCCAGGACTCCACCAGCTCATGCTGGACTGCTGGCAGAAGGAGCGAGCCGACCGGCCCAAATTCGACCAGATAGTCGCCATTTTGGACAAAATGATCCGCAATCCCAGCACGTTGAAAACGCCAGTGGGGACATGTACAAGGTAAAAACAAACACAAGGTCACGTTTATCAAGAATCTGATTGTGAGATCTCCTAGCACCTTTACTATGATGTATGAAATTGTCCGTTATTGCTATAGCTTGTTTTTTTTAAGTGTAACTGGATTTACCAGACAATCCCCTGTCTGTCCTGTGCTCAGTGTGTCCACTTGAATAAATCCTAGAAAATCGATACGACGACAGCGCTCCCATGGCTTTATGGTCAACGCCAGGGCTTTAAAATCAATCGCGTAATGTCGGCCCGACGCCCACTGTGCCATTTATCAGTTCAAATCCATTTACAGAGGGGAACAAGGCTCGAGAAGGAGGACATAACCTGAGAAACAGCAGGGGAAAGGAGCTTTAGTCCATTTACTGTAGCTGGAGCTTTTAGCACAGGGGCTTCTTGCTAGCTTTACCTTTGGGAAAGAAAGTAACGACTTCCTGTCTTTTACAGAAATGATGATAAATGATTATTATAACCGGAATTGTTATTAGGTGTAATAAGTTGATTTTCGCGGCGTCGTGTAGCGTGAACTCCAGAGCGAATGGAGAACCCATTCTTTGGTTTCATGGTGATCACGTTCATTTCCTGTCATTTGCAGACCCATCAGTCCACTGCTGGACCAGAGCCCGCCGGACTTCAGCTCGTTCCGCTCGGTGGCCGAGTGGTTGGAAGCCATTAAGATGGAGAGGTACAAAGACAACTTCACGGCAGCCGGCTACAGCTCGCTTGAGTCCGTGGCGAGGATGACTATCGAGTAAGAAACCATTCGTGTAGTAATTCCTAAATGTTCTGCTTGGGGTATCGTAACAAGCTTGACTTGTTAAACGTTCTCGGGAAAACCTGGACAAAGTTCATTATTTATTGAAAAATTAATCAACTTCAAAAAGGAGATCACCTTTTTTTCGGGATCACCAGGCAAGATATTTTGCATGTACACTTCCATCATGATGGAAAGTAACTTTTATTGTCGCTGCAATTTTCATGAGGTGCTGCACGTTTTGCAAGCTTGCAAGTCTGAAAAACACATTTCGCAGCACTTCGCATCCCTAGTTTTTTTTTTTTTTTTCTTGATCTGCGTCCACGCCTGTCGCATCGCTGTAAACATGGCTGTTTGATTCCTGTCCTTTCTCCATTAACAAAATAATGTATAAGTATATGAATCTTCTACGCTCCACAGTGGTGATTAATGAGTGTGTGTGTGTGTGTGTTTGTATTAACAGGGACGTGATGAGTTTGGGAATCTCGCTCGTGGGGCACCAGAAGAAAGTCATGAGCAGTATACAGACTATGAGAGCGCAGATGCTGCACCTGCACGGCTCGGGCGTCCAAGTGTGACGGACGGTCGCCGGAAATCCGCCCCCCTGGGAGCGGGGCGGGGACTTAGAATCCAGCGCCGATAATCGGCTCGCAATCAAATAAACGACACTAATAAAAAAAAAAATACAACCACGCATCGTCTCTCTCGAATCAGTGACTCTTCCAGGAAGCTGCGGAGACGAGGACTTGTTTGTTCTTTCTCCGGCGAAAGAGCTGAATCAACGGACGTGCGAAAGGAAAACGGAAGGAGAGAATACTACCTGAAACGTCAGCGGAGAGACCGAGCGTTTTCTAGCAATTTGACGCTTTTTAACCCTTTTTGTTCCCTGCTCATTGTTGGTATTGACTTCACTAGGATATGGATTTTTTTTACAAATATAACAGACAAAAAAAATGCACAAATTAACGCTCAAATCCAATCAGTACAACCACAAAAAAAATATTATAAAATGCATTACTGAGTTTTACAACTGATACGCTTCAATGGGGACATTTACATCTTTTTACCAACGCCGTTTTTCTTTACATTATTGGATTTTTAAGCGTGGATCTGACAACAGGGTAAAAAAGCCGGCGCTGTAGAAGCACGGACCTCGATCCGGACGTAACCTCGGCTTTGAGTTGGAACCTCGCAGTGTTTTTCTTCTTCTTTTTTCTGGAGTATTCCTCGCGAGCGCCCAGCGTACGGCTCAGATCTCAGAACCACTTATTGACTACAAAGTTCGAATATTCTTAAAAGCATCTTATTTTATTTCCCGTTCCGTTGACTTCCTGTATTTTCCTGTTTTGTTTTTTTTCTTCATGAGGTGTCTCCACGTAACTAGCGCTCTCGACAGTATTTAACATAATAACGGTTTAATCTAAAAGTTTCATTGCGAATATTTTATTGACTTGAGGTACTTCTTCTTCAGATGATGATGATTTTTTTTTTCCTTTCTTTTTTTTTCTCGCTCAGTTGTAGGAACTAGACGAATTGGATGTAGACTGGAGGTCATATATATATATAAATCAAAACATATATGAATCTGGAAGAGACGGATCAATCAGAGCAATAATTACCGAGATGGTTCTTCTTTGTGATATTAAGGTGCTATGTAGATTTTTATCTTTTTTTTTGTTGTTTTGTTTGTTTGTTTTTTTGGCTCGTCGGGTTAATCCAGGCAGAAAGGAAATGATGTTGAAGAGTGTGGTTTATATACAGGGGTTTCCTTTCTTTTCTGGGCCGTGGGGTAACCAGAAGGATTAAAAGAAAAAAGAAACAATAACACAAGAATGTACTTGTGTGTGTTTGTGTATATGTGTGCGTGTCTTCCTTCTTGATTAGAGAGCTCCAAGAAAGAGGGATCCGCTTTCTCAAACATGCGGTCGAAGCGCCTCAGTGTCCATCGCGCGCCGGACAGGGTCGGAATCGTTCCCAGTTTCGCACACACATCACGATTTTCCCTTTTTCCTTTTTTTTTTTTTTCTTTTTCCTTTTTAACGTTTGGTTTAATGTTTAATATCTATTGGATTTTATAGCTGCTCTAAAATTACACACAGGAAGAATAACAACACTAAAATGGCTATAAATTTGTTTTATTAGGTCGAGGTTTGGCACACACTCACACGGGCACACAGGCACACACACTCAAAAAATGTTGAGTTTTTACAATGTTTAGTCCAGATGTTAATTTTAAAAATCCATTACTTAAAAAACATCATCTTCTATCTGGTATGAAAACCCTGACCCTAGGCGATGTGTGTGTGTGTGTGTGTGTGTGTGTGCACACTCTTGGATCAGATGATGCCCATATCCCCGCTCCATTGCGCTGGCCTCAGCACTGGACCGGCTCCAGACCCCTTTTTTCCCCCCTCCCTTCTCCAATCGAATGCGAAAGGCTTTCGGTCAGCACAAACCACTCTGGCTCTCATGCAAGCGCCGTATTTTCGCCTCGCAAATTGTAAACACTTGCATCGTTTCCTACTCTCGTCTCTCTCCCTCCTTTTCTCTCTCTCTCTCTCTCTCTCTCTCTCTCCGAGCCCCCTCCAGCCTTTAGGGAGAGCCAATTTGAGATTAACGCCAAGGTTCAATCGATCCTCATTGGAGGCCATCATGACACCTCAATGACAAATCTGCTGTACTGCTTAAAGCCTGACAGCAGGACACGGGTTCGGACATGGCCGGCGATGGTGCGTCGAATCTTGCACTGAAGTGTGTCTTCTTAGGAATACTAACTCAACCACCCACAGTTTAAATCAAAACAAGCTTTTTTTTGTTGTTGTTGTTGTTGGAAGATTCCAAAGACGTCAGCACTGTCGATTGTGTCTGGTTGGAGGGAAACTTTAACTGTATATGATCTGATTGTAAAACTTGTACATTTTTTTTTTATTATTTATACAGTTTCCTTTTTTGTTCCTTCCTTAATTTTTTTACACCTTTTCCTCAGTAGTGAGCTCTGAATTCATTAAAAATGCACTATATTTTTCTATACCGCTTGCAAATATTTTTTCCTTCATCCGGATGTACATAATTTCTCATGTAGGACCAAAGACGGCCAATAAGTTTTTTTTTTGTTGTTGTTGTTTTTTTTTTTTTCCTTTTAATTTTTTTTCCTGTCTCTTAGGGGTTTAATGTACAGTAAAATAAATTGTCAGTTTATTACAGTTTATTATTTATTTTTCTTTTCCCCACAGCTACGGCAGGATGGAGAGTTTGAAAATGAAAAACGTCATTGGTTCGAAAATGTATTTCACCCGATTAAATCTGTAAAATCATTTTATCTAGATTATTATTATTTCTTGTTCCATTTTTTTTTTCTTTCGTTTTTTTGTTTTTTGCTTTGTAACCTTTGTAATAGACTGTACATATATTTTTGGAAATATAATACAATCTCTATAGAGATGTCTGAGTTTGGAATTTGTTATTAAGCCTCAGTGTTTTGCTTCCAGGATAAAAGTTGTCTTTATTAAACGTTATTTTCATATCGGCGCTTGTGTAATGGTGTAATGGTGCTCCGTGCACGAGCGCGTCTTGTCCGATCTGTGGTGAGAAATGAAAGTGCGGTATTAATATCCCTTAGCGACAGTATGTACAGTATGTGTGTACTGTATATATATGTGTGTGTGTGTGTGTATAAAAAGCTTAAACACTCTCAGTCCAAGCTTGGGATAGCAGTGTCATTAAAAATACATTATCCAAACCCTCTAACCTGGGAGACCTCTCCTTGTCTCCTCTAGAGTTAAACAAAGCAGCACTAATGGCTTTATGAAGATTATATCTCTGCAAATATTACAATATTTATTTTATTAACTTGACGTATCAGGTTTCCATAGCAGGGTAGAATGCACTTTAGTAAACACTTGCCATGTGTTCATTTCTTTTAAAAAAAAAAAAAAAAAGGTCCTGGCTGTCATCCAGGTTGACAGAGAATTACAGAGGTGCCATTACTTACGTTTTATCTGAAGCTCGGTCTCACTATAGCTGAACAGAGAATGCCTGAAAAACTTCACGTTGCTCAGCTATGCAAATAGAATGTAACTGAAGGGGAAAGGGCGGAGGATTTGAAAGATACACACGTGGTCCTGGGAATGAAACAAGTTTAAGAGGACGCTTATGTGCCGTTTAGAAAGACGAAGAAAGAATCGTTTAATTAATTTAAAAAATTGTATATAATAGGCTTTGGTATATTAGAACATATTGCAGTGAATACAAATAGCTTGCATCTTTCACAATTTTTTTTTTTTTGAGTAAATTTTTTTTATGCTTCTTCTTTGGGTATTTATGCACTGTTGGTGCAATACTGACACCTACTGGAACGGAGTATAGAACAGAAAATTTCCTTTGCAGAAAAAAAGATTATTGCTTTGTCCAAGCATTTTAGGGTTTATTAGATACTTTTTAGTCATTTTTAATATTTGAAAACGTGTAAGAAATATACTATAGCTTCTTCAAATAAATCAGACTGTGGGCATTAGTTGCATTGAATCGAATCAACAGTCTATATTGATTCACAGCTCCGTTAATTACTGAAGTCAGCATTAAATGTCACTGACCATGATCCAGTTTATGCTATGGAAGAGCCCATAGGTTGAAAAACAGCACTTTGATTAAATTCTGCAACAAGCATTGCCAACGTCTACAAAAAGTAAATACAGTACACGGTTGTGAATCAACTTTAAAGAGCCGTTTGGAAGTATGTACTGTATGTAACGGACACATTGCTTGTAAAATATCCAGTTTATCATTTTACGGTTTTTTTGTTAGCACTTTCGAAACATCACTGTGTCTCTCATCCACACTTAATCCTCTTTAAATCCTCTCTGCAGCGAAATAACCCGAGCCACTTTTACCTGCTCTGATGCAAACAAAAGTGTGTAACCGATTCCACGGCCATAATAATGCTCGCTGATAGACGGCCGGTTTGTGCCGGGCGCCGATAACATTTCACGTTTCAGGGTTTCTCTTTGTCCTCGATAGGTTTTTTACACAGTAGGAATCACATTCGGACACGAAGCAGGCAAGAAGCTATCAAATACGTACTATCAAAGAGAGCACTGTAAGAGAGAGTCCCTATTTTGGAAAAGCATGCGACTGCATGTGAATGTCAAGTCTAGAGGACTTATTAGAGAACATTGTCTCCTTGACTGTGTCCCTGTTAGGAAATTATAGGTAAACATATCAATTACAAACATGTATTGTTACTCTAGCTGCTTGTGTCAATAGGTCACATGACCACAACGTGTATTGTATGCAGGCTAGGACCTCACTAACGTACCTAATCTCCTTTTAGTGACTAGGGCAAGAATAATCATTGTTAAAAAAAGGGGGTTTTAATCATCATCTGTGAGGAACTGGTAAATCAATTGCGTATATTTTAATGCGGGAAGCATTTTCTCAAGCGTCCCGAGATCAGACGACATCAGTGCTTCTTAAAGATCGTAAAAGTCTCTGAAACTCTAACGCTTGAAATATCTCGAAGGAAAACTTTTGAAGTCATGATGGCTCAATTTGCATCTCATAACCTGCACCATATCAGTGGAAATTGTATCTCATTTCCTCTGTCTGGGCCCAATAGAGGCATAGCAGCCTGCTGGGTCAGATAACAACAATTCACATTGGACGCACCCTTTGGATCGAAAGTCAGGAAAAATAGTGAGTAACTTATAATTCCTGCCTTTAGACCAGGTCACACATCCAGGGGAGTATGCAGTGAAAATGAATGGTTGAAGGTGTAAAGTGTGCATTCATGTACCGTATACTGTATGTGTGTGTGAACGGTAGCCTGGTCTGGACTTGTTCATCATGGATGTCCTCCAAGCTGAACCAATCCCAGACCCTGGGTAAACCAGTGATCCAAAACCTTAATGCACTGTCCAATACAGTATATGTTTGTTTCTTTGTTTATGTGTTTTGGTCAGGCTATGCTGTAAAACAGTTCAACCACATCCTTTTGTAAAGAAATGCACCGGTATGAGTAGGCTAGCCTGGCTAAGACCATACTCTTTTGCCAGCAGACTTTGCATCCAGTTCAAGACAACGTGAACTCAGAAATGCCCTTGCGCATGAACTCATCAGTACTAACCACTTGAAAGACTACTTAACCAGTCATTTAGCATCGTGACATGGCCTGGAACTCAGCCTTTGTCCTCCTCAGCTCCCTGTGGCGACTGCACAGGCTGAAATAAATATGGCTTCATTCCTGAGATGAAACTTTCATCCTTTTCATCTTTGCATGACTAATTCTATGTTAGTTTAGGAATGTGTATTTTTACTGCCGAGCCAATAAAATCAAATTGTTGGTCACCATTTGCAAATCTTTAAGTGAAGTTTTGTGTAAAAAGATTTCACAGTCATTTCAAAACCCAGATTTTCTTCATTCTTGTCTACATACAAGGAGTAATCATGTCAAATCGGGACTCGTGATGAAATTGCTCATGAATGAAGGCGTAAAACCAATTATCATTTAGAGACGACTTCAAACACAGTATGGTGATTTAACTCTTAGAAGCAGTAGAACATCTGAATGGTGCAAAGGTTTTTTTTTTTTTTTTTTTTTTTTTTAAATATTGTACATCCATTAATGGCAATCCTTGTGCAGAAGAGACACATCTGTCAGGGGAACTATACACACAATCATTAAGCAACACCATTTGCACAATTCAAGAACTCTGGGCAAGAACATACGTATGTAGTCCTGATCTCGCTCCAAGCCATTTCCTCATGTTTGGGCCATTAAAGAAGTTCCTGGGGGACCAGAGTTTCATGTGTGGAGCAGTCAGTCCGATCATGGCTCCGGAAGACTGAGAAGTACCTTGATGTTGTCCAAGCACTAGTGAAACACTGAAATAAGTGCATTAGTGTGGCGGAGATTATATACAGTAGAGAAATCAATGCTGTTTTTACTCTCTTAACCATTTTCTGATATTCCAATCAAATATCCTGCTTTGACTTGAACACCCTTACGTTGATAAATGTTCATAAATCAGCCACAAATCATCAACTGTACCAATCATGACATTGCTAATTCACTTTTACAGTGCTGATTAACTTATAGTCAAATAAACAAGGTGAAAGCAGTCCGTCGAGATCCCTTCGCAGCTAAATGGTATGTCTAGAATATCAAACTATGAAGCATTTAAGGATTAATTTGTTCCTGTTCAGGTACCATGTCGGAAAAAAAAACAATGATCGTTAAATCAGTCAGGAATCAACAACAGTCCGATTTCCTCCAACATAAAAACAACCGAGGACGATAGTGTGAAAAAGCCTCAAATTAGGCTAGTATTGCCCAACTCCTGTAAATCTCCAGCACTGTTATAGTGTTATGGTTCGGTTCTAATCTGATACACCTAAAAGCCTCTGAACACAAGAGCTTTATCTCAGTGTCAAGGATGGAGCCGAGGTCGGCTGCATTTCTCAGCCGTTACATCACATCGAATAAGGCCGTGAAACGTGGCCTTTGTTTCAGAGCATTCCAAGGACATAATGGCCATACCACGAATCATCTATTAACTTTCACAGAGTGTTTGACACATCAACCAGTAAAATAATACCAGCTGCTATATCCTAATAAATAATTAGTTCACATAAAATTCTTTTAGAAAGGTAAATTGATAGAGTCAAAAAAAAAAAAAAAAAAAGAGAGAGAGCTAGAGAGCATGGTGTTTTATATTTTAGACATTTTTACATAATTTTATTTATTTAATATGTAGTTTTAAGATTTGATTTTTTTCATGCTTCATTATTTTTTTTCCCATTATTTTTTCATTATGATTTGTTTTAATCCATTTCAGCTACATTATTTTAAAGATACACCTTAATTCATTTACTTATTTGTATTTTATAAAATTTTGTATTTTTGCAGACATTTTGTAAACATTTGTCACACATAATTGATTCACTAATTTAATTTATTATTGAAATTATGTTGTGGGTTTTTTTTTGTTGCATTTTTGCATGTGTTTTACATGCTACATTTATTTTTGTCCTTATGGCTGTGATTTTATTTATCACATACACTTACAGTATTGTGTATGTGATGCACAATTGTAACACATTGTAATGTCTTCCTAATTACATAGTCGGGTAAGAAAAATATAATTACATGAAATTTTATGGTAAATAACTAAATAAAAAAGTTTTTTTTTTTTTTTAATAATCGATCCTTATTTTAAAAATAAAGATCTTTGTGATTAGTTTATTGCAATGTTGTGGAGACTAGTAATTTTGGTATTGAGCTAATGGCTAGTGTGGTTAGTGTTAGCCTAATTAAATCTACTGGATTGTGCAAATAAAAAGACTCATTTGAAGACACATGCACAGTAGGTTAAGCTAACTACATATGTATTCAAGTCCTTAAAAAACCCTTAAAAAATTATATTAATCAATAATTAAATCCAAAACCAAAGACTGAGCTGTCCTGCTGTTGGCTAGCTAAGTGTAAGACTCACTCACTTTACTCACATCACATCTTTAAAAGCTAACAGTATTAAATATATTGAATCATCCTGAATTAAAAATATTAATATTACATAGTAGTTGTTTTTAGACAACATGTAGTGAAGCTATACAAGATATGTTACAGTTGTAAATGAAGCTACAAGCTACTCATGACGTAAAGTTGCTAAGCTACAAACGAGCCGCCCTTTCACTAAAGCAGCTAACTATAGTGAAGCTACATTGGTCAAAGTGGAAAATACTGACTTGGATTTCTTTTTTATATATATAAATTTAGCATTCATGATATTTCATAACAATTTAATTTCTGCAGTGACTACTTGAGTACTTCAAGTTAATGAAATAAACAGTTTTTAGCATATGAATTTAATCCGTTCCGGTGGACGAGTTCTTAAGGTAAAATTTTGAAATGTGAAATCAATGTTCTCTTGGAAAATAATGTAATGCAGATAATCTGTTAAAACCATTTAAAAATATTACCAGTATTACCAATCTCCAACAATATAATCATATTTTGCATATAAAAACAATTTAAAAAAAATTAAATATGTGTAAAATATGAACTAAATAGACATTAAGACTCATTAAACCTTACTTTATGATTTCTCTTGGAACCCCAAAAAACAAAAAAAAGGAAAATGGTTTTGCTTGGCTTTTTACAGATACACACTAGTTTTGAACCCCTCCCAGATGTACGTACTAAAACTCGGTTTGGCATGGTTTTGTTTGCCTGAAAATGTTTTGCATGCCGAGGCAAATTTACTGCAAAATTTTAGTAAATTTAGGTACCAGTGTTCTTGGTAATATAATAACCAACTACTGTATAATAATAAAAATAATAATTACCTTGGTAATATAATTTATAGCTTTATAGACATACTAGGCTACCTTATTAAAAAAAATATATATATAGTAGTATAAAGTGTTAATTATGTTAGTCGCATCTTTTAAACATAGCTGATTTATCCAAAACACCTAAGCTGAATTAATCACTGTTTACTAAATACAATGTTAAAATATTTTCAAATATTCAGGTTTTTTTAATGATAGTCCAAAAAATGTTTGTTGTTTTAATGCTGTGTCTGTTAAACCTTTTTAATCAAAAGAACATTTTAATTACAAACTATTGTCAGGATAATTACAAAACCAATCGGTCATTGCCATTTTGCTTTTATCAGTGCAGCAACATTGTCATCAGAGACATGACAGATGGTTCATACACACCTGAGTGTGTGGTTCTTATTCACTCCTCTCTCTGTCTCTCTCTTTTGTGAAAAGTACAGCCGAGTTACACAATCCTCACAGGAACCTAATGCAGCATATAACTGGAAAGGTGCCGACAAAATCCTGGCTAGTAATTACTGCAGCTTGGAGAAGCTAAATTATTTTTTGGCGATATTAGCAAAAACAATCAGCCGTCCGCATCGACATTAGAAGAAAGATGTTCATTTGTCTCAGATGAGCTAATGAAAACGTTGATATTTCCATACAACTCAATAACACTGGCTCATTAAACGTAGCATATCTGCTAGATTAGCAACAATGTTTAGATGATTGCTTCAACATCAAGAGAAAGAGCTTGAAGTGACATCATGCCAGTCTGTCTCCTGATGACTAAAACTCTACTTAGCGAAAATGGAAAACACGTGGTGAAGGTTAATTTGTTTACTCAACACCTAATAAATATGGCTTAACGTGCCAGGGATTCTGCTAAATTAGCTATTGAGATCAAGTAGAGCTATCTTGAAGCTAAGGTTAGCCTAATGAAAAACAGAGGACGTTTCTGAATCTAAATGCAACCCAATCGCTTCGGGACACCTGCAAGATTACAAATAATGATCAGATGACTATATGAACAACGAGATCATCTGTATCGAGTCAGTCTAACTGAGGCTAAGGCTACGGCACGGCTAATGAAAGAGAAGCAATTTGCTGAGGAATTTGTTTCTCCAGCACCTAATAATATCAAGTCATTAAGTTCCTTATTAAGCCAGGAGATTCAGGATCGCTGATACTGTATGTGGACGATAAAACACTACGAAGCGTACTGTGGTAGAGAAACAATTGAACAATGTTATTTTTTTTCATACAGCTGGATACCTAAAAGTGTTTTATTTTATTTTTCCATTTGTGAAGCATCTATTTGCCCAGGGTTATTTATTTACTTTGTTATTTAGTTAGTTAGTAAGTTTATTAGTTAGTTAGCACAAATCCATATAAATCTGGTTGTCACTTACACTATAGCAGCTAAAATAATTTATTCTGTTGCTAATTGTTAATTGGCTTATTATTATATTTCCTTCAGGAGCCATTATTTAAAAAGTTGCAAAGAAGTTATTAGTATTTTGTATATTTATTACTAAATTATAATATATTTAAAATATGAACCTATAAATGTACTAGCAAGGTAGAAAATCAATCAACATTTGAACCAAGCTGTGATATACATTAGCAAAAATAATCAGATAATTATATCAAGAAAAAATATTATGTCTTATATAAATTATTATTATTATTTTTTTACATCTCAAGATAAGGCTCAACAAGTCTTGTTTGTAGTCTGAACATTATTGCTACATGAGTAGCAAAAAAAATAAAATAATTTACAGTATATCAATCTTGAGTAAGCTAATGTCAGTTGTATATTTGATAAATATCTAATTTATACCAACTTTAATACATTTTATATACTAATAATCATTAAATTATTATGATCAGATATAGATACATATTTATATAAAATTATATGATTTAAAATAAATAAACTTCATACCAATTTTACCAATCTTTTATTATTTTTTTTGTATTTCCTGCTATGTTAATGTTGGATTTAGTTTTTTTTTTTTATATATTTACATTTATTTTTTATAATTAGAATATATTAATTGCTATTGTTTGTCTACTATTTGGTTTTTGACTACTTTTTGGGCCTTTCATTTTTTTCTTCTTTTTGAGCTGCATTTCAAATGCATGAAATGTGTTGTATAAATTATTATTATCAAGAAAAGAAAAAAAGTTTAATAATTCACCAGATGTCAGATGCCTAATGGAAACGATGGCCATCTTTAAATCAGCTTTCACCCTAGTGAATAATATTGAGTCTTTATTTAGCCTATCGCTCTTTTATAGCCCTGAATGTCTCAGTGGTGAATAAAGAGCGATAGCTAGACTGGTGATGGCTATATTATATTGTTTATTAAAAGCCTTTTAGACGCTCTTATCATGTCGCTACTGTCCCTTGAGGCTATTTTGGTTTGAGTGCCTGCGCTGACAGGTATTCTCACATTTTCCTTTTTTTTATGGTCTGGCCCATGGCATTGTATGGCATTAAGTATTTAAGGAGAGTGTAAAATATGCCTCCATTTTCTGTCATCCGCTTCCATCTCCCGGGCAGGTGATCGATTTCAGAGGTGCCTCTTTTGGACGACGCCAATGGATTTGGCCCGATATGACGCATTCCTTAAAGATACATCGGACCAGGGTAAGTTATAATGTGGCAGCCATGATCTAGCCACTGGCACAGATAGCTCATACGGCTGACACTCCATTTACTGCTCCATAATGGCTGGGGGTGAAGATGGAGCTCGAAATGGGATCCGGCTCAGTGGTATTAACTGCCAAAAGAGATATTATGGGTCATTTGGATTAATAGCTCTGCATTGGCATATCCAAAACAGCAACTAGGTGGACTATTTCCTCAGGACAAAGTGCATGTGTGAAATAACATCACAATAGCACTGCATGCTTTCGCAATAAAGGTGACCTGAAGAACAATTTTAGCTGCCTTTAAGCAACTTTCAGTTCATAAACCTTTAAGTATTTTTTTTTTTTCATACGATGGTGCTGTTGATTTTGGAAATCAGAAGGTCAGCTGGAGTCTCTACATAACCTAAGGCTAAAAATAAATCTTTTTTATTTGTTTAGGTATCGTTTTGACATTTATTGAACATACCATATATGGAAGGAGTCTCCAGTCTCAGCACTAACTTTTTACTGTATTTACATTTTTGGGCCAGGGAAGTCTTTTCTATGGACTTTTCTATGTATTTTCTATTTTGTTGCTGTTGTTGCTGTTGCGTGTGATGGTGGTTGTGGCTTTTTTGCTTGATGGGGTAAAATGAAAAAAAAAAAACGGAGAATAATAAAAGTTGGTAAGAGAATGGCTGCTTATAGCTGTTATAGCATACAATACTGTGCAAGTGCAAAGACAAAGTTATTCTTCAGCACGCTGAGTAAAACCTGCACAAATCTATATCTAAGAGTTTCCACACCAATTATTGATTGTGCTTATCACTTTAGCACTCTTTGTCCATCGGATCATCATTCCGTTGTTATATATGTTGCTTTGCTTACACACATTCAAATATTTTGTCATGTTATTTATTAATTCATTTTGTTATATTTGAAAATAGTAAATGGTTTTGTACATAATAAATCAGACATACCAAAATATAACAAAATTTTTACTAAAGATAATATAGTAACCTTTAACTTAAGACTTTTGAACAGTGCTGTAAATAATATCGTAATTGTATCTAATATGAAATGTAACTACAGATAAATAAAAAAAAGTCTAGTAATGTACATTGTAGGTGTTGCAATATTGAGGAATACTATAAAACACCACACTAATGCTGTTTTTGGAAATTATTGGACCTCTTGGTGTTACTATAGAGTTTCATCAAACCACTCCAGCATTTTCTATTATTACTGGTGGTTAAATGGTCAAAGATTTATCCAAAAAAAAAGTCTTAAATAAATAAAACAACAACAACAACAAACAAACTAATCTACCTTTACACTATTTTGGTATGTACTTAGCTTCAACGTACACTCGAGGTGCAACTGAGCCGAAGGACAAAACCCCAAATGAGCCATTTGTTTTTGATTTAAAAAAAAAAAAAAATATATATATATATATATAAAACACTCCAATGGTGTAGACGTAACAAACAGCTTTGAGAACCGTTCTTTTTAAAGCGCTCCTTATCCTTACAAGATGCCTGTTTATTTCACGATCTGATGATCCGACGGAATCTTCTGAAAGTGGCTGACCCGTTTCATCCGTAACGTCTGCAGGTCGAGTGCTGGCAGTGTGTGGGCTGTATAACTGCCGAAGGTCAGCGATGAGGCCAGGCCTGCGTCTGCTGTGCAGTAATGCAAGGCATGAAATAGCCTTTAGATTGGAGAATAGCCCATTGTGGATGGAGCTCGGGGAGAAATGTGTGACTGCATTGTGACACTATTATCAGTCACTCTCACATAAGATGGGGGATATTATTCATGAAAATGAGCAGAGAGGAGATGATCCCATAGGCTTTCATAGCCAGAGGTCTAGAGGGAAATATATATTATAAATAGAGAGCTGCATATAAATAGATAGAGATTAAAAAGAGTAAAAGAATGGGTGGTTTAAAAAGAGAAAGCTATGGAAAGACTGTAATGACAATTGAAAAATTATAAATATGCATAAATATTCATAATTGCAATACAAAGCATCCCCAGCATCTCATTAAGGTAAAACTATGAACATCCCAACCTCGGTGAAAGCAGAAAACAAGAAGGAATTTCTACAATTTCTGGTATTCTTTAGATGTCTAAATTACACCAAACATTCTTGCAAAAGACCAAGGTAAATGTTTGGGGGCATAACTCATGAATAAATATTTTACCTAGAGGACACCATACTCATTGTGCAGCATGGTGGTGGTAGCATCATACTTTGAGGCTGCTTTTCTTCAGCTGGGACTTGAGCTCCAATCTACCTTCAAGAAACAATTATTCTTGTACAAAATCTGCAGCCATTTGTTAGCCAACAATATATGTGTGCAGATCAGATAGTCCGCTGTGGTGCCCCCTTAGTGGGAGCAGCTGAAAGACTAACAGCAACATTTGAAAATTGTACATCCCTATACAACCTGGTTACTGGCCGATTTCCTGTATACCTTTTATTCATTTTTTTTCTCTTTTAAATGAATTCTACAGCCAAACAGCAGCACATAGTCCATAGTCTGAGTCATTTAAATCTAAATAGCAGTAATGAGTAAAAACAAACAACACCAACAACAAAACATCTGGTATATGAGCATGGAACTGCTGGACTATTTATATTTCTTTCGCTCAGTTATCCCGACATAATTGTGGATTTATAAAAAAAAAAAAAGAAAGAAAAAAAAAAAGTCCCAGTGATGAGGCAGCAGGCGAGAAGGAAAGCAGTTCCATGGTGTATCAAGGGAAGGAAGGAAGCAGTTGGTAGCTGGAACAGATGTTCAGGCAGATCAGCTGCTGGAGGATGGTGATTCTGATCAACACAGCTGATAGACTCCAGCAATCATCCTGGCTCCGGTAAAGCGTTCGGTCTGATCTCCAGACGCAGATGAAGCAACTGTTAGCTCGGTGTGTTTGGAATGGAGAGATATGACCAAGAGAGTGGGAGATGAGCAGAGGAAGAGGGAGTGTGTGAGCATGATGATCATGGGGTTTAAACCACCTGTTGGTACAGTATGTGAGTCAAATCAAACAGCAAACATTTGAAAATTGCCAGAGCTATAAATACTAAATGCAACTCCAAGCTTTCATCCCCAAATCAGAAATATATATATATATATACACACATTAATCTCGTTTTCTGCAGCAAATGTTGGCGGCTGCTTGTGCGGATCTCAAGAGAACTTAACACTGCAGGTATAACTGAATATCATGTGATTTTGACCTGTAACACCATTTTTTAACACACCTAAAATAAAAATTAAAAAATGAACATTGTTAGAACAGTATCCCTGGAGGGAGGAAAGCAGGGAAGGTAGGTGATGAGAAAATGATTGAGAAGGGTATGACTAAAAAAGGTATAGAGACGGATGTAGAAGAAAGAAGAAAAGCCAAAAATAAAAGTCTCACACTCTAATATTTCTTTTGACCCCTTTTACCATTGATTATTGCACACAACCTGGTGTCCAGTTCATGTGTGAAAAATGATCCCTCATGCTCCCAGAACCACTCTTTCACAATATGAGCCATGGAATATACCAGTGCCATCAGGGAAGAAAAACTCCATCGATGTAATAACCTGGTCATTCAGTACATTTAGATCGTCAGCTGACTTAGTTTCTTTCTTTTTTTTTTTTACCTCCAGAGAAAACAAAGATCAGACAGCACCAACAAAAAGTTTTAGTCTTGATCCAAGACCAATCCAAGACATCACAGCTTCCTTTTAAATTGATTTACATTTACAAAAAAAAAAAAAAGTGATAATATGATAATAAATAAAATGTTATGGATGTACACATAGGAAGAGTGTGGCAACAGTAATAAAAGTGCTTCCTTGTGTAAAGCAGAGCGGATTGTACACCCTGGTGGAAATGAGAGTGTGGAGGGAATGAACGTCTGATGGGAGTGAGCTTCACTGGTTCTTTGTTACACCTCATTGCATGATCTCAAGTGGGGAAATGTTGACCTATTTTGTAAAACTCAACATAGAAACCCATATTAAAGAGAGGAAGCTAAACTTTGGATCATTTGAACAATTTTGATCACTTTTTTTTTTATTATTTATTGTGTCACATTCTTGTTATGTTTAGTTCTTGGCTGGTATTAATTATACTTTTTTTTTTTTCCAGGGGACTCAGGACATTAGGGGGTTGGGCGTACACCCTGGACAGTCCATCACAGGGCACAAGCATGCACACATTTACTCCCACACTATGGGCAAATTGGAAATGACATTTGGAGAACTACCAACTCCACACACCTAAAACCTAAGATGAGAATTGAACTCTAGACCCTGGCGGTGGGAGGACACATAATGTGTGTACATATTAATAATAATTACACCCATTATCTGGCCTGCCAAAGAAAGATGTAAAAACAATCGGTTCTCAAAGTTGCGGTGTTTGTAGCAAGAAAAATGGGAAAGAGCTATAAACCGAATGATCTCCAAAACAAGCAAGTCCAATCCATAGAGGCCCCAACTCACAACTTACCGGACTTGCAATAAACTTCTAAACTTCTTCCAAACTTGATGGCTTAGAGCTGTTATTGAGGCACAAGGGGAACAATATTACGCAGGTGGATTTTATATTATGTCTGGTCTTTGTTAAATTAAAGTACACGTAAATAAATTCATAAAAACAAAAAAATGACACTTTTTTTATCCTGCTAAACTCTCTTGCTTTTTTAAACTGTCTCCTGCGACTTCAGCACAAACCCCAATTTGTCCCAGGAAAACAAAACAACAAATCACTAGCAGCCTCATAAACATCAAAAAGCCATCACACGTAGTTCCAGGTTAAAATTTTCTTTTAATATCAAAACTTTTGATTGCTCTCTGATGCACATTAAAGTTTTTCTTTCCCTCCCGGTATTTTCTGCTTGAACTGGATTCCGTCTCCCTGCTAAGTTTTAGTGTGGACTGAATAAACATACTGTAAAATTACCAGCACACAATGTGTGTTCTCTTCTGTTGGTGCTTTATTCTCACTACAAGGGAACTCGAAATGAGCGTGTGGTGTTTACTCAACCTCCTGTGTATTGTTCTCCTTTACATGGCTGCCGTGATGATGTATGGGATACACGTCGCCCCCTCGCCTAGCGCCGTGTGTTCATTGTAAACTGGGTTAGCTTAGCTTCGCCTTTGGCTTTGAAGCGTAGCACAAGCCGATAACAATCAGGTCCCACATGAACACGACTCGAGGCGTGCTTAAATACACCGGAACAGGTTCGTTTGCGCACTGTCCGTGCACAACAGTCCACTCTGTGTCATTATTTGGGACAAAACTTAGAAGAAATTATCCAAGTATTCAGACTGACCTACATTTGCAAAGTCTTTGTAGAATTGTAATTATTGCAGTATCTGGGGTTTACCTCCTATAAATATGTTTTGTTGTTGGTCTTCCATTGTTTCATTTTCAGAAAAGCCCTTTCTATGTACTTCATCCATTACATTAATGCAGATCTGTTGATTAGTAAATTAACCTCTCCGCCTCAACTCAGTTCTTCAGGAGAGGCGCAGCTTTTTTCACTTTAATGATTGTTTCCCCTGTTCTAGTGACAAATGCAGCTGTCAGCTGTGTTGCACATCTGTTGGAAAAGAATAGTTCGGAAACATAATGGTCGAGAGAACTGCTGCGTCAAACAATTAAAAAATGCACTAGTCTAATTACAGACCGTAACAACAGGGGATTGCAGGAAGATGTACCAATTATCTAACAAATAGAATCAATTTCAGGAGTATGGGAAAAATGTACATAAATATCATGTGGTTGTAAGATCTTTTTACATTTCATTATGTGATTATGGGATGTCGTGGAAAATATGTTATCAATATGTTATTACATAAGAAGTGTACGCATGGGGAAAGAATAAAAAAAAATCAGTTGTGTGTGTGTGTGAAAATAAAAAATTTTGGGGGGGAAAACATTCTAAAAAACTGTACAAAAATTGTGTAATCAATTGATCATGATGAAAAACAAATCTTAAAGGAAGAGTCATATAAAAATACAAATACATTAAAAATGTCATTAGATCCATTAATAATGTATATATAAATCTTTTCTTTTTTTAAATGACATTAATATATATAAATGCATGTGCAAACATTTTATAAATTTGACTTAATGTAGTAGGCAAAAATATATATATATTTTTTAAAACTAACAGTGGTGAAAATGTTAATCATTAAAACAAATCATGTGAAACTGAAATTATCACAAATATTAGTTTTAACAAGATTAAAATTACATGAAAATAAAAATGTGTAAAATAAATATTTTACACATTTATAGATTACATAGATAAATACATATGGTATTTTTACTGTTTATGGATAAACAAAATTTATCTGTGAAAATGATACACTGTGATAATGATCTAAACACTGATCCATACACTGTGAAAATGATCTAAAAAGCATATGAAAATCAATTAATTTTTTTTAAAGAATGTGAAATGCAGGAAAAAAAAAACATTGTAAATAAATAAATGAATCATGTGTAAAAATATAAAATGCATCATGTGTAAATTAGGCCTATACCATCTTAAAACATCTTTAAAATCACATTTAAAACATTTCATCATGAGTAAAAATTGGTAAAAATAAATAATTTGTACAAAAAAGTGAAAATAAAACAAACAAAAAAAATTTCTTTGCATTTTTAAAAACCATTTGAGTAAATTTCAAGAAATCTTGATTTCCTTATTCTTGAGATACAGTGTTACATGAAGTTCAGTGCGGCAGACTCTTCTGTAAAGGGTTATTATGGGATGTCATTGTTCATCGCTCCAGGCCTGGATTTTCACACAGTGAATTGTCTATTAAGCTTCTCAGTAAAGTCTCACACGATTTGGCTTTGAGATAAAACACTTGCCGTTCTGTTTCACATGGGTTTCCATGATGCCTGGGTGCAGTGGCAGGTGAAATAGCTTCCCATCCTCACTAAATAAAGTACATGATCCAAGAACAGGCCTTAAGGTTCATGGAAGAGAGCACTGTAATTTGATCCTCTTCACTATCACCATTCGTCTGGATATTTCTATTTTCTGATAAAACAAAAAGCGCTTACGGCTATTAATGATAAGAAAAAGACAAAAGTCCAAAATATATATGCATAATTCTTTCATCTGATTACTACTTTTCCTTGAACAGGGGAAAAATGGGTCGCAGGTTTTTACCTGCGGATTGCACATGGAGCAGAAAAATGGACTTTTAGAGGGATTGTTTGGGGAAAGAAGGTTAATGTGGCCAAGCAAGTCTAGCTAGCTGCTGCATATTTCACAAGCTATGTGGCAAATGTAGCATAACTAGCAACATTAAACTAATCTAGCAAACAAATGCAGCTAGCTGTTGTACAAGCTGCATGCCAAGAGTACCCCATTAAAGTTTTCTATCAGTGAAAAGTATCTCATTATATACCTTAAAGCTTTTTATGATGAAAAAAACTCACCCAGGTTCGCTATGCTGCAATAAAGCTATATTAAAAAGGCTAATTATTTACCATTAATTGAACACATAATTAGTTATGTACGTAACACTAAAATGGTACCTTTAAGAGAAACGTGGCTAACTATGCTACACTAAAGCTAGCTATGAGAAAATGTAACAAATTGTACTACATTAAAAATGAGCTAGGCGCCAAAAACATTATCTATGAGATAAATGTATATAGCTATGCGCCAATAATGCTATCTATGAGATGAATGTAGCTTGTTCTGCTACATTAAAACTATTTGTTATAAAATTGCCCGCCAGATGTGATAAGTTTAAATTATCCAAAAGAGAAATGCAGCAGGTCAGAGTGCATTAGCAATATCTAGGAGAGAAATTAAGCAAGTTATGCTACATTAAAGCTATCTGTTATAAAATTGCAACTTGATATAGTATTTTTACTATTAGTTTAAGCTACCTGTGAGAGACATACAGCTAGTTATAGTACTGTACATTAGCCCTGTCTAGAAATGAAGCTAGTTATGCTACATTAAAGCTATCCATTATAAAATTGCAACTTGATATGGTAAGTTTAAGCTATTTTTAAGAGAAATGCAGCTAGTTATAGAACATTAGCGCTAGGAGAGAATTGTAGCTAGTTTTGCTAAAGCTATTTATGAGAGACATGTACAGTAGCTAGTAATGCTACTCTAAAGCTAAAGGTAAAAAAAAAAAATCCAGCTTTTTACCTGTAGATATAAACTAAAATAAGGTTACGCTACATTACAAAACAAAAGCAATCTATTTGTTTAAATGCTGCTTGAAATGGTATATTTATACACATTAATAAAACTGACTATGAATAATCCAGCTTGTTGTGGTACATTAAATCTGTTTATGAGAGAAATGTGTGTAGTTATTCTACATTAAATCTCTCTATGAAAGAAACATGGCTAGTTGTGCTATATTAAAGCTATCTGTGAGGGATATCTAACAAGCTTTGAGACATGGTAGTTACAGTAGTAATAGTAAACAAAAATTATTTATAAGAGAAATGACGCTAGCAATGTTAAATGGACGTTATCCATGAGACAAATGTAGCAAGACATGCTGCATTAAAGCTATCTGTGGAAGACATTGAGCTAGTTAGGGTGCCTTAAAATACTATACCAAGTAAATGTACAGTAGCTATCCAGCTACCTGTATAGCTAACGTAATTAGGGTTACATATAATGGATTATATTGCTTAATGACTTTCAGAGATTGCAGATTCCAGTAAACTGCGTTACATTTATTGGTATTATGCCTTTACTAGGAATCATTAGGAAGTGAAAAAATCATTAACAACAGACTGGTGTGATGTGGCCAAAACCTGAGAAGCATGACAACACGTCCTAAAGTGATTTATTGGTCTTTCCTATAAATTTTCAATTAATTTCCCAAAATTTTTAGTAATTAGAGAACAGCATGCCATAATTTTATATATTTATAGATACATAATAGTCATGCTTAATTTTCTCCCTCTTGAAATTAATATCACACCAAGATTTCTTGAACAGTAGCTTAGTTGAGCTATCCCTTTAAGCAAGCTCACTTGTCTTTTTACTTTCCAAAACTACAGACTGACAGCAACTTGAACCTGGAAAAGCGTCTGACCCCCTACTTTTTTTTAAGCGTCTATCACCGAGGTCGATCTGGCTCATGTCAGTCGTGTTCTCGCTGTCTTCTGGAGGGTCATCCCACTTGTTCGGGCTTGTTGACGTGGATGTCTGATCCTTTCACCATCTCCCCAGCTCTCTTTTGTCTCACTGCTTTTTTTCCCTCCTCATTTGTCAGTACCATGTTCTGTACAGCTTGTCAACCCATAACCTCTGAACCCTCTGAGATAAAAAAAAAAACATTTAACATGCTTTTTTAGCCATTTCTTCTTTTTCCCCCTCTTTCCCAAAAACATCAACCTGTACAGTCTTTACTGAACCATAACAGATGTGTTTGTGTTTTTTTCTCCCCTCATTCTGTAATTAAGACGTCACACTTTTTAAGTTAAATAGGATTTCCTTTTTCTAATCCATGTGGTTATCTTTACATTGGCATTTTGAAAGAAGACACATGAGGTATTAAAAAGCTGGGAGCTTAGGTGACTACTGGTCCCAGAGGTGTGTGCGGTCAATACACTCACCACCTGTTGATGGAGCAAAGCATGCGCTCAATAAAATATGCAAGAATGCCAGCTTAGGGAGTTGTGAATATTGCTTGGGGTATTCAGGAGCAGAAAACGCTCAAATAAGGGGTATTCCTTAAAGATTTTGAAAGGAAATGTGAAGCGGTTTGTGGCTGTTACCTTTAGAAGCTGAATGAAAAGTTAATATATAATGAAAATTAAAAAAAAATTAAAGAATTAATTAATGAAAATAAATAGCATTGTTAACAAGCACTGGTCCAAGATGTGTGCTTGTGTGTGTTTGTGGGCAATAAATATTCCACATGTAAATAGAAAAAAGTACTCCCTCCGTGACATATGTCAGAAAGTTGTGAATACTTTAGTGGTCAGGAAAGGTATTTTTAAAAAGTTCTTCTTGAGGCTTATTAGAAGCAGGTGATAGCGAATTCATGTGTGTAAACACCGTGACATGTGTGTACCTTAAAATAGAGGGCAGGTAATATGCTTAAATGCCCTTTGCTCTTTATATTGGCAGGCTTACCGATCTGGGGGAAATCATTCTCTCTCTCTCTCTCTCTCTCTCTCTCTCTCTCTGTCCTCTCCCTTTCTCAAGGCGGCAATTAGCATGGAGCCAGGCTTAGGAGACTGCAATCTCGCTGCTATTTCTGTCTTTTGCCGTGTGTAAGATGACTATCGTTCCGCAGGCAGACAGGCTTTTATTTGCCATCTGCAGGTCACTGTCAAAATCTGCTCAAAACATTTCTTCCCACAGAAGCGGAGCTAATTTCCAAGGCCGGAGTCTAAAAATGTTCCGGCTGCTATGCAAGAAAAATGGGAATGAGATTATGACCAAAATGGAACGTGTCTCAGGCTCTGGCCTCGTTTTCAAGTCTGGATATACTGTACCTCCGCAGGTAAATGCTTTCAAAAACTCTTATAGATTTCAACTAAAGGTTCAATTATGCAAAACCATGCAGAAGTAACACCTGCATGTATTGTACTGAGCAAAAGTCACCCCTGAGCCACCCCTTATTTCTTCAAATTTTGCTTCAAGACTTGGCTCTTGTATTTTTAAATGTAGTTTTGAGAAATAGTTCTCCAGGCCTCCTGAAGGACTTTTCTGTCTCTTTGTACCTGAGCAGTTTCAGAGGAATGTTTTTAATCGTTAAGACTTACAGCCATCTATCATTCATATCATAATATAAATCAGTAAGAAACAGGTGCCGATGATGACAGATGATCAGGATGGTGATTAATAGGCTGGTGAGTCTTTGGAGCAGACGAGAGGGGGAATGAGATTGCTGCTGAGGTTGTTACATAAACAACCATTTCAATTTAGAAGGGGTTCAGTGCAAAAGCACATGCACATTCACCCTCACACTGCAGGCCGACCTAACCTACTGTGCAGAAACAGAAGTACCTGGAAAAAAACCCACCAAGCACTGTCTGAACATGCAGAGTCTACATGTACAGACCCAAAAACAGGACTCAAACCCTCAGCCCTGGAGGCGTGAGGCCACAGTGCTAACCACTACATCTTCGTGCCGCCCAACATAATTGAATTTACTTTCATGTAATTTAATTTGAAGAAATCAGGGCTGGCTCAAGACTTTTGCACAGTACTATATCAATTGGTTATGGAGACAATGAGAATGACTGCTCATGGCACCGGACCACCAGAGAAACCTGCAAACTCTGGCCAAGTACTGCTCTCTGCGGCTCTGTAACACATGGCACAGTAATGGACACCGTGGTAAGTGCTCTCTGATCGCAGTCCACGGGTAAAATACCACTCAACTTACCCTTCTGCTAAGCAAGCACTCGTTCATGAAGTGGGAAAAAGAGTCTTTCACTTACAGGGAATGCATTCCACCAGATATACACAGTTTGTTTAAAAAAAAAAAAAAAATCCAGTGCGATAAAAAGCATTAAGAGAATAAATGTCTTAGATGGAGACATAATCCCGTGTTGTGAAGTGCACGGGGGACGGCGTGGACAAAAATGGATACAACAAGAATGGAGAGGTTCCTAGGCTGGGGATGATGGTGGCACTTGAGTTTCGCAGAGGAATGCTTCTGAAGTTGGAGCAGAGTGGGGTAAGGAAGGGCTACGATGCACACTCAGGGAAAGTGTTCGCCTTTTATAGAATCGCACAGCTCGAGGTGACTGAATGCTGATGGATCTCGAATCTCCCATGAATTTCCGTGTGTCTTTGCTTCTGTGTTACATAACATATTTAACATGGATATAACCTGATGGATTGAATGTGCTATGTGACATTCTGACATTCATGGTTTGTTAACATTACATTAATTGAGATTAGTTTAAGAGAATCTTTATGCATTAAATTCTATCCGATGTACTCTTCCACTGGTTAAACAGTCTCTGTTATATATTAGCATGTTACAAAAACGGTTGCTTTGCTTGGTTGCTTTGCAGCGCAGTGTAAAATCACAGAAAATCCCATTACTCTAGGGTCATTTGCACACTCGCTTATGTAAATCCCTATTCAAAAATCAATAGTACATTACTTCAGTAGGTGAGAGAACGAGAGCTCTTGGTCCATGCAGGAGGGAATCATTATGGGAGTATTCGGAACGGGGGCGTCAAGGTGTCAGGGTGCAGTTTTCTCACTCTCTCGCCTCTCTCCTTCGCTCTCTGTTCTGTCAAATTCACAATCCCAGACGGGAGCTCGGGACTGGATGAAGTAGCAAGTTGGTGAGAGTGAAAGACACACACACTCACACTCACACAGCATCGCAGAGCAGAGAAAAGGAGCAGGACTGTGCTTTAAAATTCAAGTCATTTATTATTTTTTTTGTTGTTGTTGTCCCACCTCAATGTGTCATTGTCAGAATGCTTTATCTGTCAGGTGCACTCCAGGCCACAGACTAGCCCGGGCCCTCAGGGAGACGTCATGGTGGCATTTTGTTCCTTGTTCCTTTTTTGGTGGATAGAAAAAGAAGAAAACAAAGAGAGAGATACCCAGTGGAAAGGTAGATAGTTATTAGATGCACCATGGCAATAAAAGCACATTAACTTACTAGCATGTGCCCTGTGCTCATTGGCGCACCGGAGCTCAAGAGTTCGAGGGTGAACATGGGTCGCTGGAGATAAGGTCAAGCTGGGTCAGCTGCTTCATTCTTATTGCATTTCATTTTTAACCTGATCCTGGACTACAGAAATCTGACACATTCCTCAACAAAAGGATTCCAAAAAAAAAGGAGAAGGGAATAATAGGTAACTGCTGACAGGATTTCTGCTCCCAGCATGCCCCACTGCAGCTTTAGATTATAAGCAGGTGTGAGCAATGAGGATGATGATTAAGATGATGATGATGATGATGATGATGTCTAATAAAAAAAAAGGGTAGACTTCAGTTCTTGTGCGACCTCTAAAAAAAACCCCCAAAAAAACAGGGTCTCCAAAATTCAAAGATTACAATATTCCTGTCTCATTAATCATTCATGGACCTTCTGGAACCACTTATGGGGCATAGTGGAGTTTGTCTTTGGGAATACACGAATATATCCCAAGTTAGACATGTTCAGACTTTTTTTTTTTTCCTAATGAGGCCCACACACAATGTAAAACTCTACACTGAAACTAAATCAAGCTCAGGACTGAATAATGAAATAGTATAAACAGTTATTAGTCTCCAGGTGAGGGAATTGCTTTCAAATGCATGTGGACAACTCTATACTGAACCATGGGAAGTCCTCACATTCCTGGGTTTCAGTTAAGACATTCCTTAAGGCCTGAAAAGCTGCACCACAGGGGAAACCCTTCCCTCCTTATGTCTCTCTAATCCGGAGTTAGACCTTCAGAGGCGACCAATAGGAGAAGAGCTACCCGAACGCCTGGTACACCAGCAGGATTGGGGTTATTATCTCAGCATTTCCCAGTGCCCTCATGTCCTTACGTCTGTGTAAGAACCAGCTGCTTCGTCCAAAGCCCCTTCACTCTTTAAAAGCACTGAACATAGGCTTGTTTTCCCCGATAGAGGCTTCCAATTTTCCCTTTTTTCTTTTCTTTAACATGCTGTGGTGTAATCCTTGAGGCGACTTTATCCGATTCACTGCAACTTTATTCAATTACAGAGTTGAGTAATACCAGAATTAGGACTTTTTAAAACATTGACAGTAAACAGTATGAGGTCAGAAAAGTTGGAGGATTTCGTGTCAGCCAACTTGCATAAAAAAAACAACAATTACGACACCCCCAAACCACTGCTATTAAGGCCATTATGGAAAATGTCACGGTCAATGGTCAAATGTTTATTTTAAAATGAACTAATATGTATGTAGACATTTAATATGTATTACCAAGGCTACGTTAGATTCCAAATGGCAGACATGTTGCATCATTAAAAGGAAAAAAAGTCCCTTGACAAGCAAAGTGTTTAAGCTAATTCCTAGCCAGTTAATCCTAAAAAAAAAAGGCATGAGTGACTGCTTGCACATTTGTTACATATACGTTACTGCATAGTGACATTCTTATCTTAATTTATCCCAGATTAGGAGGTTGGGTCTGACCACATGGTCAGCCTTGACATTTAATATGTATTATAGCAGCCAGGTTTGAGGGTCTTGCTCAACAATGGCAGATTGGTGGAGCTTAAGCTTGAACCACCTACCTTCTAATCAGTAACCCAGAGCCTTAACCCACTGAGCCACCATTTTGATGTGAAGAAATAGCAGAAGATTGAGATGGGATGGAAATAGAGAGATAATTTGAAGATTAGAGATTGTTGGACAATGCTAAAGACCTATCAGGACTCTATGGCAAGTAACAATTCCACTCCGACTATCATCCAAGTGTCACTTTTTGCTTTGCCCAGCAGGAGTGTGAGCAAGAAGGAAGGCATATAAGTCAGGGTTGATTCTCTGGGGGAAGTTTTTTTTTTTTTCTGTTGCTTGCTTTATACAACCACTTGAGAAACGCTGTGAAAACTCCAGCAGGAACATAAAACTGGGTCAGGTAACAGCCAATACCACTATGAAACGCTGCAAAAGAAAAAAAAAAAAAGAAAGAAAGAATGCAGCAACATCACACTTTACCCCAGCAGCTCTGATTCTATAGACTCTGCAGTGCCGATTCCATTTAAGGCTTTTGCCACTTAGTGCATGATAATGACCCTGCTACCTGCATATAAATCAGATTACCCACTCTCCCCTGGGAATACATGCATCCCTTAAACATATTAAAAGGTCTTACTGCAGAAAATCTCGTCTTATACGTGACAAAAAAAAAAGAGTAATGAGCAACGCAGTCCCTTATGGAACGAGGATCTAATATAGCTGAAAAATTGGAACCAGCAGCCTAAATGAATTACACAGGTCAAATTACGTTGCCCGGTTGTTGCAAAGAGTCCCAGATGGGACACCTGAAAATAAATGATGGAGATCAGGCATGGCCACAAATATGATGGAGAACAGACGTGGTCCTCAAAAAAACCCTTAAGTGAATAAGAAAGCAACCGCAGGCTGTGCAGTTTCAAATTCCTGTGCTTTGGTGGCTACAAAGATGCGGTCGACAATAAAAAGCAGAGCCAGGCTTTTCGTTAGTTTAAGGGCTGAACGAAGGAGGCAGCGAGTCCGAAAGAGCACCATTAACCACATCGAAGACTTCCAAAGCAAACTCAGCCACCACCATGACCCGCTGGGCCCAAATAACTTCATCTCATTAGCACTTGCTGTGATCAAATGGGTTTCTAGAGTGCTGACTATTATTGCCATCCTAGGCTCTTTGTGTTTATAGGATATGAATGTTGGGTTCAGAATCATTAGTTCAGTGCTCTGTTGCTATAGTTACACATAGAGCCCTCCCCCACAAAAAAAAGAAAAGAAAAGAGGATAAACAGAAGCAAAATGTGGCTTCGAGACTTTTACAAGCCAAAGAGGCTTTCACATTTGCCATGCACAAACTGTTCTACCAGATGGTGTCAGAAAGAGATGGAGGCAACTGGTGGTGTGTTGCTAAGGGAATGCCAAAAATAGTGTGGACAAAACAATAAGCACTGCTGAATTCCCGAGTCTGACTAATAAGAAAGTGGCGAGTAAATTTCTTAAACTAATGTTTCAGCTGAACTTCTACTTGGGGATAAATTACAACTCCATGGATATGTTTTCAATCACGCAATTAATGAAAACTTTTGGAAGGAGTCTCCAGTGTCAGTGCTTCGTTACAGTCAGATGTAAAGCTGGAACTTTGTGATATTTCAGAATGTTAAAGATTTTTAGCTGTTAATGTACAATAAGTGGAATTGTGTAATATAACGGAAGTCGCTTGCTTCTTATTTAACCTGGATGTTCACCAAAACATGACTTGAAAAAGAACACTTGGATTTAATTAACATCATTAGACATGGCAGAGCTACAAGAATACACTGCAAGGAGTAACACAGAATAGGTGGACACAATCACGTAACATTATTGACAAAACAGGGATAGAGAACAAAAAGCAAACACCATGTTTGTTGTGACTGAGACTATGATGCAGGATCATCAGTACTAGTTATACAGTTGACTGTGGCAGGGCCAACCTGAAGGTGGCACATTGTTTCTTCATACAAAAGCTCCTCAGGTTAGATCTTGAGCGGGAGTTACTGTTTTAGGACTTCTGTCAGGTTTTTTCCAGGTTTCGCGCACAGACATGTCAAGACCTGGATTGGCGATTGATGATTGCCCCTAGGTTTAAACAAGTTCACTGGTCTGTAGGCTTGGTATCCAGTGGGTATTTGTTCCTGGAATTGCCTATACTGTACATCCACAAGGATGCACTGGCATATAAGGATGAATCAGGGCTACGGTTATGGGTTAGGGTTAAAATAAACAAATAAATAAAAAAAAAAACAGAAAAAAACAATCTTGGAAGCCATTCTGCACTATTACTTTGTGCAGAATGTTCTAGAAATATATTATCCAGGCTCTTTTTGAACAAACCATTAACTGCAACAGATCAGAAGGAAAGTGATTAAAGCCCCAGCTCCAACAATTTACCACTGTTGCCCTTGAGCAAGACCTTCACCCCTGTTTGCTGTTGGGGCACTGTATCATGCCCGACCCTACACTCTGACCGCAATTTCTTAGGCTAGATATGTGCGGCAAAGAATTTACCTGTGCAATAATTTATATGTGACAAATACTGTACAGGCTTAACTGCAATTTTAGTGGGAGGTTACGTTTCATTTGATTCATTTATTATTTCTTATATACTGCCTGGTCAACAAAAACGTCACGATTTCAGAAAATTTTAATCATTGGATTGCATTATGCAAAAAAAAAAACATCTTAGGAGATTTCAAGTTAATGCAACTGGATTAAGAACTCTTCACTATATTAACAAAAAACTATGTGCTGTAATCAAATATAAAGGTGACTGAAGGTGACTTTTTCTGTATATAGTCCTTGTACCGTATATTCATGATTCTTTAACGAGAATTAGTATACCTCAGCTTGCTAAGCCTCTCTGACACTATCGTAAGGTTTTACAGGTTTAACATGAGACCTTTAATGGTTCCACCAAAAGGTACAAGTCAATGATGTGTAATCTTTATTAGCTAAGAGTGTAATACGTGTATTAGTGGACCAAAGGCTAATGGATGATGGCGCAAGCTGTTCTTGACAGGTCATCTGATTTATTAAAGGTAAACACAGTTACAGAATCTTGCCTTTTCACCACCACAGATGTTTAACATTGCATGAGCTGAAATATTGTTTAGAAAATGTGTGCATTCCAAAGAGGCCTAGTCCGCATGGCGGTGGGGTCCCATTGTCTAGTACGTTCATGAACTCCAACTGCTGATAAGCAGTGACTGGTTTACATATGACATGATTGATTGGTTTCCTGATAAGCGCCAAATTTAAGTTTTGCTGTCCAGGTCATTATTATTTTTGGATATCAGGATTTGGTAGCAAAGTTTTTCATACAATATATAATTAATGATATTCTCAACTCCCCACCCCGGAGGAGTTTCCAGTAATAATTCGGAGTCAGATTAAGTATCATTAAGTAATTCTGAGCACATATTTCACTATTTCACGGTGAGCTACAGTATGCCCTCTGGTTCTTTCTGGTGGTTTTTCTTTAATATTTGTGTAATTAAAACACTCCACAGTTATTATAGTGTTGACTCACCATTTTTTTAACCTTTTTTTAAAAAAAAAAAAAAACATTTTTAAACTTTTTTTTTTTTAGTTATCATGAATTCTCTCAGTTGTTGATCTGCCATAGACATCCATGTATGATTTGTTGTAGGCTGTGTTTCGGTGGAACAGCTGACTGTGATGAATTGATATGTTAATCAAAGTGCTCTTGAGGTAAAGGAAATTGAATGAGGCGTTTTTCTCATGACCTGTAAAAAAGGGCCACGAGCCGTTTGTCCATTCTGACCATAGAAGATCCTGAACAAACAACTCCGACGAGAAAAGCAAAGCACTCGAACCGAACAGACGATGCTTTAAACATTTAGGACATTTGAATCTGAATGACGGTTTAATGACCCTTCTCTTCCCTTCTGTTGAGTGCCCCCGCAATCCAGACTGTGTTTTGTTGCCTTTGTAATTTGACTTTCAGTCAAACTCCCTGAGATCCTTGTAATTGCGGGCAGTAATTAAGTTCGGAGCCGTGTGCGATCAGGTACATGCGAAATGAAGCAAATCCTTGGTGCGATACAATGAACGTTTACATTGATCTAAAGCCACAAAGACAACAGGAGTGGCGTCGAATTTAAATGTTCGGCGAAATGTAATGAAAGGTGACATTCGGAGCGCTGGAACGAAGCTGCTGTGCCGTCCCTGGTGCCTGTAATTAACTTTGCCGTGACGGGATCGCAATTAATGCACTGCTGCGATTATGACAGTTCTGCTTGCGCACACATGCCGTTTGTGGCTTGCATACCTTTTATCTGACAGCTTTAAATAAAGCACTTCTCCACCTGCTGTTTCATGATCTTTTACCATGGCAGGCCTTACACTTTCTGTATGTGCTTTTTTTTTTTTTTTTGGTATTATCAAAATGACATCTCTTTCATATCAAGACACTTCACCCAGAAGGCACCTGGAGTAAATAAAGGCAAAGCCACTTTACCATACAGTGCCGTCAAAAAAGTAAGAAAGAACTTTGGGAAATCACCCAGCAGGCATAATTACCGTCACAGCATGCTTTTTTCCTCCTCATTATTCTTACATTTTGAAGACTTTTAAGTAATTGTATTATAGTGGTCTGCTTTGGGAACATACTAGAATAAATAATCAAACTGGAACTCATTTGTTCCATCATCGCTAAATTGCAGCGTTGGCAACTTTGGTTTTTAAAGCATTTAATCTGTTGAGATTTCTGGGTGTTCGTATATAGTGTTTTTATATAATGTCCCTACAACGTTGCTGCAGCAATTTACAACGTAGCTGCATAATGTTAGCTATGGAACCTGGGGACATTGTAGGAGCTACATTCTTCGCAGTTTATGAAGTAAGCCATTATTACATGCTTTCAGATCATTGCAAGAGCATTATTCTTACAACCTTACTGTACTGTGTTAATAATGTTCTCTGTTAGCTGGACTAATACTTTTCATATGTATTGCCAGCATCTTTATTATTATTTTTTCTCCCAGCTGAACATTATGAAGCTTGAAGTCATTTTATAGACACAGTAAGCTTTGGGAAATTCCCAGTTTTCATTATTGAAAAGGATAAATAAATATAAATGTGAACATGAGGGACGTACAAATAAATGGTGATTGAAGGTATAAACCCGATTGATGTTTACTTCAAGCACAGTACTGTAATGATACTGAACTCTTAGCCGCAGGAGAACATTTGAATGGTGATCCAGGTGGATGTCGCTCAGAGCCCACTGCAGTCGTTCCGTAGAACATTTAGAGAGTGGAACTGTAACGGTACGTCTGATCCTTAAAAATCGAACTTGCAGAATAGCCACATCTGTCTGTGGGAACAGTGCACATCATCATTCACCAACACCACTCGTACATTACGAGAACTCGGTTGGGAGTTATTGCTACAACCCCCGTACGATCCTGACCTCGCTCCAAGCCATTTCCACATGTTTGGCCCATTAAAGGAGTTCCTCAGACGTGACGCCGGCAGTCCTATCAAGGCTCTACTGAGAAAACATTCTACCTTGATGGTATCCAAGCACTAGTGAAACACTGGGGTAAGTGCACTAGTGTAGCAGGGGATTATATACAGTAGAAACATAAAGGGAGTTTTAACCCTCATATCTGAGTTCTGTTATTCTGCACAATCAAAACTCCCGGTTTGACTTCCATCATACTGTATATATCGCGCCTCCAACATAGCTTCATGTTTCCAGAAGCTTAGTTACTATCCTAATAACACTCTTTAACACCACTGGATGTTCCTAAAACATTGCAGAAACAGTTTTTAAAACAGTTTTAAAACTTTTTTTTTTTATTTGTTGATTTTTCCAGATGTTTTTGGGTTTTGAGTGACAGTGCCTACTGTTAGGATTAGGATCACTGATCCAGAAAGCACTGCTTAAAAAGGCAATGAAAAACAAGCTCGAGGTGCGCTAGGTCAAACAGCGCGAGCAGGTCATGGCTACAAAATCCTCACTCTAAGCCGCTCTTTTCTAAAATAGAGTCAATGATACAAATGTCTGTTAAACCTTAGGCTGTTAAAACCATGCTGTAAAAATGATTTTTTTTAGGGAGCATTCTTGAGCCTTGAGTAAATTACAAGCAAGACTATATATTGGAGCGTCATCCTGATTAGCTCTTTGTTTTTGACTTCGCACCTGACTTGGGCTGTGGATCCAGGATCGACCTTTTAGTAGCTCGACAGACCCTGTGGCAGGGAGTTCATCATGCTTAGCTGTTAGCTTAGCTAATTATCTCCACAGCTGTCCATGCATTGGCCTCCACTGGTCATTCACTATAAGGGCAACAACACCATTGTTCATGCTATTTTTGGCTTTTGTTACGACTGCTTTCTGGCCCTGTTAGATTTGGAGCAAATTTTTTTATTGCGTGCATTCTTGCAGAGAGAGATATTAATCCTAATTAGGGAGTACTTACGGTATATCCCTGTTCAATTGTTCGTCCTGACTGGTTCCTCAGTTTCCGCTTGGCAAAATCATCCTGCAGGCAAATTACATAAACATCCCCACATGGATGACTCCTCCCCACATGCACCCCCCCGCCCCCCCATCCCCGCCTCCCTTGTGGACCGTTTGAGGAACAGTAGCCCCCCCCCCCCCAAAAAATAAAGTCCCAGAACATTGTTTCCCATAGACGTTGCAAGTATTTGAGTTAGCACAATGCCTTTAATCTTCTTTTGTACAAAATGAGGTTCGGAGTATAAATGGAAATATGTGCTGCATGTCAATTTAAATCCGTTTCATCAAAAACCACTCGGGAGAATATAAGTCCCCTTGCTGGAACTATAAAACGGGTAATTCAATTCCTGGCTAAGCCCGTAAAAGCGCTTGACTCAAAGTATGTAATGAACGACACTCATTCTTGTGGTCGCGTAATAACGAGCTCTTCATTGGAAAACACGTTTCCGAGCAAAATCCGACGTTCTTAAAGTGCTCAATTAGTTCAGAAGTCAAATAAATCAAGTTTCAACCCAACCCCACCCCCCCCCCCCACACCCACTGTCTTCCTTTTTTCCATTCCTTCAGAGAAGTGACAGGAGAAATCCAGCTGTGCTGACGCTCACGGAGACAGGGAGAGATCAGCTATCTTTCAGGATGCACACAATTCGCTCATGACTCATGACTTTGTTTTTTCTGCTTTTTTCCAAAGCCTTTGATTTCGGCCTGCGTAATTTGCAGTAATTAGACACGTCTTTATGGAGTTCAGCTCTGAAAATAAGTGAGGCTGAACAGTGACTTATATTCGATATCATCTGCCTGAATTCAAGCTCCAGCCTGTGTACAGGCGCACTGAAAGTTCAAGAAAATCAGATAACGTGTGCTATAATTTGTCTTTGTGTTGAAGCATTTTTTGCTTAATGGTAATAAATGGACTAGAAGTGCTAAGTCTTCGCTCTCTTTTCAAGAAAAAAGAAAAACAGCATATCATTTACTGTTAATCAAGTGGAATATTTTATTTTAATTTGTTGATTTTTTTTTTAAACAACTGTTATACACTATTAATAAAGTTTATAATAAAATCAAGGCATATAATAACATCTGTAATTCTTACTTACTTAAAAAAAACAACTTTAATTTACATTGTCAAGTTAAACTTGGACTTATGATGAAATTTCTGGTGAATGAATGAAAGCATATAAACAATTGACATTTACAGGTGATGAAACTCTAAGCCACAGTAAAACATCTGAATCGTGCATTTTAAAGAAGGTTGTACGTTCGTGAATGACGTACGCTCGGGGCTCACCACAATCTTTCCTGTGGACATTCAGCGAGTACGTCTGAACTTTGAAAATTGATGTATAACTTATCACCAAATTGCAGAAGAAATATATCTGTCTGTGGGTACTGTACACACTTATTAACCAACGCAACTTGCATGTTACAGGAACTCGGCTGGGAATCCTGACCTCCATTCAAGCATTATTCAGCATATCCAATCACTAGTGAACACTGGAATGAGTGCATTAGTATAGTAGGGGATTATATATAAAAAAATAAAGGAAGTTTTTACTGTCATAACTGTGTTCCGTTATTCTGCAAAATCAAAAGTCCCCCTGTGACCTGAAACCGCTCTTGTAGAATTGTAATATAAAAAGTAAATAAATAAATAACATTTTCAGGTTTAGACAACATTGACTTCAAATCGGGTTCAAATATTTGGAGCACTAGCCAAACTCTAATGCAGACAAAAAAGTCGCTGTTTTGATTTCAGACTAGTTTCCCAGAGCTACTTTTTTTTCCACCCCTGACATTCACTATTCATCATGACACTAGGGGTATTTCGTTCAATTAGGCAAAGTTAACTTTTTTTAATGAGCTATGCAATCTACAAGCTGTACTGTTGAGAACCTATTATCTTTTCGGTATTACTTGCAAATTGGGCAAGAGCAAGGGATCTCGGAGAATAGATAGACGTACAATTTATTGTTATTCTCCGCTTATAATTGTTGTTCTTCTAATCTTCAACCACGTTAATGGCTTCCACCTTATTGCACCCGACTTTCTCAAATGTTACGTCATTCTCGACTTTGTAATTTTCTTAACATCTCCTCTCATTTTACCTTTGTAACGCGTTTAAGCAAAGTCGAGAGAGAGAGAATGAGATGAAATAAAAAATGGAAAACAGATTTCTTCCCTTGTCGTTTTGTATTCCGTTCATTTCAGACAGTGCTAATAATTCACCCGAAACTGGATGTTGACCAATTTAAAAAATGTGGCTGATGATAGAAGATGGTTTTCAAAAGAAGGGAAGAAAATGAAATCATATTTTAAGATTAATGAAAGAGTAACGAAAAGGACATTCAGTTACATAATTTTCAAATGCATGACAGAACAGATTTAGTAAAAGCCGCATATAAGTCATGGTTGCTGGCACGCTGTATTGTCAGAGAAGGTGGTTTTCTCCCTCCTACTCCCTCTCTCACTCCTGCTTTCTCTCTCAATCTTTTTAAAAACCAGTCAATACATGACTGATATGCATGGCTTGCTTTTGTAATTGTCTTGGTGCATTGGGCCCAATGACAGACAGACACAGCCATCTTTGCATGCTCTAAAATGGCTCTCACAGTGAATTATCACTTCGAGCTCGGCCGCGGCCACTGCGTCTTCCTTGGAGAGCATATCACAGCCAAATCATCCTCACTATCGTAGACACCAAGCAATCCACTAGGCAAGGTTCACGGCTGATGCAGATGCCCAAGAAGGTGTTTATTACACAAAATGTCACATTAGACAGATGACTTTGTTAACAGATTTTGGTGAAAATCAATGTGTTGCATTATTCACAGTTATGGCCTACTGTTCTCAATTACCAACTTGGCAAAGTAATTCAATGTGGAGCTACTGTATGGTTACCACCCTGTGTTTCATATTCTAATGTCATGGAAGTCAGGATTGATATATACTGTACAAAATCGATAGTGATACAGCTAGGTAACGTCATTTCACCATTCCGTGGAATTTGGCATTAATACAGACATTACACTTAATTCTGTATTGGGTCAAATGGACAAATACTGTCATGAACATGTGCGATGGTATTGAACTTTGAAGGAAAACATCCAATTCAGGTAGCTTCTAAAATGCAGTTAAGACACCAGGTATGCACCTTAGTAAAACAATCAAAAGGATAGTCACATCTAATGATACTTTAGCTTCAAGAGCATGATCAATTGACTAAACAAAGAGTGGAAGGTGGAAGACCACTTCTAAATGGTATTTGTAGAAGATCTGCAGAGTCCTCAGAAGTAACCAGCCACTCCGTAAGTAAACATGCGGAGTTAAACAGAGTTATGATTATACTGTGGCTCGACTAGGCTGTTAAATTGGACTACTGCCCTAGTTTTATTATACATGCACAAATAAATCAATTAACCGACCAAAGTATTTCTGACTCTGGTGCAACAGGTGGTGATATCACCCTTTCAGGTTGTTAGTAATGCTATGTTATCCAAAGCCGGACGTCATTCCGCTGTTACACATGTTGCTCAACTTCCAGGGTGGGAGCTGTGGAGCATGTGCAGAGCATCTAGGCTGATTTTGATATTGGATTGAGTTACAACATACGGGAGAAGCTAGACTAGTCTGATTTTAGTCATACTAATCAATTGGATTGGATGAGGACGACTTCATGTAAACATACTGACTGATCAGTACCCGTGCAGAGCTATTGTTCAGTATCATGATTATTGGTACATTCTCTCCAGCTTCCTTCCCAATACCCCTGAGTAAAGTCACAACTTTTAAATTGTCTAAATGAGTGTGGTTGTGACAATCTGAAATGGATCGCTGTAGTTGAGTTACCCCAGCATCACTAGATCAGACTCTTTGGCTCAGGCCAGGATGCTGAAGCTGAATAAATGAACACATACTCGCTGAGTATGAGCAGCTTTATATAATCTATAATTTGTCTTTAAATTCTGTAAAAATGTATTACACCTCCTGACCGCTGTGCTTTCAGGGTCACAGAATAATCAGCTTTATTTCTCTCTTTCTCTCTCACACACATATTGAGCGGAATATATTTCAGTAACACTAATCCTTCTCCTTATACATTTTTTATTTCTGGCCAATGAAAATTTCTGAACTCTGTTAAACATCAAGTTTCATGGATTAACAGCAAACCTAATTGGATTTGGTGTAATATGTCTACTTTTAGCTCATTTAAATGTCATAGGCAGTTTAGGGAAATGGGACCGTTGCGTTTTAACGACCTCATTTGTTGAACTATGATCCCGGGGGTTACCGTGTGGGATCTTTGGGGCGTAATTAATTTACCATGCCCCTGATGATAAATGCAAGATATTCTTCTGGTGACGTTCATGGAATCCGAAATGCCCACGACCACCTCCAGAAACAGGGAAGAAAAACAACCCAAAACCAAAGTGTAGAGGGTGGATTTTAAAATGAATAAAAATAAATAATAATAATACTCTCATGGAAGCTCAGGAAGATCTTGGAGGTTTGCTGCCAACATGGAGACAAAGTCTAAAGTAATGGAACGATGTATGGAAATGATTTAGACATGCTAATAAAATTCAAACACCACATTTATGTACTTCAGTAGGAAGTGGTCAAAAAAATCAAGTGATAATCTGCAAAGAAATAGCTGTTTATAAAGGAGACAAAATACTTTTGATGATGGAATGAAACCACGCTCTTCAGTCCATCACTCTCAAGTACCTCTTAGTGGTCACGGGTTTATGGTTTCTGTACCGCCCACCTCTGGGATCAAACTTGTCCTGGCAGGAAGGCATGCTTTTTAAGATCAGACTTTGCAAACTTTGATAAATGGCATGCGGGAACTAATGACCACCAAATATACAAGTGTCCTGAGCAGGGAGTGTCACCAAGTTAGAGAAAATAAACTGAGTCACCTTCAGAGATCTGCATGACGCAAACTCATTTTGCGGAGATTACGGTTTATTTTCCCTCATTACTCCGAACGTCGAACTCACGCCCGAAGAGCCTCCATGGCGAGAGATGCAAGGCCAATGTTTGGGCTTTTTAAATTGATGAGTGAATCAAAAAGGAGTATTGCGCTATTAATTATTAATATCCTCATTGTCACAGAGAGGAGGAAAAAAAACCCTGATCAAACAAGCCAAATGAATCAGAACGCCTGTGTGTCTGTGTGTGTGTGTGTGTGTGTGCAACAAAGAGATGGAGTAGTGAGATGAATATCAATGAGAGCCCATGTTTTTGTTCATGGACTCCGGCTCTGTGGGCCACTCCGCTAATGACCTAGTGTAATGTGGAAATTGCTTATGGGATTGCTAAGGGACCAGACTGTCCGCTTCATCGTAGGTACATGGCAACCTGAAGACGCAAGAGATGAAAGATAATACATATTTATGAAAAATTGCAGACGCTGTGGAAAAGCATGACATGTAATAAAAAGACACATGTCCCTCGCTGATGTTTATAAGGTCATGAATAAAAAACGAGTCTGTTACTTGACATGGCGGCTACATGAGCATCCACGTTTGCTGTCAGCACCTTATGAGTGAGAAATGTTTTTTTTTTCTTTCACACTCATTTCTACATGACCCATATCTCTCTTTAATATAAACACTGACAATTAATATACACTGATCAGCCATAATATTATGACCACCATACTAATTTTGAGTAGGTCCCCGGTCTGATCCAATAGAAAAGCTGCCATAGCTCAAATTGCTGGAAAGCTCAATGCTGGTTCAGGGAGAAAGGTGTGAGAACACACAGTGCATTGTTGTTTTGGTGGCCAATTGGGGAACCTACTCAATATTAGGCAGGTTGTCATACTGTATGTATGTATTTGCTAGTCCATAATGGCAGCAAATTGAACAGCCCTCTTCCTGCACTGATTCACTCGGGAGGATGAATGGCAGCTTGTTAGCTGTTCATGTTCAGGTGAGAAGATAAAAAAAAAAAAAAAAGAAGGCCAGGAGCAGAGCTTGTGCTGGTTTTTGCAGCTAATAATGGCATTTCTGTGCTGAAAGTTGTATAATGTGATTGGGTATGAAAACACATGTGAAGGAATTGGAACTAGAGGTAGTGACATTTTGTTAGAAAAAAAGGGGGAGAGAGAAAAAGAGAGAGAGAGAGAGAGAGAGAGAGAGCATTCAATGAGAGGCATGGTGACGTCTCACAGCCAATCGTGGTAACATAACTATTCAATTTGTTTAGTATCCAGCAACATGAGTTAGCTAAGTACATATATAATCATGTAGAAAATAACACCTTACTAAGTTAGTTAATTAAATATCTACTGAGTTAATTCCACAATTGCTACGTTAGCTAATTACACCTTTATGTTTGTCTGTTTGGTATCCAGCAACATGAGTTAGCTAATTACAACTACAATAATGTAGCTAATTACACATTTACTGGAAAACTAATTACACCTGCGTTTTTGCTGAATTAGCTGATTAAACCTCTACTGAGATATATAATTACAACTTTATTGAGTTATGTAATTTTACACATTGACACGGTTAGGTAATTACACATTTATCGAGTTAATTGGTTACAGAATTACTAAGTTAGCTAATTATACCCGAACTAAGTTAGCTAATTACATCTTTATTGGGCTAGCAAGTCAAATTTTTCCTTAGTTAGCTAATTAAACCTTCACTGAGTTAGCTATTTACATGCTGAGTTAGCAAATTACACTTTCCCTCATTAGCTACATAAACCACTACTTAGTTAGCTTAGTTAGCTTAGCTTAGTTAATACATAAATACATAAACCTCTACTTAGTTAAGCTTAGTTAGCTTAGCTTAGTTAATACATTTTTATTGAGGTAGCTAAACTACAGCTTCACTGAGTTAGCTAATTACACTTTTACCAAGTTAGCTAATTACATGTTTAATGAGTTAGCTAATTAGACCTTTATTGGGTTAGCTAGTTTCATCCTTACTGAGTTAGCTAATTAAACCTTCACTGAGTTAGCTATTTACATGCTGAGTTAGCAAATTACACTTTCCCTCATTAGCTACATAAACCACTACTTAGTTAGCTTAGTTAGCTTAGCTTAGTTAATACATAAATACATGAACCTCTACTTAGTTAAGCTTAGTTAGCTTAGCTTAGTTAATACATTTTTATTGAGTACAGCTTCACTGAGTTAGCTAATTACACTTTTACCAAGTTAGCTAATTACATGTATAATGAGTTAGCTAATTAGACCTTTATTGGGTTAGCTAGTTTCATCCATACTGAGTTAGCTAATTAAATCTTCACTGAGTTAGCTTTTTACATCTGTACAGAGTGAGCAAATTACATTTTTACTAGCTAGTACGCAATTTACAAGCAAGCTAATAATGCTATCACTCTATTATAAACTGCCTTACATATTACTTAATTCCATCTCACTAGGATTAAAAGCTAGATTTAAAAGTAAACTAGCTAGCTACAGAAATTCCTGCACTAGTGACTGCCTCATATTGAGGGTCTAAGCTAAATAGCTAAATATTCTCAACCATTAGTGATGATTTTGTCCTAATTTCTTATGTGATCACATTTGTTTGATGTATGCGAGGTTACTGCTACAGGAATCTCTGACAGCGAATCGGAAACACACAAGAAAGATCATCTTTAATCTGACACAAGTCCTCGTTGGAGACAGGAAAAGGCAGATATGAGGATGTGATAAAGAAAATGTCAATCTGACGTCTCTGTCTCTATTTATGTGTGTGTGTGTGTGTGTGTGTGATACTCAAGTATCACCCTAGAATTTGACACTGCTGTGATAAGGTGCATGATAACAGATTGGTGATATGCCATGCCTGTTATGTTCCCAAAATCATCTTATTATCTGTGTGTGTGTGTGTGTGTGGGCGCATGGAACTGGTTTACCATTAAGGTTGAAGGTCATTTAACATACTACAAATGACTGGGCAAACTGCTTCTAGGGCCTTTATTTCAGATTTGTGCTTAGGAATGACTAAATCACGCAGACACAATGGTGTGTGAATGTGTATGTGAGAGGAAGAGAGAGGGGGAAAGAAAAAAAAAGAAAAACAATATATGAGAAACTGATAGAATATCACGGCTAATGTTGTGAATCATTACACGAAGCCCAGAGAGAAATGTGTGTGTGTGTGTGTGTGTGTGTGTGTGTGTGTGTGTACTTTTTACATTACGGAGACGGGGAATTTAGATTTGCCCAGGGGCGTCGGTTTGAGTGCATCATCTTCTGGAAGCTTTTTAATTGTACTTTAATATCGAGGCTGTGGAATAAACAAAGCACTGCAGTCTTGGGGACGCCAGGGGACTCGACTAAATGCATAAAGCGTCGAGTTAATGCGAGTGCCGTGGCTTATCCATCATATTCATCCAGACACGCATACACACACAAAACCGGAACTTGGTTTGAGGGACTCTGGGACTCGGAGGCTTGTCGGGAGATTTTGTGAGGCAGAGCGCTGTGCAGGATGTGTAGTGGGACTCGCATTTCTTTTTGCGTCTGTCATGTTCGTGTTTATTCGCTTTCATTAATATGATGCCATTTTTTAAATGCCACGGAGCACAGCTTATTGGGCTCTTTAATGTACATATATAAATGACATCCGGCTCCCTAATATCCTCTGGAAGAGCCAAAAATAGATGTGTTTGTATATTAACGTGGCACGTTGCTAGACTCATTGGCTCCTGACATGAAGATTACTCATGATCAACTATAGTTTTTCTCTAAAATGCTTTTTGGAATGAAGTCAAGAAGGTCCTTAGGAGTGTAAATTTCAACAGGAGCCCAGCATGATTCAATTTCCATCTTGGGTCCAGATACCAGACTAGTGTTCTTAAAAGGCCGGCAGCCATTTTGAAAAATGTCTCAGGGGCATTCAAGTCAAAGCAGAACTTTTTCAGAATAACATAACACAGTTATGAGAGTAAAAACTATCTTTATTCCTCTATATAATCCCCTGCTACACTAATACACTTATCTCAGCTATTCACTGGTGCTTGGATACCATCAAGGTAGAAAGTTTTCTCAGTGTGTTGGAGCTATGAATGGCCTGCCTGCTTCATTTCTGAAATGCTGGCCTCCCAGGAACTCCTTTAATGGGGAAATTTGTAAAAAAAAATGGCTTGAAGCGAGGTCAGGACTGTATGGGGACGTAGCAATAACTCACAGATGAGTTTTGTTGGTGAATGATTGTGTGTACAGTTCCCGCAGATTTTTATCTTCTGCAAGTTATTCGTTGATTTTTAAAGATCAACGAATAAGTCCACTTGCTAAATGTTCACGGGCCCAGAGCCACCTTGCCCAGGGTCGTCATTCACAGACTTTCTCTCTTCTTTAAAGTCTCATTACTGTACCGTGCTTTAAGTCTTCTATAAAGGTCAATCAGTTTTACGAATACATTAAAAGTTGCATTAAAAGGCTTAGTTTGACTTGACTGCCACATGTATCTATTAGATATTTATTTATTTTTTTTTTTCAAGGATAAAAATTATGGGAAGTGGGAATTTCCCCAAACCTATTTTTTCATTTTTTTTTTTTTACAATTTTGTAAGATTCAAAAAATTAAGACTGCTGGCAATAATTAAAAAAAATATTAGTCCAGCTGACAGATAATTAGTTATTATTAATAATTATATAATTAATTATTATTATTATTATTATTATTATTATTATTATTAAGTTATTATTAATTCAATACTATGATCTTGAAGTGTTCTGTAAATGTCAGTCGGTTTTACGCTTTCACTCAGCAGACATTTCATAAAAAATCACTGTTTGACTTGAACAACCCTCGTATTATGATGCTACATGAATGCGTAAAAATTGTGAATTGGTTTAGAAATTGGTTATTGGTAAATTATATAAGCATGGCTTTTTTTGGTTACTGTCAGTTTAACTTACTTTATTTAATTCAATTCAATTCAATTCAATTTTATTTCTATAGCGCTTTTAGCAATTTTCATTGCCGCAAAGCAGCTTTACACAGTCAAAAGAATTATTTAAGTTTGTATGAAATGTGAATTTGTATAAATCAAAATGGTCAGTTTGTCCCTGGTGAGCAAGCCGAGGGCGTTTATTAACCTCTCTCTGATATAATAATGTGTAAGCAGCAAAACAACAAAGCTTTTTTGTGTTGTCCGATTCAGCCTAATTATTTCTCTATAACAGCGTGCCCTAAAGTGTGTTATTCCTCTTATAGCAGGGCATGATTGCCATTTTCACTTACTCGTTAAGAAGTGGTGCTACTTGGCACAACAGAAACCCAGACCTTTGGGATATACCTTACACGCTATCAAACGTGTCTTATGTCACTCAGAAGCCTTGGACTGCTACCAATAAATGAAACGAGAAAAAACAAGAAGTGTAACGTGACACTTGCGAGTAATCCAGAGTGTTGCTGCGCGATTTCAGTATGAGTGATACGGAGTCGAGTTCCAGGCGGGTCGTTAAGGCGCCTTCCTGCCCTTGGTCCAATCGTTAGGAATGAAGTTGACAGGAATTGTATCAGTAAACAAACCGGCACCTTGGCAGAGTGGATTAGCGGCTGGTCGCTATCAATCAGAACGAGATCTCCTGATGGTACTCATCACACACAGACACACACCACATGACACACCCTCCCAACTGACTTGTTTAGAAGCACTGGATTATTGAGATTACTGACCAGACTAACGATTATAGTATACCTTTTTTTCTTGCCTTTTTGCTTCATTTGAATCGTAACCCATGAAGTTTCCCAACACGGTCATAACAAGTGAATTTGACTCCCTTAGTATACTCCTCTATTTATTGTATTTTATTGATTTTTCAATTAATTCACTGAATTCATTCAATTAATACACTGTTCTGGATTATACTATTAAATAAAAAAATTAAAGAAAGAAAGGAAAAAAAGGTGTTCGGGCAAAAATCGACTTGTAGAGATCAATCGAGATTACTTCTTTTTGCATCTTTAAAAAAAAGTTCTTGAAGGTGAAATAAATTAAACTCAAGTGTATGGTGCCCTTCGTAATTATTGCCACCTCTTGTAAAGATTAGCACCTGACAATAATTGAGGAGCATATTTTAATTAGTTCTTGATGATGATTTTGTTTCCTTATAAAATACATTCATTTTAATTAAAGGTTAAGATTTTTCCTCATTATTTTCTGCTGTGAGATAAAACGACTTCAATTGACCCCCACCCCCCACCCCCACCCAAGCCTTTTATACTAATCTTCACAAGTGGTACCAATAATTATGGAGGGGACTGTATACAGATGATACACACACCTGTACCAGGTAGCCACTTTTCTCATCGATATAGTTGGAGAATCCCTGAGGACAGTTTGGTGAAACATTCTCTTATTGTCCCTTATGACGATATTTTCCACATCTAATGATACTAAAAACTTCCCAAGAGAACATTTAAAACGCTTCACTTTCATTGAACTGGCCTTTTCTTAGTTCATGCACCACCCAGGTCAGCATTGCGTTACGATTTCACACAATTAACTCAGTTTCCGCTGACACGCACAACCTTGTATGGGTTGCTAGCTGCTTTCTTGAAGCAGCTCAAGAGGTCTCTAATAAAATATACTTAATGGCTATGTTTCATTTTTTTTTTTGTTGTTGCTTTGGTTTGTTGCTGTGTTTTATTTCAGGGCAGTAAGGCAGGTATGTTGTTGCTAGGTGCAAGGGTCATATTGCGAGCTCTCGGCTGTAAATAATTCATTCGGAGGGTCTATCGGGTTAATTGGAGCGGAGCGGCGGAAACACATCTGTTTGAAATGCTATCATATGATGATGTTTCTCATCTTGCTGCAGAAGCAAGCAGGCTACCGTTTGGGCAAACACAGGAAAAAGAGTGGATCAATGAGCTCATCGGTTTGGAAGAAATCGTAGTCCAGAGTGTCAGAGTGGACTTCCAGGCTAAATTACTGTTTAATCAATAGTGCATGTCAACAGAGTTACTGAATATAGGACTGACAATGATGTGAACATTCAGCATTGATTATAGACCTCAAACCGCAAGCTGAAAATACAAATTAATTCATACAGTATATTGCTAGGATGCTGAATCATATGGTGTCCATGTTGTTGCTGATCAGCAAAAACATGGACACCACTGACAGGTAAACTGAACCCCATTGACGACTAATTATACACCAGCAAATTGGTGACAGGATCATGGATGCCCAAGCCTCACCTACTGTATGCCTGCCAAAACCAAAGACCACCCCATCTGGTCTGATCTCTTAGAAAAGCCAATGCAGCACAAATGGCTGAAAAAAAGTCAATACTGGCCATAAACGAAAGGCACCCAAACACCCAATGCATCTCAGGCCACCATGCAAGCCGGCTTCCAAACTTCCCATTTCCCAATCCGATTGGAAACCCAAGAAATGTGCAGGTCAAAGCACCTCAACCTGGTCAATGGTGGTCCCCTCCACAGCATCCAAAAGATCTGCTGCCAACATTCTGATGATAGACACTACAACCGAGGCACTTTAGATTCAAGCCGTGACGGGCCAGGGTTACACTGGTGGCACAAGGGGAATCTAAAGCCTACATTAAGTGGTTTTAATGGCTGATTGGTGTATGTATGTATGTCTTCACAGTGTACATGGTAGGTTCTAGCTGTCAGGTCTGAGCTTCAGCATGAAATATTGCGACATGACTGAGCAATAAAATTTTGAAGTGATGCATGTGCTCAGCTATAGTGCTCTAACAATGGTGAAGATGTAAAGAACTGCTATTAAAGGGACAGATCATCCTGAACAGCGCACAGACAGGTTGAGTCCATGAGTCCATCAGCATAAAAATAAATCATGTTCTTCATTTCAGATGCTTTTCTGATCACCACAGTTGTAAAAACCGACTAAATCCTTTATCCCCAGAGCCATTCAGCTTTTTAACTCTTCTCTACAGAGACATGGGAATGTGGACTGGGAGATCTAGGCTTACTGTAGGTTCTTCTACAAACATCATGGTACTCTTTCATCTTTCTTACTTGTGGCTTAGAAAATGATAGGCGTCTATCCCAGGAGACTTTGGGCACGAGGCATGGTATATCCTGGACAAGGTCCCAGTCTATCACAAGGCACAGTTATGGGCAATTTCAGCATGCCAGTTAAACTAATCTGCATGTGTTTGGATTGTGGTAGGAAACCGAAGGACCTGGAGGAAACCCACAGTGCAAACTCCACGCACACAGACCCAAAGTGGGAATCGAACCCTCGACCTTGGAGGTGTTAGGCTACAGTGCTAACCACCATGTCACCATGCGGCCTATACTGTATATATTGGTCTAGGAATATACTAGTACTGTAACTTTGGTTATCTCTGACCCTATGTTGTGACTATACACCAATGACTATAATGTATATAAGTTCTATAGTGTGCAATCATGACAACAAACCTGCCTTTGTGTACTGTCACCGTTGCTTTTGGATGTTTGGATTTTCCATTTCCTTCGGGGTCGATACAGTGTCCATTTATCTATCTCCATCAGAATAAGAATTGCCAGAACTCTCTATTTTAAGCATGTTTTTTTTCCACATTGCTCTCTGAGACCAGAGAGGACATAATCTCTATTCATGCTCATAAGAAAATGGAACCAAATATACAAAGTTTGTATTGTATTGTTTCACTTTTCACACAGGAATTGTTTAAAACAGATTGTTGACTTCACTCAGACACTTCAGAAATGTTGGAAGCGGTCGACGCGGGGCTCAGAGTGCATGATAAGATGACAAGTCTGCAGGAGGAGAAGTGTTTGCAGATGAATGCATATTCATGCGGCGTCGCTGGGATCAGGAATCAGGAAACATTTTCTGTGCGAGTCGACATGGTGGCAGTGGTCAGGAGAGCGGCCCGTTCTCCACGCGGATATCACAGTGATGAGAGATGAAGTGAGATCAGCCAGCCGGAACTAACAGACAGGCCGGGTACAGAGCACAAGAGCTGCCAATATATCTCAACACACACATTCTCTCGCTCTCTTTCTCCCTCTCTCTCTTTCTCATACTCTTATATTTCTTTTTCTAGCACTTTCTGCAGAATGCTTACACATTTCCTTCTTTGGATTGAGTTATTATTTCTTTTTGTTTCTAATGCAATTACATTTGCACATCCCTACATTATTTATTAATACTATTACCTGCATTGTATACGGTATTTTATCTGACTCCTTAGGACTGGAGAACATATGCTGCATGATTACTAGACATACAGTACACATACACACTCCTACTTAGATTTGCCCGTAATCTTTCAGCAGCTGTTTCGATTACAGAGTGTGTACATCAATCTCAGAGAGAGAGAGAGAGAGAGAGAGAGAGAAAAGAAAAAAAGCTGCAGTCCCGGAAAAAAAATCACAGCACTTTATTTCTTCATCCTCGACATGGTACGACTCTTGGATCACGCAAGGATGTGGTTATTTCTGTTCAAGTAGATCCTTCGCTCTGATATTTGACTTGAGTGTGCTGTAGGACACTCTTCATCGCCACATCGCTCCCATCTTTCTCAATCATTCTGCCTCCCTTGGAGACTCAAACACTTTCCCACACACGGCGCTGGTGGGAAGCAGGCCGTGCGCCAGTAATCAGACAGCGCTTCATCATGGGTCCGGCTCAGGCTGATGAGGAGAATCTGGCGTCATGATTATTATGCTTTTTTTTTTTTTTTAAATAGAAATGACAGTACAGCTGATGGCCTGCTATTCGATCCACTATTATCCTGATCAGGAGAACTTTTATACAGTCATTTTCAAAGTTAGTACCACACTTTTAGTTCTAAGTTTTTTTTTTTTTTTTTTGTAGCAGGTCTCAGTATCAGGCAAATACAACCTATGATATACAACAACATATAACTTTTTTTTCATCGTGCCATTATTGATTTAACAAAAATGAACCCCCCCCCCAAAAAAAGGGAGTAATATTAAGAAATAACTTCCTTCTACAGGATTTAAGAGAATAAGTTGCAGCCAGGTGCTGCTAATCATCAGCCCTTAATTAAGCCCTTGACAGCAAAATTAGAAGAATGGTGACGATTTGGGCTGCTTTTACAGCCACAGGACCTGAGCATCTTGCAGTCATTGAATTGATCATGAACTCAGAGGATTCTTGAGGCAAGTGTGAGGCTATCTCTCCGACATCTAAAGCTAATTTTGCCTTTTTTACAGCTGCTGTTTAAGAAAATTAATCAACACCTATTGACCGATCAGGTGTAAGAACCCAACAGCATTATAGTATAGAACCTTGGGTTTGGGTTCCCCAAAAAGGTAACCAAAGAACTCTTATGGGCTCTGGATTTTACGGCCTCCTAATATGCAAAATTCTCTTATTAGTCATTTTTGGACATTTGGATATTTTGTCTTTTGTAAATTTTTCTATTAGCTAAGCCAATTAGACTTTTCCCCCATTGCTTGGGGGTGGGGGGGCTCATTTACATAGACACTGAACCGGTATAATTCGAAGAAGGAGTGAAACAAAGAGTGAGGTATAAAATATTCTTTATCTGAGAGGTATAAAAATTTTTTTATCATTATGCACATCTCATGTTCATCTGGAGTGATTTCAGAAATTTACTAATGATCTTATTTTCAGTATTGCTTCAACTAAGAGGCAAAACTGATTCAGTTCATTTATTCATGAGGAATTAAAGAGCAAACACACACACACACACACACACACACACACACACCACACCACACACACCACAGAGCAAGCCCTTTCTACAGTACATGACCCCCACCTCCATGCTTGCTTTTTTAGAGAATTCACTTCCAGGACATGCACGCTGGGAGAGGTGCAATCATTTGATTCAGCCCAGCTAGGGGATGTAATCTTAATTAATTTTGGTATGTTATTTAATTAAAAACCTGGGCGATGAGCGAAATAAATCTGCTGATGGTAATTATTTGCAAATGGTCTTGTGAGCAGATTTGGGTGAGCCCTGACATTGTTAGAATAGGAGCTAGTGAAGGATGGTGGATTTTTTTTGGTGGTTTGTTGTTATTGTAGTTTTTTTTTAATCCTACCTGGAGGCTTAACACAATTTTGTTTTAATGCTTTTTAAACGAGGGTGTTACAGCGTAGAAATCAATAGAGACTTCTAAATAAAAGAGTGCTACCACAAAGAATAAGCACCTGAGAAAAAAATGTAGACTTCTTTCTTTCTGCTTCATATGTTTCACATTTGATTTTTCTGCCTCAATAAACAGTCATCTAATCAGATGGCCTTTACCCAGTGTCTTATTTCTAAAAGGAGGTCTACTTGGCAGGCGTGTACTTGGCAGGCGAAACTCTGGTCAAATGAACATCATCTAATCATAATCCTCATAAAAACCTTCACAATTTTTCCTAAGAATGGAATTGTGACATTTATTCATCTTCAGTAGCCAGTTTATCCTGGTCAGGGTTCCAGCCAGTCCAGGGTCTATTCTGGAATCTATGGCTGGAGTACAGACTGGATAGGATGCTGGTCAGTGCACACTACAAATTCACACCATCATTTATTTTCAGTAGCAATTTATCACAGACTATCCACTCCCTTCCATTCATCCATCCATCCATCCATCATGCTGACATCTCTAAGCGATGGTTGGCTGCAATGACCTCTGACTTGCTGTAGGGGAAGTTACATTTCTGATGACTTCAACCTCTGGCATACACACACTCACACCACAAATTTACTACAGGCAGTTTAGAAATGACAATCAGAAACCTACACCACATATCTTTGGACTGTGGGAAGAAACTGGAGTACTTGGAGAAAACCCACCAAGCTTGGGGAGAACATGCAAACTACAAGCATGCAGACTAAAGACAAGATTTGAACCCCCAATCTTGGAGGTGTCAGGTAACAGTGCTTACAATGAAGCCACAATTCCAAACCTTACAGTATCACTTTACTGAACATTTTTTGCATGGGGGAAAGAAACCAGAAAACCAAAAGGAAACCCAAATGGACATGGATCACACACAAGGAATTCTACACAGAAAATGGATCTTGAAAACCTCTCCAAAGCTCTTCGGCTGTGCTCCCAAATCTGGAGAAAAAAAGACTGACTATTATAAATTCTTTCATTTGCCCTTTTGGTCTTTTTTTGGAAACAGTTTCATTCTACAAGAAAAAAGTTACCCGGTCAGAAATGTGACAAGGACACCCCATTTAGGAAGCTACTGTAACACTGAACCATGCACCCCTTGAGAAAAATGTTTGTAGGGACTTTATTTAGGTTAATGTGTTCCTCCCATAGTAATGCAAACCAGTTCTATCTTTTTCGCTGTGGTAGTTTCTCTAAAGCTTTGCAGATAATCTTTTATGATGGAGCACTGGTTCTTCATATTCAGCCCAATGCTCCCAAATGCCAGAGTATAAATGATGCGTCAGCGCAGAGTAGAAGTAATATGTCTCTGTTTGACCTCCATGATCCCAACTCTGCTGTGTCTGCTCTGAGTCTTTTGAGCATCAGGAATGTCTTTCTTCTTACAAGAACTCATACAATCAAGTATATTGTACAAACATCAGGCTGCATCACACCACCCTGCTGTTGATTAGTTTCCTGTACAGCACATCCTGTCGTGTTTTATCACTTACATCAACCTTCAAATGCCTACAGGGAAAGGTTTAATTTCCAATCATGTCTTATTTATGATGGGAAGTTGATGATTGTGGTTTACAGCAGGTGGGTTTATTCCATTACCGATGTGTTTGAGTTATGAAATTACTGTGTGGATGTGTATGAATGAGCAATTGGATTAGTGCCTTCTGATGCAAGACTTTTATAGTCCTGGATCCAAAGACAGTTTCCAAAAGTGTTGTCATTCTACAGCATATATAATGAGGATCGTTAGGGGACACTGAGGCCTGATTTCTTCTTATTGCATATTTTAGCTGTTGCATGTTGTCCCGAAAGCATTGCCTTTCGTCAATTACATGGTGGAAATGACTGGTTTGATTGTATCAGGTACGGTGCGGATACAGCGTCTGGGTGTTGCATGCTGGGAAGGAGAGCTGAGCAGTGTTCCGTTACTCGTTCCCCCAACGGACTCGGCTGCTCCAATTCATTCCCCCCTGCAGCCAGATAGAAAAGCGAGGCAGTCCAAGAATATCAGGTGAAATTTTATCACACCGTGACAACACATTTGATTAGCGTGACAATGATTAAACCATCAACCCTTCATATTTCCATGACTTTGCAAAAGCTCATTCAGCCGATTCAGCAGGTTGTGCTTCTGTCGAAGCCAGAAACAAGGTGCTTCCATGTACAGTAGGCGCAAATGCCCTTGGCCACTAATAATCACTGTCCCAAGCCCAGAATTGTTTCTATGGTCCGGTCACACCATGTTGATTTATTTGTCTTCATTTTTTGTAAGCTGTCATAAAAACACTGATCCTACTGGCATTACTGGATATCACAATGAAATATGAAGTATGTTCACTGTTTAAGCTTTCATGATCCTCTTCCTTCCGTCTTAATTTAATCTATCAGACTAGCAAAGAGCAGTCAGGCTGAGTGTTCCACTGTGTCCATTTATAAAATATACTGTAACTGGACCTGTTTAAAAGCTGGCCAGAGCGAACGGCTTTTTTAGAAAACCCAACTTGCCCAAACTGCCATCTTTCAGCAAATGGAGACCTTTTAATTCAATAAATTCTTGGGCAACATCCAATGAAATCACTCGTCAACAATTTTTCATAACCTACCATTTCTTAAGCTCTGATGGAACAACCGGCACCACTGTAAGACGCCTACGGGTCAGGACACGGACACGCAGCTTGGAGAGTTTACAGCTCTGGAACATGACACGGATCTCAGGCAAAATGCCTCCAAGATTAAGAGTAATGCTTAACTGCTGGCAAGAAACCAGAAACCACCATGGATGCTGCTACGACAAAGATGCTTTGTTTAGAAGAGTGGACAGCACAGACTTATGATCATTTGGAATGTTGAATTAGTATTTTGTCTGGAAACAGATTTTTTTTTATGTGTGTAAAAGAACTTCAAAGAAACAAAACTTAAGTGCCAGTACACAGGTTAAATTAGGGGTCAGAAGATCAATTCAACTTACTAGCAAAACTAAGGGGTTAAGGGCCCTGCTTAAGGACCCAACAGTGGTGCATCGACAGTGTCAGGACTTGAACCCCCGACCCTCTGATTGGCAATCTAGAGCCTCAACACTCAGGGGTCCCAGCAAAACACTTGGGACACTGCAACTATTGCACATTCTATATGTTTACTGTGTTTATCCATTTATATGTACGTATAGTACATTTTATGTTGTGGAACATGAACATATCTCGAGTCTTCAAACATCTTGTATACTTATTATACCTTTATAACAAATTTTCATGCGTTAGAAAAATATATTTGGTTGCATCAGAGATTAACTATTTAAAATTTCATTTTTTAAAAACTATTTAAAAATGAAAATGTCATTTTTTCTTGTTAAAACAGGGCCAAGTTGGGCTACATACGTAAATATACTTAACTTTCACAAGTAAATCCTGACATTAAATCTTTCTATAAAAGGACAAAAGTCTGTTCTGCTTTTAGTCTTGTACAGTATGAAAGCTTTTTGGCCTTCATTACCCGAATATATCAACAAAAAATTCAAAACAGATTCAATCCCACTTTGTGCTGTGGCCTGACCCAGTGTCCGTGTCATATTTCTACAGTATTGTGGCACTTTTATTGCTTAGCGGTACAGAAGTAGAAGTAGAATTTACAGCATTACTTCTGAGTCCCTTTCGAAACAACTAAAGTTAAAAGTCTCTTTTTTTTAACGCTTTAATAAAATTAAGCCTATTAATAACTAAAGAGGTCATGTTAAATGTATAATTTCCCTTTAGCTGGATAGCTACTGTAGTTAACCACATTTTGTATGTTTGCTAACTCTAGTGTATGCTAGCAAATTACTCAATATTTCGCATGTTAGCCAAAAACCTTGAAAATACTGTTTTGTAATGTTTAAAATAGAAGAGTTACCTTCATAAGACCCTATGTAATACCACACTATTTGCCTCTCAAAATAATTAATATATGTTTAGCAAATTGTTTCTGTGCACAGAATGTCAGTCAGCAATGTAGCTACCGGTCTTGTATCAAATTTTTACCTCAGGTTAAGAGGTGTTTAACTAATCCGTGATCACTCTGATTAGAGAAAGATAACCTGTAAAGCAATTCAACAGAAAAAAAAGAAAAATAAATGAATAAATGAAATTATAATTATTCAAACTAGACAGCTAAGTTAGCTAGGTACAGTATACTTTAATGCTAGCTACTTAATGCTAATCCGCTATAATCTGAGATATATACCGTTTATGTTACTATTTAATGGGTGTTAGTTAGTGATCTAATTAGATTATTTGTATTATTTGTCTGCCCTTGGAAACACAGTAGAAACAAATGATAATAATAATAATAACAATAATAATAATAATAATACTATATATTAAGACTGTTTATTGCTTATGCTTGTGGATAATAAAAAATATCACAATTTATGCCACCTGTTCTTCCTTTTCATTCCTGCCATAAGATGTGTGTAATAAAACTTCCATGCCCTCAGGTTCAGGTAATAAAACTCCCATGAGCATGCTGCATAATGTTTATCAGTGTTTCCGAAAATGCTGATGAAATACACAGTCGTTATAAATGTTAGGATGCAAAACCTTTTTAACCCATTTGCCTGACATTTCTCATCATAATAATACCAGTATCATTTGAAAGAGCAGTACAATGAAAAAAAAAAAAATATATATATATATATATATACAAAATGCAATCATTCAGCTATTATTATATTTTTGCACGTTATATTTTGCTGTCATACCAAAACTCCCTCGTATCCTCTCCATCACCTGCCGCCAGAATTGTGCAGCATCTGCTCCAGGTGTCCACCTGCCCTCTGAGCCGATGTCCACTGCGTGCGATAATGATGAGATCCAATGTGGGGGTGGGGGGCGAGGGGGAGGGGGTAAGGGGTTCCACGGCATCAGGGGTCACATCCAGGGGTGGCACAGAAGGGAAACGGAGGTGGCAGGAGGTGCACAGGTGTTAGGGGAACAGCGCCAAGCTGTCTGCATGCATTCAGAGCGTCATTGGTTACATTTCTGTGTCCTCTTGGTAAAAAGAGGTAATGGCTTTCGGGTTGGCAGGTGAGCAAGTGATCAGTGACGGCTCGAAGTGCCAAGAGATGGCAACGTGTTCAAAGGGGAAAAGAGTTTGATGAAGGTCATGGTCATAAATAGGAATAACAAAGTTGCAAATGCATACATATATGTATATGCCTGGAAACATACTTGGGTCATCAAACATTTTTATACTATGGGGGACAACGATGATCAAATACATAGGCATAATACAGAGGATGAAACTGGAGATGTATACTGTATATGTATATGTAATGGTGGCTTAATGGTTAGAACTGTCGAAGTTTGACAGAAGTATTCAAAAACCTATACAATCTGTGGAACAAAGATGGCATAAAACATTTGCTTAAAATGGTAGATGAAAGTGGCAAAAATTAATTTGTAAACTTGTTGTAACATACTAATACTAATTGATAAGGTCCTGTTTAAATATTTAATATTGCACTTAGTATTTCAAAAGCAGGTGGCATGGTGGCACAGTAGTTCGTACTGTCGCACTGCACCTTCAGGGTCGAGCGTTGGATACCGACTCCTCGGATCTGCGTGCATGGAGTTTGCATGTTCTACCCATATTTGGTGTGTTTCCTTCGGGTACTCCGTTTTTTTCCAGGGTGTAACAGCCTTCATGCCCAAAGTCTCCTGGTATAGGCCTCAGGCCCCCTCCGACCCTGTACACAGTTTAAAGTGGTATAAAAGATGAATTAATAAATGAATGAAATTTAAAATTAGATTTTACTAATATATGTGTGAGCGTTGACACTAAGGTCATGACTAACCGATTTTCAGTTCTCAACATTTAATTATTTTTCTCTTGCTTGGCTTGTGGGAGTAAATAAACTAAATAAAGCATGCCAATAAAGTGCATTTTATAAACTTTAGTATTATCACTGTATGTGTTGGTAATGTGGAGTAAATTGTCTAAATAATGTGGTATCTGATATCTAATATCTGATCAAATTTCCAAACAAACAAAAAACCTGAATGGGAAATTTCTGAATAAACAGTTAAGCTTAAGAACAGGACTTTAACTTTCATGACCTTTATATTGACTGATGTTAACAATATATTGGGAAAATAAACTCTATTTGTCTAAGGCTTGCTCATAAATCTTGACATACCAACACTGGACAAAGGAGGGGATAAAAACAGCAAGGATAATGTGAAAATTGTGAAACACACCAGGAAAGGTTGTGTTTGAAAGTGATACCACCAGCTCGGGCCTCGTTTAGAGATTCGTTTGCTTTGAACTCAAACACAAAATATAGTACATAAGTTAGTCTCACACTGAATTCATGCCCAAACGTCACACTGAGAGCTGGTGACTGAAGTGACAGTTATGGTGTTATGTATACGTGAACCTGGCACCGTCTGCATGACAACACGTCTGACAAATATGTTTTTAACCTTAAAACCTAAAAGCCGGATGACATCAAAGCAGCTTTTAGGATCCAGGGTGAAATCTCAGGTCTGAGCTGTAGATTGACGTGTGTGTGTGTGTGTGTGTGTGTGTGTCGTTCACCAGTGAGTCAGTTCTTTGAGTCAGCACTTTAAGATGAATGTGGTGGAGAGGTGACTCACACAGACAGCATGAACCATTTAAATAAAATTTGTTTCATTATTTTTCTTGCAGTGTAATTTATTTATTTTTTATTGCTTCAGTGAAAATAAAATATTTATTGGTATATTGCATGTTTGTTTTAAATATTTTATAATATTAGTTTTTTTCACAATAGCTTTAGATTTTAAATCTTATTTAATTAATGATCTTTACTTAATTTTTCTTTTTTTTTTCTTTTTTTTCTGTGCTAAATTTCTATTACTATTTTACCCTAACTTTTAATTTATTTTATGTTCAATTATTATTATTATTATTATTATTATTATTATTATTATTATTATTATTATTAATTTACATAATTTTTAAATTTTTTTTATTTGTGGCAATAAAAAAATGGCAATTTGTTTATTGCCATTTTTTGTAAATATTTTTTTTAGTTTCAGTTTATTGTATTACCTGTGCTATATGAATATTATTCATTTGGTTATTATTAATTTTATTCATGAGCATCTGTTTGGGTCAGTGTGAATGAGGTAGCATGAAGGCGAGACTTTGTATCTGCGAGGCGAGGCGATCGGTTATGGAGATAAACAGAATTAGATCTTTTTCATAGCAGAGCAGTGATAATCATGCAGTGATTTTACAGTTATTAAAAACTATTTTAAGAAATGTCATTGTTGTTAAAGACGTCATGAATTTAATTTCAGACATGGTTAATTAAAGAAGAATAAAAAGAATTTGATAAATGTTGAAAAAAAAAATAGCGTCATTTGGGTGATGAAGAAATCGACTCTTATTGAGGTGATGAGTCTAATGATCTAACTCGCAAGAATGCATATGTAAGATACCTGCTTATTTAATGTAAAGTGAGTGTCTAATATTTATTTTTTGCTTAACGCATAATTTAGTCTGATCATTTTGCATTTGCTTTTGCAGGGATTCTTGAGAACATCCTGTACATCAGAGTAAAACAGTTCCACATGCAGCAGAACAATCCATCGAGAAGAAATGGCACCCTCTGAGGCCCTCACTGTACCTTAACGAATCTACAGGTACCTTAGGCACTGAATAATTCATTTTCAAATACTGTTGCCGGTATATAAAAGCACCTGATAGGATTGTAAATAATAAAATATTTAACAGGACCTTCCTACTTTATTCCAAAACAAAGCAATTGAAGGATGGGGGAAAAGATGGCAGGGGACATCCAATGCAAAATTTATTTATCAGCAACACGGTTTATGTTGTAAGAATTTTTAGGATGTGGACTGCAGGACTGAGTAAACAGGAATGTAAAACCACTTGGACAAAACTGGAAACATGAAAGATTTTTAAAACCTTTTGAAAGTGTTTGTTAGCTGATTTGATTATTATTGATGTTCAAGATAAGCCATAATGTGTAATGTATACTTAAATTCTCAACTTACACAACTCGTAAACTCTGTGACTGTGCACTAGTAACCTAGTCAGGTTGAAGACATCTGGTGTCTACTTTGTTTGCCTGGAAGCTGCTCTACCTTCCCATAAAGTCAGCAGCATCCAGTACGTGTGTGCACACTCTTATGTGCCTATTAACTAAACGGTATATAGGTCTGATTTGTTACGCTATGCACAAGAATGTAAATAATGTCAACTATTTCACAGACACTTTCCTATGCTGTAGCGGAGAAAAGTTAACTGAGACCATCTTTCCGCTAATACAGTACACATCATCCACGTCAAAAGCAAACAGAGTAACAGTACTCCCTACTTGTCTTTATGAGCTAATGATTTCCAGGTGCTGCAATTAAACCATGTACACAATAAGAACTGGCATTTGTTTTCCAGCACTAATCAGCATCAGCGTTTTGGCTCAACGAGTCCGACAAAATCGGAAGACAATGCTGTGTTGTTCTTGGCCCGGAGTCAGCGTCGATCTGCTACGCTTTACTCAACTCAGATTCAATCAGGTTTGATATTTCCACTATTCCAACACAAAAAAAGTGCTGGAAAATGTGACTTTTGGATGATAAGACAATAGTTGGCTGAGATTATAAACACATTTTGACAAATGAGGTTTAATAAACACGTCTGCTCTCATATGTCCATGTGACTTGATGTGACAAGTTTAACTTTCTGTTGCTACATACTGTAGCAGCGCAGGGTATTTCCCATAAAAAGTCTTAACTTGTTCATTTTTCAATAGCAAACCGCCACCAAGCGTTCATAAAACGCCCTGAGACGCATTTATAGGATCTCACTATGCATCAACTAAGAGTAAAAATAAATTAATGTTCATTATATCTTTAATGAATGTGATATGTGGCATGTATACAATAAAATTCCATACCAGAGTTAAAGTTAATAAAAAATTCCCTATTTAAAATTTAAATGTGGTATTTTATATCTATGTCTAGTCAATAAAAAAGGAAGAATTCTAGTACACAGTTTTTTTTTTTTTTTTTAATGTACTGCAATGTGTGGTACAGTATGTTATGGTTAGCCAAAAATCTTGGAACACTTTAGTTTCAAATCAAACAGACAAAAAAAATATATACATTTTGGTAAGAATAAAAAACTCTAAAACAAACAAGGAAATTAAATAAAAAAAAACAACAATAAATAAATGAAATTAAACAACACAGTAAACAGAACAATTCACATCACAAGCAGAACAATAAACTGAACCTCTAAATAAAATAAATAGTAATAATTAACGACTAGTCATTTACACCACAAAAAGGACAGACAAAACCAACAAACAAAAATAAAAGTACAATAAACAGTACAACGAAGAAAACAGCACAAAGCACAATACTAACCACAAGCTGAAGATAAATATCACTAAAATAACAGATACTACAAACAACACATGCAACAAACAAAACAACAAAAAGAAATGCACTAGGCAGTAAAACAAACACAAAAAAGAGAAGAGCAAAGACAACAAACAGGCACATAAACACTATAAACAATAAGCACAAAAAGATATAGAACAACAATAGTTACAAACAAAAAACACAGACAACAGATTGAACAACAAACAGGACATGTTAAGTAATTCAAGCAGCTTTTGTTGTTATTTTAACTTCATACATCTGAAACAGTATATGAAAAAAAAAATCTTCCCTCAGGACCATGGTGTGACACAAAACAGCACAGAACTACATGAGAACTGTAAAAAAAAAAAATAATAAAAAAAGAATAAAGATAAACAAAGAATAACCAGCATTATTAACAATAAACACAAGAAACAGAACAATAGCCATTAACAGAACAACAATGACGAGAGATAAAAAAACAAACAAACAAAAAATAAAACAAATGCCACAACTTAACCAACATAACAACAAACCAAACAGAACATAAACAATAAATAAAGCAGCAGAACAAAGTAGCAGCAAGCAAAAAACAACAAAGACAACAGAATAAACACTAACAAAAATGTCACAGACAAAACATTAAAGTGCAAATAAGTGAATAATAAATAGGTTGATTAATTAATAAAATTTTAAACAAAACACAGAACACCCTACCGCCGGGGGGAGGACAATGGATGCCACAAACAAAACAACAAATGCAATGACAAATCCAACAAATAGAATGATTAATTAAACACTTCTTGTATAAAACTAAAAACAACAACAACAACAACAGACAGTGCAGTGTCAGTGTCTAATCTAAACTGAGCACTAATAATAATAATAATAAAATAAATAAACATGATTTAAACAATGTTTCTAAACAATTACCAAATTTGAAGCCATACTGAAAATGCTGTGATGGTTTTACGAGCCCATGCAGTCTTCACATATTAAAGAACTGTGAAATTCTGCCTTCTTTTTCCTTTTTTCCACATATTAAACCCCCCTCCTAACTCTCATCCTCACATTCTTTAGGCTTTAACTCTGCTCTTCACTTCAAGCCGCACTTAAGTCTCTTCTCAGTGAATATTTACAGCAGAAAAACAAAGTGTCCCTCTGTGCAGCACTAAATTTCTCACAGTTCCCCAAAACAGGCTGTTGGAAAACAAAAAGGGGGAAAAACAACATCATTTGGGAATTCATTAACCTTTTTGTACTCGTTATACTTCGGAATAGAAAACTTGAAAAAATAAAATGCTAAGTTTTTCTTTTATATAATTTATGAATTATTAGCGGTGTGTGCTTATAGAGCTAGGGCTAGAGGCCATCCAAATTACATACAAATGAATACAAAACGCTCATGCAGTAACTAGTGAGGAAATGAGATACTGGTGCTGGCGGATACATAGTGAGAGATGTAAAAATATATATTTAGACGTTTGTCTGATATGAATCCAGGAATCCACAACCCAATCCAGTCCGGACATTATCTTGCTCTTCCGCTCACTCACCTGCCTATTAAAGCCACCTGTTTTTTGTTAACCTTCATTTACTTTTGAGTATTTATTCCAGTTCATTCAGCGTTCAAGTTCTTATATTGCCTCCCATATTTTTCAACCAGAAGTCTGTTTACTCATTTGGATTGTTTATTTATAATCAATTGTTCCAATTTAGTTGTTTATATAATGTTTTTTTTTTTTTTTTGCTGATTGTTTTAATATTGTAATAATTTGTTCTGATAATTATTCCCGTTATTAGTAGAATATTAGGACCCATGTGAACATGCCTAGTGTGTCCGTGTTTTATACGGTTCACTTTATTAAAATGAGACAGATTTTAGGATTTTAACCATATGTGAGAAACCCTTGAGAAACCCATGAGGAATGAAATAAAATTAATTTTATCACATCGCCTAGATAATTCAAAAAATAAAATGACATGTTACCATACTGTATACATATACATTTTATTTTAAAACTATACAAACATGACTGAGCAAAAATAAATAATAATAATAATAATAATAATAATAATAATAATAATAATATTAAACAAATGGGTCACATTGGCACAAAATGTCACAGATACACATGGCCGCATGTTTTTATGGTTTCCACAACTTAAAAGAATTTGCGACATAATTTCCATGTTTAGGTAAAGGTACTGTAAAATTCTAAACCTCTTTAATTTTTTTTTTTTTTTTTTTTTTTAAATGATACCTTAAGTTCTACCTGACATATCCAAAAGCCCATCGATCAAATGGTCATTTGTGTTGTGTTTCTAAATGGGGTTTGTTCTAATTGATGATGATGATGATGATAATAATAATAATAATAATAATAATAATAATAAGAAGAAGAAGAAGAAGAAGAAGAAGAAGAATATTTAGAATAATGTCCTGTGTTTGTGGGTAAACTATGGTGTTCTTAAAAAAAAATAAAGTGCAGTATATATTTTTATGTAGGCAATTTTTTTTTTGTTAAACCTAATGTTTGGTCATTTAAAAAAAAAAAAAAGAATTTATCTATACTGATATCTGATTGGTTTTCCCAGGACGACATGGAGATATCGATTGTTTGCTTTATTTATTCACTTTGCTTTGACAATAAATAAATGTACCCACCCTCTGGGGGTAAAAAGTGCTTATTATTGTTTTCTAATGCTAAGTGATAGATATGTGAATAGGATGTGATTTAGAATGTTGATTAGATATCAAAATATTAAAGTATCACACTTGAAGCATATGTTCTTTTACTAGTAGTAATCTCTGCATACAAAGTGAATGTAAAGCATATAATGGCTATGAGTTGATTCTGTATTTAAGAATAAAGAACTGGGTCCTTAGTGAAATGTCACTGCTATTTTCATTAGTAAGTCAGTATTATTGGTATGAAGCTAAGCATCTGATCACTTCCAAAAAAAAACAAATACCTTACATGTTAAAGGCTAGCAATCTGAGGTCAAGTAACAATAGAACAATAACTCGTATATGATTCCAACCACTCATCTGCCGCTCACACAGAGGGTTTGTGAAAATGTAATTATTGCAGATGTTGGCTTTACCTAATCCACATGGTGATAAAGAGAAGGCCAGAACCAGAAGATGAATAATTGGATATTTCAAGGAAAAAAAAAAGATTCCAATTACAACCCATGAGACTCCATGGTGATATTGCTTTGCAGAGTAATTATGCTCATTCGATAGCGTTAATAAAATAAATATAAAAAATATATTTAAAAAATACCTGCTTTCATTATTTAAGCCATTTTTCATTAAATTTTTTCAAGCATAACTAATTCTCAGCTAACGTGAACATCCATGTGTGTAGTTATAGATTAGGGCTTACAAAACTATGGTACTATGTGTTCTGAGATTTAAACCTAAAGTAGACTTTTTCTTTAAAATATTAATCCCATGTTAGTACTATTTTATTAGAAACAATAGAATCGAGAGATGTGACTGCTCAAGAAGTTAAGTTTTAATCAAAGGAATTAGCTCGGTTTCCTTAAATCCTGGTGGTAAAATTTTCCATAAATGGTCTGGCCCCTGGGTACGAATTCTTGATGCACAACAGATCAAATGTGGAAAAAAGACAGCGATCATGCACTTGGACCTGCCTCGCATTTTGTCGGTCATGGAGATAATGGGCTCTTCCACTGTGAAGCCTGATGCTTTGTCTCAGGGTCATACCAATACACAAGTTTCGTCACCGGTAATGATCCTCGACATGAAGAACGTGTCATCCACGGCACGCTGACAGAGTTCTTGGCAGGGTTTGATGCGATGTTCCCTCCGCTTCTGGGTCTGTAGCTTGGGGACGAGGCACATGTTCACATCACACGCGAGGATTGCCTGGACTGTTCCGTCTAACACACCAATGTTGGCAGCAATGTTGTGGATTGTTCTCTGATGATCATCAAGCACAAGATTCTGAATAGTTTCAACATTTTCGCAGGTTGAGCTCATCGAAGTTCTTCCACTGATGTTCTTCCGCTCTTGAAGTGTGCATGCCATTCATTGCAGCATCGCCGTAAACTTAACAAATCACATCAAACATCTCTGTGGCAGATGTGCCCAGTTTGATACAGAGTTTCATGTTTGCTCTTTGTTCTAGCTTGCATCATGTGGTCAGAATAGAACTAGTTCTACAGCTCACAATGTACACAGGATGATGTCTTTTGGCGCACTGACTTATGAAGGTTGGTGCTTCCTGTGTGCATGCAGCCTGCTACTGCTATTTGTTGCTGTGTTGCAAAACGAACCTTTTTGACGCCAACTCAAAGATTAATGGATGTATAAATGAAGAAATTAATGAGTGAACCTTGTAAATGCATTGTAACATGAATTATGGTGGCTTCTTTCTGAAAAGTTTATGTCTTTCAACCAAATTAAATCCACCCTGTGAAAAAAAGTGGGATTCTGTATTTGTAGTCAATTGGGGCCTATTGCTTATTCTGATAATGTTTTATTATGCATGCATTAAACATTGCATATGATTTCCCATAATGTTGTGTAGCTGATTAATATGTATGATGTTATCCCAGGGGTATGAATGCAATTTGATACAGTTATGCAAAACTCCTAGCTAATAAAATGTAGGAGGAGCAAGTAATGTGACTGTATGGTATACAAATCAAATAAAAAATTACAAACCTAAACAAATCTTTCTTTTCTAATTGTATTTTTCTAACCATATAGCTAGTTTCTGATTTGCTATGCTACCATCTACTAATTTAGTGAATGCATACACTGATATATGAAATGCTGAAATATTTGACTCATCCCACATCTCCCAGCTGATGACCCTACAGTATGTCACATTCCATCCCTGTCCCAGTCACCAGGAGCAAATTAATTACAGTTCTTTAAAATGGCACCAGTTTTCCTTAATCATTTTTTCCCAGTCATTCCTTACAGGGTCACAAGCAGGTGAGGTGCAAATTAAACATTTAGTCATCTTTTGATACCCTGTAACATCTCCTCAGACTGCTTAGCCTCATTGAGTGAGAAAAAAATTAACCAATAAACCTGTTTGTCATGCAAGCTTAGGACTCTTGCGCTGGGTTTTATAGGAATGGAGGATGTAACCAAGCCCAAAAATACCTGGTTATATTTCTGTCTTCGTCTTGCTGCACGCTACCTGATTCTGCATGTTTACAACCTCTCCATCTGCTTGCTTTCATTGCCTACCCGAGGCCTGTAAAGCACACGTATTCATGGGCATTTTACTTCTCTGAGCAACTGTCGCTGCACAGATTCTGAACTGTCTCTGTGGAATGCTAATGCACATAGTCACTATTTTTGCATGCCAGAATACAATGAGAGAAAGATCAGAGAACCTTTTTATATAATCCTGGACGTAAACATGCTTTCTTACATGGACAGTCACTGTACCTTCTAAATAACGTTGTTTTTCTCGAAATACTTGAGGATCCCATGAAAGCCATTTAAATAAGTTGCTAAACATAAGTATTATTACTTTTTCATTTGTTAATTTTATTGTATATAATAACAAACAATTTAAAATGAATAACATTATTTTATTGTGTGTTTATTCTGTTATTTTCCAAGTAAGAAAAAAGCTTGACAACAATCACTACCACCTATAATAATAATAATAATAATAATAATAATAATAATAATAATAACAACAACAACAACAATAACAATAATAATAATAATAATATTATAATTTTTATTATTATTATTATTGTTATTGTTGTTGTTGTTATTATTATTATTATTATTATTATTATTATTATTAACAACAACAATAACAATAATAATAATAATAATAATACAATAGCAGGAATTATAAGTAAACATTTTAAGCATAATAACATTTTTAATTTTGTAAAATAAACATTTATTTAAACTATGTATTATTATTATTATTATTATTATAGTTAAATTTTTTTACCATAAATGTGTTAGTTACAAATACAAAGTTTTAAACCAAAAATAAATAAACAAAACATATTTACTTTTTTATCGGTTGGTTGGCTAATTGGTTAAATGCTGTTGTAGAGACGAACCAAAATGACAATGGCGATTGTACATAATTTAATAAAAATGCACCACAGTGACTAAAAGCCTGGCTAAACAGAAGGGTAGAAAGTTTTCTCAGTAAACCGGATCCATGATTGGACTGTCTGACTCCCGACCGAAAACACTGGCATCCTAGGAACTACTTTGAGCCAAGCCAGGACAGTACAGGGGCTTTGGCGATAACTCCCAGCCGAGTTCCTGTAATGTACAAGTGGTATTGGTCAATAATTTTGTGTACAGTTCCCTCAGACATATGCATCACTTCTGCAAGTTGACAACAAGTTATTTGATTTTCAAGGATCAGGCGTTCCGCTTGCTGAATGTTCTTGAAAGCAACTGCAGTAGGCCCCCGAGCCACCTACTGTACGTCGGGATCATCATCCACATACGTACGGCCTTCTTTAAAACCATTCAAATGCTTTGCCAAGAGCCTCATCACCACCCTGTGATGTCATATCGATTTTACACATTAATTCACCAGAAATTTCATCACAAGTCTTGACTTGAACACTCCCTGTAATGAGGAATATGAAATGTAGCTTTCATGGGTTTCATGGTTAACTATAATGAAAATCTAAAGCATTGCATCTAAACTCTGAACTGCATCTCTACATAAAATCTCATAGAGTCCAAGTTATGATGACATTCCAACAAGCTAATGATCTGTCCCTGAATTTCTTACTCGATTAAAAGTGTGGAATGTCCCATTAGTGCCAGAGTACTTTAGGCTGACAACCGACTACAAATTAAATCAATTTTGTACACAGCATTAGGCAATCAATGTTGAGCCAGGAAATAGCACGGCGGCAACTTTGCGATTGAATTGCAATAGCAAATCAGTGCAGCACCGCACTATGAGGCAACACCAGAGCGGATGGTAAAATTATCTGATTTTTTTTTTTCCCTCCTATTTGCCTTGTCTCTTAGTGAGACGTTCTGAGAAAGGTCACATTTAGTCTGGTTTGGGATCTGATCATATATCATGAAAACGAAAACCGGGAAATGGATCACGCTTCTGATCGGAAGCTTGTGATTTTTTGCATGGAGCTGAATCTGAGCTTGTGTAACGTGAAGCTTTCTTGGATAGTTTAGCCAAGAAAAAAAAAAAAGAAAAAAAGAAAGAAAGTCATCTCTGGGGAATATCACAATTCTGCAGATTTTAGTATTGGAGGGAAATTTCTTGTAAACTTTTTGGTGTTTGTGCAGTAACCTTCAACATCATCAGAAAGACTTGAATAAGCTTTTAACGCAAGTCCTTGGTTTGCGTGCTTGAGTCTGAGCTGTTGTTGATCAAGTATTGTTCTCCCACAATGCATATCTTTATTTTTTTATAAGACTAATGGCCTTCAGGAAGAGGCTATGCTTGACTTTTTCCCCACTCAACTCTCTGTTTTTTTTTTCTTCTTTTGATTTATTTACATCCATTTGAAAGCCACAATTATGATGTGTTACATCCTGAAAAAGATAAAGAAATACAATTCTCTCTCCTCTCACGCACTTTTCCTTGGATTCTGATTCAGTGGCCAAAGCTTCCAGCCAAAAGACCCCAGAATGCCACGGGCCTGATTTCTTGCCCCTGACCACGTAAATATTAGTGTAAAATAAACACTGCAATCTCGGTAAGAAGGTCTTCCTTTCAGTCAAGATGTTTCAAGGCTGGATGCCAAGGAATAGCCCTGTGATGTCCATAGAAGCAAAATCCTCCAAGGCACTAAAAAACAAACACTCTGCATCTTTTGCACATCAAGCGATAGAAGCTCGCTTTATCCTGTTTCCTTGATCTTGGGAAGAAGAAAAAATAAATGGGTGAACAAACAGGCATCATTGTACATTTCACATGTGGGATCCTTGGCTTTTAGTGTGTTTTCAAGCACATGCTTTTGATTTAGCTCTTCTTCCCTGCTGCACAAACACAACAAAATGCTAATTGACCTTATTCTTTGGTTCTTCTATGTCTCAGTTCTTCAGAAGTTCCTTTTAAAAGGAAAAGGTTCCAAGACTTTGTGCAACCACCTTCTTTCCACAATTTGACTGCTCTGGTTTTTTGATAAGCGTTCCTCTGTTTCCCAACCAAAGGGCTGAGACAGAATAGAGGGAGAAAGTGGTTGAAGATGGCATGGGATCCTTTGTAGAAAGAAAATTAAAAGGTTTGCGTTTTCATCAGGGATTCAGTTGTGTGGAACTTTTGGTGGATTGTCCACCTCTTCTAACTCTTTTTATGTTTGCTTCACTGGCTTGAATGTCAGCTAAGAGCCTGGCAATGGCTAGCACAGCTCTTTCAGGATGTAGGTGGTTTGAAGGAGGTAGATCTTCAAAGCTTACAGAAGGTGAGGATCCCAATACTTGAGTTCAAAGATATGTGTAGAACTTTATAGTTCAAAGATATGTGTATGCATTTATACTGTGTATGTGTGTTTTCACATGACTCTGAAATCTTCCGCGGTCACTTGTCAAGGAGATTTTGTTTTGACAAGAAGAGATTTCAGTTATTTTAAAAGTACAATGAGAGGCAGTGGTAGAACTCTGCTGCCAGAGGCTTTGGGTTGCAGATCAGGAGTTTGAACCCAGCCACCAACAGGTCACCACTGTTGGGTCCTTGTGCAAGACCCTTAACGCAACACCCTGTACAACCCAGCCACAGTATGCTATGTCGGTCCCAAGCCCAGTTAGATAATGGGAGTGTTGAGAGAGGAAGGGCATTTGGTGTAAAAACTGTGCCAGATCTTGTGGATTAAATGATCCTAAATGGTGATCCCAATGACAAAAGGGGGTAAGCCAAAGCAAAATAAGAAAGAATAATACAATGACTCGGTGGATTAAAGTGTAGATGAGAAGAAGAAGAATAGAAGAGAATTCTTTCCATTTCTCCAATGTTATGGCTTTATCAACATCACGACAACTTCCCGCTAGAACGACGGCAGACTTTGAATGAAACGTCAAGCTGAAGGAGCATGAAAAGGATTCCAGGACATGATAAGCCGTGTTAAATCTTCAATGCTGACTTGGCTTGACCTAGCCGTGATGTCTCTATGCTTTATTGCCATCCTAAGCATCTGCGCCGAGTATTCCAGGAGCCAGAGACGTGCATGAAATGTGCAAGGTTCACAGGGGTGGAGGTTCCAAGCGATGGTTTAACAAGCCTCGTTTCGGATGAGTGACAAAGACAGGCGTGAGTCGTGAGTAATGTCTCAGCAGAAGGCACCGGTGACGAGGGACAGTAATGCAAAAGCATGCAGTCATGAGAAACATGCTGCTGCATTTTTGTCTCTGGAAAGGAATACCGGGAAGATGTTGTTTTATCGGCAGCTATAAAAGGAACGACACCGGGTGACTTCACTCGATCTGCTTGGTCTCGATCTGTCATTTTCAATAAGAAAGAAATGGAAGTGAGTCAGAGGAGGAATGCAAGTAAAGGAGAGTAAGGAGAGGGTGAGATGAGATGTGCCAGTAAAACAGTGTTCTTTTTGTCTTTGGCGTCGTGACATGTTTATGGTGAGGCATCACGGATATGAGGGCCAGCGCAGCACATCCATCAGAAGGAGAGAGAGAGAGAAAGAGGCAATGGGCCAAGAGGATCAAATTTCCACAATTTCATGGCACATATTTTTTCCTTGCTCTCTCTTTCGTTCTCTATTTCTCTGTGATGACAGGTAGATACAGAATGAAAATTGAAGGAGAAGAACGAATAAGAGAGTGCGCACAAACATGCCATGGCACGTCTAGTAAACTGAGACCCTTCATTTCCAAGCTTTGTTATTTTAGAAATTTTCACGTCCCTGACACTCATCAGAAACTGTTTGGTTCATTCCCCAAAACTTTAAATGGTGAATGAATTACAGAATACCGAACATCTATCTCCGATTTCTTCTTCCCCATTATCCCTCACGCTAGCTTCTCTTTAGTGGTGTGTCCTGCTGCCTCAAATTGATGCTATCATTACCAAATTTGAACGACCTCTCATTGAAGTATTGAAATGTCATGGAGATTGGCCGTGACTCTCCGAAGCCCGAGGGAGAATAGAGGGCGCCTCGGTCACTATCTCTCGGCACAGAAATGCGTTTTCGCCTCATCTTCCTTCTCCGCCGGGAAAGGTCAAGCATGAAATGCACCAACTGTGATTATTCAGCACACTCGGTGTTCCCCCGATCCCATCTGCACGCAAAAGCTCCATCTCTTCATCTCTGGTGCTCGTTTTATCACCCTATAGTCTTCTTCTTCATCTCTTACTCTGCTGGTTTCTATTTGTTTCATGTAGGGAAGAAAAGCTTCACCGCAGAATACATCAGCAGTTTCCTGCTTGTGTAAGTTAATAAGTTAATTTATATCCCAGTGCTGGTGAGTTCTCCATTCTGATTGGACGGGAGGTGTTCCTTCATTTTCTGCAACATCAGCTCTATGTTTAGGTTTCTTTTTTTTTTTCTTTTTGGCTCTCTCTAAATCGTTTAAAACAAAACAAGGTGCTTGTGAGGGAACAACAAAAAACAGGAAGTTTAGGCACCTTCTTTTTCTGCTTACTCATTTTTTATTCATTTTTTGATGCGATCACCATTTTACTGGCATATACAGGAATTGACGATCAATAGTAATTTGTTATTGTTGTGTGGTGTTAATGTTATGGCTGATGGGTGTATTTATGAATTATGACTGTCGAGTTTTAACTTGCAAGTGCTCCAAAGTCTTCTTACTTACCATGGCAAATTATCTAACATGCTCAGAAAAATGTACTTTCCTGATTCTCCTTCAAAGCTGCACAAAGCGTACCCCAGTTAACTGTGATTGTAAAGGGTTTCACACTAAATATTGACCTTACTGCTGTTTACCTTTCTGTAGACAAGTTTTAGTTTTATTCCTTTTATAAGCATCTCTGCTTTACAGCTCGTCTTTACGTGTACTGTATCTGTAAGACTTTTGATCAGAGCTGTACAGTAACTGCAATAATGGACAAAATAACAGGAACAAACTTTTTTTCCCCCCAGTTGTTCAGCAACATTAAATGCAATGATAAAAAAAAATGAAAAGAATGATGATAACCATAAAGAGACTTTATGGTCATTGTAGTTATACAATGAAATTTATTTGATGGGTCTGAGACGAGCAGCAATAAAGAATGATGATAATAATAATCAGATATGTATTTATTGCTAGATTTCTGTTGTAAAAGGAGGAATTAATCAGTTTGGGGATGTAGCAGTATCTCTGCTTCTCCTCATTTGGGGCTCAGTGATGCTGAGTGCTTATTAGTAATACTAGTAGTAGCCTTAATAAAATGCCTTAATAAGAGGAACTCATTTACTGTACAGTATGGACAAAAGAATTTGTCCAAACATCCAATGACACTCTATCCAATATCCAAAGATATACTGTACATCTACTTCAATATGGAGTTGGTTCCCCTTTGGTTCCCCTTTAGCAGCTACTGTATACGGTAGATCCCCTTTAGCAGCAATAGCTATACAGATTTTGACTCTTCTTGGAAGGCTGTCCACAAGATTTTGACGTGTTTCTGTGGGAATTCATGACCATTTATTCTGTAGATCATTTATGAGGTCAGGAACTGATGCTGCACAAGAAGGCCTGTCTCATAATCTTCATTCCAGTCCATCCCAAAGGTGGTTAATTGGCTTAAAGGTCAGGACTCTCTGGTCAAGTAGAGTTCCAGTCAAGTTCTTCCACACAAAACTCATCAAACCTCATTGGCACAGTCATGTTGAAATGGAAAAGGGCCCTCACCAAACTGTTGGAAGCATAGCATTGGACAAGATGTCTTGGTTTGTTGAAGCATTGAGATTGCCCTTCATTGGGGATAAAACGCCTGATTGATTGAAACACCCGGATTCAATAGTTAACAGTTCCGACTAAATACTTTTGTCCATCTGCTGTAGTATAACACTGCATTTGGACTGTACAGGACTGTACATGTTCCATTTAAATAAATGTGTTGTCATATTTTTAAATCCACACACAAATAATGACTTTTCAAACCAATTACTTTAAAGTAATTCGTAATTAAACATGTTCATTCCGGGGGGAAATGAAAACCCGGTCCAGGTAATACAAGTACCTCACTTGAATATTTTTTTTTTTTCCCTTCCAAGACACTCTCTTGAGTCTTAAAAAAAAAAAAACACATATATATAAAGTGAATAACTCAAAAAAAATTTGAAGTGCAAGGGAACCTCATCCGTTCTTTTATTCATGAGATGGAAGTTGTCTGTTGCTGCTTGCTGAACAACTGCCTTAATTAAAAAGAAAGAGAGAGAAATCTCTATGGTCAAAGCACTACTATTAGCAGCATTATTAAAACATTCTGAAGAGCAAAATGATGAATACAGGACATTCAGTCTCAGCCTCAGGCAGTGCACTCCCAGTCTCAACTCAGGGAATGGGTGTGTAAGATGAGAAACAAGACTTTGCAAATTTAAATGACTTTATTGTTTGGATTTTAATAATTGATCGATCCATCAGGGGAAGAGTACGGCATAGTGTTTCTGGTTTTGTTTGCGGAAGCAGGCGAAGTGAAAGGATGAGATTAATAGAAAGTGCGAAATGAAGCTAACAAACACTGAAGTGAAAACAGCAAACACTGAGTTCTTTTAAAGACAACCTAAAAGAATATTAAGGGTGTATAGAACCACCTGACTAACCTATCTTGTATCTGTTTAGCACATATGTAATGACTTACAGAACGGAATGTGTTTAGAGTTTAGTTTAAGGGTTAAGTGCACAGAGTTTGATCCAAAACGGATATGCTCAGTTCTGAACTCAATACATAATGCAACATAAATATGCTTTAATAATTATTTCGGAATGCTATTTAAAGGTCCCATATTTATCTATTCCTTATCTATTAACCTCAGTTTAAGTGCACAAATGTGCTGTTTCAGTGTTTTATGTACTGTAAATAAGCTACTGCTGAGCCACACCCCTTCAGCAAGGCTGAGCAACAAGCCGGGTGAGGGGCTGTTCTTATATGAGGTCACACTAGGTGGAAAAAATCTAATTGGCTTGTTTAAAATCTGGCCAATATAAAAAAGTAAAGCAGGATGAAAATGCAGGGAATGTTTTTGTACTGGAGACGTAGTTAAATGTCTAAAAAAGACTGAAAAGTCAATTTGCGCATAATAGGTGCCCTTTACATTCTTCAGATATAAAGAGGAAAGGACATGAAAGGCACGAAATTTATTCCTGATTGTAATGAATCCATTTATATATATATATATATATATATATATATATATAAATAATAACTATCACAAAACCCCTTCTATCAAGTAAAAAAGTTCAAACAGCACTTTATGAGTAGCATATAGTAGTACTGTGCAAAAATATTGACGCCCATCAACCAAATTCAGACTCCAAAAAGGCCTGACATTCTATTACTTTGAGAAATACTTGTCTAGGCCTCCAGAAACACTTTTGTCATTTTCAGTCCAGTCCCTGTACCAGCAGTTTCAGAGAAATGATTTTGTTCGTTAAGCCACACAGTGAGTTATGAACCGTTCAAGCATAAAAAGCATCCAACTAAGACATGAGCCAGTGAGAAACAGGTGCAGATGATGACAGATGATCAGGATGGTGATTAGTGTACTAGTGATGCTGAATGCTGAGGGGTCGGAACAGACAAGAGGGGAAATGAGGTCACTGCTGAGGCTGTTACATTACCCAATCAAATGCACTTTGCAGCCTGTGCATAAATAAATAAATAAATAAATAAATAACCATTTGTTCCCATTCTTTAATTTAATCTAAATCATTTAATTTAATATGAAGTAATAGCGGTGGGGTTCAAAATTCTTGCACTGTATAAACATCTTATGTAAAACCCTACACTTCCAATAATGCTATAACCCAAATAGTATACCTAGCTTGTTTTGAAAGATTTTATTGAAGATTTTGTTTCATTGGCTCTTATTTTCTCACCAACTGTCTCCTGAAAAGTCTTATGTCTAGTTCATTGCCATTTTTGAATCTCAGTAGGCATCTCTGGGAACCCGAGAACTAAGAAATGAGCTCTATACCCATTACAGTTTTTTGTGATTTAGACCAAACAAGAGGAAAGGCAAGGGCTTTGTCATGACAGGAGATGACAAGCAGCACAGAACTAAATTTAAACAGCATAACAAAATGTGTATGAAGTAATTCTGAGAAGACAGACCAGCAGTTGACCCATGCAAGCCGAATCTGAATGACTACAGATGTATACAAGGGGAAAACTCAAACATCTGAGAAGCTTGGCATTTTTTTTTTTAAATGCAGGGTAAATATGAGAACACATACAGTTTTGCTCAAACCCAAGGCCAAAAACTGGGGTGTGCCCAAAGGAACGCAATGTTTAAACCTGAAAGAATCATGTTTTCGCATTAATATCATGTTCTTGCATCAATCACTGCACTCGTGAGGCCTTTGGCAGCTAAATAACACCATAAACATTTTCCAATGAAGAAGTAAATCATATTCAGTAACCTCTATGAATTATTCAGTAACTACGGTGGAGCTAATAGGAAAAAGGATTTTGTATGGTATTCCGGTTCATTAGGAGAGTCTGTGGAACAGATGGCGAAGTTCTTCAGTGTTTCTGTTACCTATAGCACATAATTACTATTGTATAATCCACCAAAATATACAGATTCCTGGCTCTGGTTTTAATAGCAGCTGTTCAGAAACAAAGCAGAACCGAGATTTATCTTAAAAATGCACAGTCTCTAAATGCCAAGTCAATTTTCAAAATTGGAAAAGGTGATTTTGTTCTTTTATCATTTCGCATGCAAAAATCTGATTCATTAGCTGTTTGAATACAATTTCCAACATGATTATTATATTCAGGGGTCCTCCATATTTCTCCATCAAAGTGAGTCATACGGATCAAAGTCATTTCAATGGCACTGTTGTGCGGAATTTTAGATTGTCTCCTGTATGTTGTCTCCAACCTGGTTGTTTGTTTGTCTGCCCAAGAACAATCCTAAAGAACCATTGAACTCCAACTGTCTTCTGATTTTTAAGCTAATATGCAGAAATTGGTGACTAGTCCCTGGATTTCTGGCATATCTTAACATATCTTAACTAATGTGGAAAAATCTGTCCCTTGATCAGTCGTAACTCATGACCTACACCAATACGTTGATACGTTGAACAGTGATTATAGATTAAAGTAAATTGTTGACAGGATCATGGGCACCCAAGGCAGGCACAGGAACGCCAATGCAGCAGTAACAGCTGAAAAACTCAAAGCTGGCCACAATAAAAAGGTACCCAAGCACCCAGTGCACTGCATCCCAAGCAAAACAAACAGCGCAAGGCCATTGACCCACCCCCCCCATTGTCATGCACCCATGGAACAAACAAGCCCATAGAACCCAAAAGATCTGCTGCAAACATCCTGGTGCCAGACTTCCCAGAACACCATGCCTTAAAGGGCCAGAGCGGCCATATCTATCCATCTATCCATCTATCCATCTATCCATCCATCTATCCATCTATCCATCTATCCATCCATCCATCCATCCATCTGTCTGTCTGTCTGTCTGTGTCAAAGATGATGGGGTTTAGGGGTAATGGCCTTTTCTTAAAAAATGTAAGCAGCCTTTGCACACCTTACCAATTTCAAATCAGTACAAAATCGTAGGAAATGGGCATTGGTCACTCAGTTTCTTACCTGCCATGCAGAAGGTCTGGGTTCAGTTCCCACCCAAAGCCCAAACCTTATCCAAATAGATGCAGTGCCGGTCCCAAGCCCAGATAAAATGGGAGGGTTATGTCAGGAAGGGTATCCGGCATAAAACCTCTGCCAAGTTGTTTGCGGATCAGATGGTCTGCTGTGGCGACCCCTTGACCAAAGCAGCCAAAAGGGTTGCTAAAGAAATTTTTACATAGTTTTACTTTTAGTAGAAAAAAAATGTAAGTAAGTGTAAGTAGGTAAGTAAAATGGATAATTAAACAAAAATAAACAGGCCATGATGTGAAACTGAACAGCATGGGGAAGAATCTGTATTGCTGAGCAGTATAGGCTATGTAAGGAATAAAGAGAGAAATCGGGATGACAGCAGGCATTTATGAAACAAGAGTGAAAGCAGCATAGCAGCAGATGTTTATGAACAAATGCCGAGCGGCAGCAGATGCGTGTGAGTGATGACAGGCTCGGGGACACGCAAGGATCAGAGATCATCCTCCGACAATGCTGCCTACACTGACTATTGTGGGAAATTGTTTTTTGCCCTTTATTTAGATGACAAAAGGCTTTGAATAACATTTCTCTTTTTTTTTTTTTTTTTTCCCCCACAAAACAAATGTTCCTCAACAGTAAACACAGTGTTATGACTTGCATGTTACACCCAACTTCAAAAAAGAATCAAGTATAAATTCTTACCTTTGGTCCCACCAATCTGAGTCTGCTTCTGGGGAATAAGTGATGCTTTAAGCCGCAGACTTCGGAATGTTATCCCCCAGGACCTGCAGAACGTTCCACTAGAGTGTATGTCGGACCTGAGAGTGATTTACAAACCTATGGTCTGATATTTCCCATCACCACATCTGTTTTCAAGGGCATTCATCAGTTAAAGAGCCAAAGATCCTGAGTTAAAGTTTTATGATTTCCGGTGACTGAATGAAAAGTTTAAAAACTTCTATATAACAATTAGTGCCGACCGAACCATCAACCTAGTGCACCAGTACACCCGAGCCACCACGCCCCTAATTTCCTTCTTTCTGAATATAGTTCCTAAAATGTTTAAACATTCCCAGAATGTTATTCAAAACATTCACTATACATCCAAATGGTCCAATAATTTTCTGGTAACCTAAATGTAAACCTGAACTGTAATCTTGATGTAATTTGAAAAATAAGGTTTAGGCATTTAAAAAAAAAAAAAAAACATTTATTCTCTCATAAGTGGTCACCTGGCCCCAGTATGCTGAATCGCAGTGAGTATGGTCTCACAGTTCCCCCAGCATTCTCCTCCCATTATTGGGACGTCATTTTTATAGTATTTCACTGTTCGCATTCATGTCACAAAATGAAGAGTAAATTTTATGATCAAGGAAGTGGATTTCATGTGGCTTGTAATTAGAGTTTATAACAGTAACAGTTATATTTGCAATCACACATTTCGGTAATCTGAGCCTAAATTATTATAATAAAAAAAAAAAAAAAGATTTTTTATATGTTAAAAAAATAATTTTAAATGAGCCTAAAAAGTCTGTGTAATGAAAGGAAACAAGCCTAGTGTCCATAATTAAAGTGAACAAGTGAATTGAGTATTCGCCTAACATTGACACACTTGGTTTACTCCATTTACTTCAACTGATTGTTCATATTTTCTGCCTGTTGCCATTTCACATAATAATAATCTGTCTTAGGCTTGGAACTCGTCAGTGTTATACACCTTAGTGCCTTGTTTGATAAGATACTTCAGAGAAATTTAAGATTATTGATTTGCAGTGCTCAGTGTAAAGTGTTAGAGTAACTGGATTGGAGTAATCCAAGGCGTTAGGTCCGCCATTTAAGTACTCAGTTATTTAGTTACTTCTTCAAAAATGTAATCTGTTATTTAGACAATTTATGTAATCCGTAAGCCAGACAGCAGTCATTCCCAATCCGTTAGTGTGTGTGAAAGGTCTTTGTTGACCTTTTACAAAAAAGTGCTATAAGCTGTTAATGTACTAAATGTCCATTTAAACTTTTTTTTTTTTTTTACTTTAGCTAGCACTGAAAAGTTGCTCTTGGGCAAATGTACAGTAGCTAAAGTTGTTATAGCTGTTTATGTATTGAGCAATGCGATACATTTACACTGGTGTTGCTGGTGTTGAAGTGTTTAAATCCCAGGAAGGTATGAGACGCCACTGACCATCCTTCGACTCTGGACTACACTTCCCACCAGCCACCGTGAGTCACACATCATTAACCACGTGCACCTGGTCGGAGTTTAATATGGATAAAGTTAAGTTTATTTAACTTTTGGGTTTTTGTTTCATGTTGTCTCGGAGCTTGTCCCATGCCATAGATCTTAGTTAATGATCCTTGGCTAGTTCCTGTTTTTTCTTGTTTGGGTTTTATGTCAGTGTTTTGATTTTAGGAAACTCTTATTCCTAAGACTAACAAAGAACACATGAACATGATCAGGTAAGAAGAAGTTTTAGGTCAGTCAGAGAACTGGATAGGTTCTACTGTAGGGTCAGCTCTTAATTTTTTAATTGAGCAGGTGTGGGGGGTGGGGGGTCAGTGTGTGTGGGGGGGGTCAGTGTGGTGGGGTCTCAGCCTCAAATGAGATTATAACATGTATTTTGTGTGTACAATACATATGTGTGTGTGAAACAAATTCGCAAAATCATGTGAATAAAGTGTATTGTTTAAAAAAATAAAATATTAAACATAAATAATGAAAAAACACACACGTAATACTGTACATAAGGAAAATGCGTGAAACATACAGAGGTGTGGAAGGAGAAAATATTATATAAAGGATTTTTTTTTTGTTGTTGTTGCAAAACTTGAACCTTGGATGGTTAAGACTAAATATATGTGTCATGGTTGGTTATAGAAGTCCTCTAATCATTAACCACCTGAAGCAGAGAAAAAAACCCATCATCCCTGAACCACTCAATAACTAATTCTGCACCGCTGCCGTGTGGACTACTAACTGTTGGTCAGGTCTCTAATCAGATTCAGCTGTAAAGGTAGAGTGCTAAAAGTGAATTATCATTCTTATTAGTGCTGCTAAGATTCAATTTATACAATTTATAAAAGTGTCTATAAGCACCTACAGTACAGTATGGGCCGAGATCAGAAACTCCACTCGGGAAGTAGATCAAAAGCGTATAACAGTAAGTGACTAAGACTTGGTAGCAAAACAAGCAATAGATGCTGAATCATACGGTACATTTCAGTGTGTGTGTGTGTGTGTGCGCGCATGCATGTGTGTGTCCCGAGCATCTTTATATACTGTGAAGTTATTTGAGTCCAGGTGTGTGTGTGTGTGTGTAATCATCATTTATTTTCATTATTTTCATTTTTCTGAAGCAAATAAAAAAATCCAATATCAGAAAAATCATGAAACTGATTTTTTTTCCCTAAATGAAATGTTTATAAACATGCTCCTTTTTTTTTTTTTAGAAAATGCATACATTTTTTATCTGAATTGCTTAAAACCTTTCTCTCTCTCTCTCTCTCTCTAACACACACACACACACACACACACACACACAGTGTGAGTCATGATAGCTGTCACATTTTATTAGTCGCTGCTTTATCTTTCTGATACACCACAATGTGTGTATATGTGTGTGTATGTGTGTGTATGTGAGAGAGAGAGAGAGAGAGAGAGAGAGAGTGTTGCCCGAGCGACTCTCTCCTTGTTTCCTGGACGAGCCGAACACACACCATCTCTCTGAAACCACAAAGGGGGCCATTACTGTACCTAATGACACACACTCCGCTGTCTTCCCCTCACAGTTTATTACATTTCCAAACAAACAGGCCTCCCACAACGCGCACGCGATTAACAGACAACGCGAGAACAAACATCCACCGCAGGAACAGGACACGCGCACACCAAAGGCTTTCTCAATTCCATCAAAGAATAAAGAAGACGAACACTGGAAAATCTTCTTACTTTGCTTGACATAACATTCGAGCCAGAAAAGTCTGCATACGGTACCAATAACGGATCAGAAGCTTTTTTTGATATTATGACGTCAGTACTGTAACTAAGGAGCTGAGTATTGTACTATATGATGCCTTTAAAGCCAATGTGCTAATATTACCCAGGTTGGAATTTATTAAGAGATCATATAGTTTAAAGTAGTAGCCAACACATTTAGTATAAGCCCTCATGCTTTACATTGAAGAGGGATCACACACAGGGAGTAACGTGTTATGATGTAAAAAAAATCAAACCACATGGACTACAGGTAAAATAGTAACGAGCAATAATAAATAAGTGTGTAAAATTCACATGAGAAAAAAAGAATTAAGTGAAATAATAAGGCGAACAGTTAAAAAAAAAAGCGTGTGAAATAATAATTGTGAAAAATGTTTTAGTAAAAAAAAAATTAAGTAAATGATCATCACTTTTTATTTAAAAGTTTATAATTTAAAATAATATAAATTAAATAATTATTTAATTTAATTGTGAAAGGGCTTAGTGGGGAAAATTATGCATGAAAAATTCATTTTGTAGCCTATAAAAAAAGGTGAATGTTGTAGAAAGTTTTACTGTGGGGAGGGGAGAAATAATTGTTTGTGAGGAAAATAAATCATGGAAAAACACAAGTATTACATATGAAACATGTGTGAAGAGGTGTGGAAGTATTTAAATAAAATTATATGAAGGGAAAATCTTTTTTTTTTTGCAAAATACCTCAAAACTTGCCCCATGGATGGTTACGAATATGTACTATATGGGACATACATAGATTCATGGTTGTTTATTAAATTACTGTTTGTTATTTTTTTTGTCTGTTTGTTATAATTTTTTTAATAAATCAAACAATGAAGGAATTAGACGAGTGTCAGTCTGATAGGCTATAGCTTATATTATCTTATGTTAGTTACTGTATAGACCTTTTGCAGACATGTGACTACCATGACATCAGTTACAGCAGTGTACAGCAGAAGCAACGTTAACTGATGTTACTGTGTATTTTTTATTTTTTTATAATTACATATGAGGTATATTTCACAGCCAAAAAAACAAAAAAACAAAACATAGATTACTGGATAATCACCAGATTACCTTATGCTTTGTCACACACACATTGACAGCTTCTGTTCTGTTGATTATTTTCATATGCAATATGTTGTATTGGACTTTGCAGGAGAATGGGGGCACAAGGATGCCAATCTGGACAGGGCACACAGATATACACACACTCATTCACACACTACGGGCAATTTGGGAATGCCAATTATCTTAATCCGCATGTCTTTGGGATAAAACCCGGATGAAACCCACCAAGCACGAGGAGAACATGCAAACTCCATTCACACAGACCCAAAGCAGGAATCGAACCCTCAACCCTGGAGGTACAACAGTGCTAACCATTGCACCACCATGAAATCTATTGTTAAGAATTATGATCAGCAGGTTTTTGTCTCCCGCTTTATTATACAGTATAAGCATAGACTATTGTTACACTTCTTAAAAGGGTGATGACTGAGTGTTCACACTTTCAACTAATCACATTAATCAAGACTTCATTATTCATGTCCTTTAATCTGCTTGCCAAAACAATATGTAATTATGATTGGCACTCGGACAGTGATGATGCAAAAACCCGTCAGAGATGTAGTGCTACTCTACACTCCTTCAAGTGCTATTAAAGAAAGCAGTTTGTAAAGACATCTGATCCTGCAGCCGCGCAACGAGGAATGGCTAAAGCAGCTGTCATCGTCCTGAATAATCAGGAAGCGGAGGTGCGGAGTTAATTACTGATGGTGCGGTTTAACATGATGATGTGAGGCATTTAAAGCTTAGCAATGCTGCATGAGTAAAAAACATTTTTTGTTTTAAAAAACATTGTTTGTATTGTTAAGGATATTACACTGTGGATGGGGGTGGGGGGGAATACAGTAGGCCATGTCCGTTTTAAGAGTATTGGCAACTTTACAAATTATTGTAAAGTTGTATTGTATATTATATACCTCCGTATAAGGTGAATCACAAGGCAAAAAAAAATTGCATAAAATAAAATAGGAATAAATTTAAAAATCTTTTTTTTAAAAAAAAAGGCAAAATCCTATATTTATTTGCTGATTTTACAGCGGTGTAGTGGTTAGCACTGTCACCTTGCTCCTTCAGGGTCCGGGTTCGATTCCCGGCCAGGCTCGATTCCCGTCTCTGTGTACATGGGGTTTGCATGTTCTCCCCGTGCTTGGTTTCCTCCCACATTCCAAAAATATGTAGGTTAGGTTAATTGGTGTCCTCCAATTATGATGGATTGGCACCCTGTCCAGGGTGTACCCCGCCTCGTGCCCTAAGTCTCCTGGGATAGGCTCCAGGCGACCCTGAATACAGGAGTAAGCGGTAATGACGATGAGTGGGTGAGAGAGATCTTACAGATTTATTTACTCATTTTACATATTCTGTACTTATTACATATTAGTTATTTAATGTGTTATTTTAATATCCTTGAGGATTTATTCATTTATTCATTTAATTATTTAGGATTCAATTAAACATGGCATTGAAATGGACATCAGGAGGATATCTATTGCCAGGAATCGAACAGATCCTGTAGCATCAGCATTACACTTTATCCTCCCTAAGGAGCATTTAATTGCAAAGCAGAAGAGACAGATGAACAAATTCCATCAAAGCGGCTGTTAATTCCTCCGGACACACCACTCAGAAACCTACTTGGACCTCGGCATGTTGTCACTAAAAATATAAAAGATCCTATTCTCTAATAGCAGGACATGGGATACTCTGGTCCCGCTGGCTAATTTGCTTACGCATTGATGGTCAGCATCCAGCCATCTGTGAACCTCTGAGAGGAACCATAGATAGATAGGGACAGACTGCAGAGAAATAGGAAAGAATGGAGAGAATTGCACTAGAATCTGCAAGAGTGTGTTTTATGGACAACAAGCAGGTGTGTGAAAGCAGGGATGATCGTTAACGAGCAAACAACAGCAATAAAAACAGGGTCAGTGTTGCCTTGACAAACGTCTCCGTCTTTACAAAAACTATGTGTTTTTGTGTGTTTGTGTGTGTGAAAGAAAGAAAGAAAAGCATAACTGCTTTAGAAGTATGTCTAGAATTTTGGGCTTTTCAAGGCCTAACATTCCTCCTGGATTTGGCATACGTCTGTTCCTTTTCGAGGCGAAATGAGTTTCATCCAAAGATCAACCCTTTTTAAAAGAAGCCATATTTTGAAGCTGAACAGAGACCACTCCGCTTTTCATCACGATCTCTTACAAGTCATTCGAAAGATGTTAGAACTAATATCTGGCTCTCAATAAAAAGCGATTTAAGGTGACTTTAAGGCGACTTTCATTCCACAAGTCAGAAAGAGCCGCCAAACAATGATGTAATACCACCGTTTTCATAACCGCCACCCAAAGACTCGGGAAGGCAGAGATGGGAGAGCAGGCCTTTTTCTCCTCTACATGTCTTCTACCCCAGCCTTCTCTGATGGAGTTTTATTGATCGGCGCTGCAGAAAACCACACTGCTCCACACTGGAGAGATTTTTCTTTAGTCCCTTTGATAACAAAAAAAAAATCATAATCCTGACAGCAGGATCCCTGAACATATCCATCGTTGCAGCCATAGGAGAGCCAAAGCACCTATAAAAGTGACAAGGCTGTTATCAGATATGGATGAGTGAAATCATCCATGGATGCTGTGACAAATGTCTTTCTATACAGGTATATCTGACTTTGTTTTTTTTGTTTTTTTTCTCCTGATGGCATCCCATACTATTTGATTTATTTTGTTCAATTAGCTGAGGAACTTCTGAATACTTAGATGGCTAGTTCATGGAAGTATGGGAATACCGGGTTCCTGGATTGGAGCAATAGACCCAACAGTTCTGAAGATCTCCCTCTAGTCATGGTGTATCTCAGACTTCCTGGTCAAGATCACATCAGGCTATTTGACCTATACCACTGGATCATCTCATGTTTGTGCATTTGCTGCGTGACTTCATCTACACTAGTGTCTGCACCTTTCAAGACCCCTGCTTTAAAAGTTCTGATGTTTACTGATGTCTTAAGAGTATGATGGCAGTGGCCGGTCAGGACATCTGGGTGATTTTTGGGTCATTAGTTTATGTCCAGACACTGCCAGATCACCACTGTTGGGTCTATGGGCAAAACCCATAGCCATGACCCTTACAACCCAGTCACTGCATGCAGTTAGAAAAATGGGAGGGTGTGACAGGAAGGGCATCCAAAGTAAAACGTTTTGCCAGATCGTTTGGATCAAAATGATCTGATGTGGGGATAGCTACAATAATATGGAAAAGCCCAAGAAAAAAAAAAGAAAATGGAGAGGTCTGCATACAATCATCTTTAAACTTTCTTCCTTCATTTTTCCCCCTTTATCAAATATATCAGGCTTCCATTTACTAAATTGGTCAAGGGATCAACACTGGTCATGAGGTTTGAACCCATGACTCTCCATGCAGTGACCCATCTTTTTTCCCTACTGAGCTACCTTCGGACTCTTTAGAGTCTCTTACCCTCAGGTTTGGGTTGCTTAAAAGTTTGCACTTTAAAGTTTATCCTATAATTTTCTGTCCTCCACATTCATTGGCAAAATGCAAGACTCCACATTTACTGACAATGAATCCACGTACTTGCAAGTCCTGGTTCAGGATATAGATGGTCACGCTTCTTACCTCATGATACCTTGCACCTAGTATTCCTGGGATTAAGATGTTGCCTAAGATAAAAGAATAAATGTCTACCTTAACCACCTGCCTCTCTCTAGATTGCTCACCAGTGGCTCCAATAGAACCATTCAGCTGCGTAGAACAATTCTCCAAGACCTTAAATGGTACTTAAAGGCTGTCGTACTCACCAGGCGATAATTCCCAGCACTGGTGGTACATGTCAACCATGTTTTCTTGTAATTTGTTATTACATTGTGTACTGTAGAAGTATTAGGCCTTGCCCATTGGGTAGTTACCTCAAACCGACCATTGGGTCTTTGGAAAAGATCATTGCTTTCTCATATACCTTTATGCCAATAGTATCAAATAAGACCAAGTTAGTTTGTCACCCATCCTTCCTACCATCTTCACTAATTTTTCCAACATTTTTCTTTCAAGGTAAAAACACTTTCAGTGTGTGGTCTGTTGCTGTAGACAGAGAATTGCACAGGCAATAGTGTACAGTCTTGCGGTTATCAGAAGCTAAGGGTCAGGAACAAAATAACAAAAACTGTTTTTCTCCCCTAAGCCGTAACCCTGCTCAGCACTAGACTGGCCAAACTCCCTCACCAACCCACACACATCCACATTGCAATTGTTGTAATACATTTTAACTGTATAGGTATATTGTATCTTGTACACACTAACATGGATTGGGAATTTCTCAGGAAGTCAGAAAGTTTAGCTTAAGGATCAGATGCTAAAAAGCTTAGTAAACAGCTTTAAAATTGCTCTCATGCCTCTTTTCATGGCTTGTCAAAGATGACTCCTTCCTAGTTTAACAATTACTGTTCAATTCCAATCTGCTTCGCCAAAAAGCACCGTAATGAAAAATAATTAATTGTCTGAAAATGAGTTTGAGAAAAAACGGCCTTGCTGGTTGAGCACAATCGCACTTGTCAGGTGGCAGCATGGGGGCACCTTAATGCCAGCAAGCTAGTTTATCATCTTCAAGGTACAGCATGTACGGCAAACACCAACTTTTTCTTCCTGCAGGTGGAAAAAATGGATTACCTAAGAGAAAACAGTCATGCAACGTGAGGCACTTGATGTGTTATGAAAGATACAGCATACTGGAGGAAACATAGCAGAATAACTGTGCAGGGTTTATCGTTGGAACGGTAAACTGCCACTGCGACAGTATTTGCACGATATGCAGTGCTATCAAGCTTCATTCTCACCACACAAAAGGTGTCTGTTATGTTGGATGAGTAGGAAACAAAACAAGATGTGGCATGATGATTATAGAACATAGAAAATAATCAATGATGCAGCCAGATTTGGAGTGAAGCTGGTAGAATTATTAATGTAACCCGTGATTTTGCTTTGGAGACAAACATCTGCAGTATAATGATTTTGCAATATATATATATATTTCCATCGTATTGCTTCATGGCACAAGGTTCCATTTCTCAGTTTCAAATATTTGCAATAGATGAGATTGCTGAAACGTTTCCCCTACCCTTGGGATGAAATTCTGTCACTAGTTCTTTGTCCCTGTTTCTTGTTTGTCTCATTTGCTTTGAAGCAAGCACCTTGTGTACAGTACAGTACATTCTAGGTGAAGTTACAGTATGTCTTGCTTCCCAGTATCCTGCTACACTGGCTTGCTAGTCTGTATTCTGTTTCTTCTTGTTGTTTTGACCTCAACCTACTTGTAAATGGAGAGTTCCTACAGTACATCTATGGCTGTGTTCACTATGCATGCTTGTTATTCCTGCACCAACATGACATCCAAGCACCCCTATCCTCTTTACTGTACTGATTCCAACTAGAACCAAGTGGCTGCTTCATAATATGGTGCAATTTATGTTGTCCAGGAATAATCACTGTAACAGGCATGATCCAGTAGGAGGTCAAGATCTACCCTAATGTTTTGTGACAATCCTATCCGAAACCGATTAAACTAAAAAGAGGTTCCTGTTCTTGCAAGGTGTTAGTGGGAAGGAAAGTGTGTAGCCTTGAATTGTAAGGCACCATGTATGAAATCGGTACTGGGTTTGATCTAATGTGCTCCATGCATTTGCTCTTGAGTTGCTGTTGTTTTTGTTTTTTTACCCCTCATATTTTCCAGCATTCTGTAGTTTTACAACACAGAATTAAAATCCACACACTAGGGGCTTTTACATAGACATTAATATTACATGTATAATCAAAATAATAATACTGCACTTTTAAAATACCTTAACTGGAACATGCTGACCTGATTGGAATTAATTTTTAATAGGAATAACAAGAGTGGTGTAAACCTATGCAAATCTGCAAAACACTTGATCTTATCATTTCATCAGAATAAAAATATTAGTTTTAAAAATGAATGAAACTCTCTGCAACCTGCCTTTACTTTCATCCACTGGGTCTCTGGCTGAGGAAAGGAGAACTAATTGTCTCACCATTTCACAAGACTGGATTCTTCAACCAGTCCTAACTCAGGAGATAGGATTTATCAAAAAAGCCCAACCTAACCTCATGGATAGGGTCTGTCCATGTGCTACTTGGCACATCAGAAAAGGGAAATGTCCCACCCTGGAAATATGCCCGTTACTTACTGGGTTGGTTTGCCAGCTTAACGCCCAATTGTATTTGATCATTTGGGGTAAAGAACCTTGCTCAAGGTTCCAACAGTGACAGCCCATCAGCGGCAGAGCTCAAAGCAAAACTCCTGATCGCCAGTCCAACACCTTAACCACCGAGCTACCCCTGCCCCCCCAACCTAATCTCAAAGCTGGAGGGAAAAAATCTGTTAAATTTTTAGGAGATTGAATGCATCACAGCATGCAGAGTCACTTTGCACATGTCAAGAAAGGTTATAATCTGATTAAGTGCTTTGAGCATATCAGACCAGTGAATTTTTAATTATTCGCAATTATTTAATCAGATTTAAAGTAACATTGTTGATGTAAAACGTAGCTAATAAAGCATGCTGGTGGTATTATATTGCTTGTTTCTATTATTATTATTATTATTATTATTATTATTATTATTTAATTCTTTTTTTTGAAGATTGGGACCCCTTACAGTAGCTCAATATAATATGGAAGTTTACTGACCTCGATATATCGATAATTTCCTCCATTTTAATACTACATTTGGTGTATAGTCAAGTGTAGATGAATGTGCTGTAATATTAACATGCAGAATCCCCATGATTATCCCCATTACATTGTCCATTATACATATTAAAGTGCATTCTTGCACAACAGACTTGCTGGTACTAATATTTATTTTCATTTTTTCTTTTTTTTTTTTTAATGAGGGGGGAAAAAATAACCTGAAAAGTGGTTGAAGCGAGACAGCGCCTAAGCTTTTACGCTTCAATCAAACTTTCCCATTTATTTCTCGGACAAAAGCGAGTTTATCTGGCCTGCTGTCACCTTCGCTTGCTTAGGCGTTCTGGAGTTTTTGTGTTTAAATTGTGTCTATTGAGGCTTCTCAGGGGAAGGCCGAAAATAAAAATGAGCTCTTTTGCACGCCTGGCTCTAGAATTTACAGCAGCTTTTCTCCCCGAAAATCCACTCAATACCAATTCGTTCAGCTGTCAACGGGTCTGCTCTGTCTCTCCTCGGGACGCCGTCCTGCTCCGTTTGCGTTATTCTGTTTGTCTTACATGAGCAATTAGAGAATATGCTGGCGTTTAGACGTGTCCCCTCCTTCAGACCCTGACGGACCATGAAATGTTTAATGCATGATTTTCAACACCATGTTCTGGTGCCTTGTTTATTCATCAACATGGGCTGCCGTGTTGCATATGTATGCAAAAGCAATATTTCATGCAACTTGATGAGCGCATGAGAGTAGGATTTTTGTCGCTTCTGTCAACCAGGATACAGAATCCCAGGATTCCTGAGATTAAATGCAATGTCAATTCCTTGAGAAGAAAAAAGACAAAAACACCCACAGATATTTTTCGTATGATTTGTTTCAACAGCCTGTCTTTACAATCTTTAGAGCATTATCCGAGGAAAAAGTGTTTACACTTCTTTTTTTTTTTTGTTAGTGGGCCAAATTTACGCCAGAGCAGTGCTACAAAGCTGGCTAGTCTTCAACACATCTAGATTTTCCAGGCCCTCATTTTATTCGTACTATGTACAGTATATTAAGAAATGATCACAGACAGGGTAAAGAGCCCAATATAACAATAAGAGCCAGACATTTTCATGCTGAGCAAATTGCTTGTCTGTAATATGAAAATGTATGAAAAGGTCAGCTACAAAAAACACCCAGGGTGCAAATTAGAGGCCTAAAAATAATTCCATGAAATAGGAAATCTAACATTCTGTGAGGCAAAGTCAGACTTCCTGTAGCAACTCTGATTAATGTCTGAATGCAGTCACTCCAAACTATTCGGCTTCTCTATAATCTTCATGTCCCTACAAATTAAGAAATACACTGCCTGAAAAAGTTTTTATTATTATCTATAAAGATTATTATTTTTTATTTTGAGTTTTTTAATCATTTTTTTTTATCAGTAATATAAATCGTCTTCAAGGATGGATCACTGGCATGCTCAAATAACCATTTTATCAGTACAATGTTCGACAGCAAATTGATAATATCTTTGTGGTTCCTCATTACAACATGAATCGACAAGCTTGCTTAGTATGCAAAGTTATCTTTGCATTCATTTTTAGACAATTACAAAAACAATTAAGATAAAAGGAAAACATTTCCGATTTTTATTTTAAATTTTTTAATTAGGGCTTAAACAAACCTGTTAGATATTACCCATAAAGTGATGTCATATACTGTACTGTAAGAAGATCCCATCCCCTCACTTCTTGCTGTTTTCTGAGATGCATGGCTCAGAAGCAGCTCGTTTACATAAATACTGAAACAGAGCTTTTGGATAGGGAGTGGCACAAAAGAGTGTGAGATATAAAAATGTGAGGGACCTTTAAATTAAGTTTAATATAGATCGATAATATTTTTTTTATTATTATTTCAACTATACTTTGAAATAAAAGTTAGTTATATTAACTTTACAGGATTTAGTAAAATTCCTAAGCCACCATCCATTTCTTCATCTCATTTCATCTCATCTCCTATACCGCTCTATCCTGTATTTAGGGTCGGCGGGACCTGGAGCCTATCCCAGGAGACTTAGGCCACAAGGGAGGGTACACTCTGGACTGGGTGCCAATCCATCGCAGGGCACACACATACACAAACTCACACTCTCATTCACACACTGCGGACAATTTGGGAACGTCAATTAGCCGAACTTGCATATCTTTGTACTGTGGGAGGAAACCAGAGTACCCAGAGAAAACCCACCAAGCATGAGGAGAACATGCAAACTCCATGCACACAGAGACGGAAATCGAGCCTGGCCGGGAATCAAACCCAGACCCTGGAGGTGCAAGGCGACAGTGCTCCATTTCTTCATATAAAATTTAATTAAAAGATGTCGGAACAAATGATTTACTGTGACAGGCTGCAAAGTGCCTAAAGATACATTTAAAAAATTTGTTGTTTAAGTAACAACCTTAGTAGCAACCTCATTTCCCCTCTCGTCTGTTCCGACCACTCAGCATTCAGTTTCACCAGTAAACTAATCACCGGCCTGATCATCTGTCATCATCTGCACCTGTTTCTCTCGGGTTCATGCCTTAAGTTAGTTACTTTTTGTGTAAGAAACCAAAAAAAAAAATATGCCTTTGAAACTGGTCTGGACCGAAACTGAAAGCCAAAAACATGCCAAAAAAGAGAGCCGAAAAAGTCCCTCAGGAAGCCTGGAGAACTATTCCCTGGGACTACATTAAAAATAGAAGTCTGGCTTAAAACTTTTGCAAAGTACTGTATACAAGACCAAAATGTGTTAAAGGATAACATATAAAATCGTGTCATATTTTTGCTATCATAAAAATAAACTTTACACTTTGTACATGTATGTCCATATTGATTGATTGATTGATTGATTGATTGATTGATTGAAAAGGTCCTGGAAACGTTGTTTTAATTTCTATTTGTCTACATCATTATTACACCATAGCCTTAACACACTGGGTCAAACTGCAAGCTGTTAAGCTATAAGGTATTCCTAATGCGGAAAACAAACAGTGGCCTATTAAAAGCAGCCATCGGTGTAACATCTGGCTGACTTTCAAAACTAAGCCTTGCTTCCATCAGCAAAGCTTTGGTCTGTGTGGGGAAAAAAAAGCGTAATAAATTGTCATGCAAACTTGTTAAACAGGTGTACCGTGAAGCATTGCATGTTAAAATGGTCAGCCATGGAGAGCTGGTAATGTACAGTCTAGCCTAGTGCCTCTGAGAGAGGGGTAGCTAAGCGTATGCTGAGTCATTATCCTGTAGATTAGCATATATGCTATAGCTCCTTGTTCTTTTTGCCCTAATTATCACAGACCTTTTATTATTATAAAAAAATAAATAAAAATCAAATGTTTGCTCACCACATAGCTAAATCTAAACTAAAACAAATTCATGAGAGGAAAAAAAAATCCTCAATATGGACTTTTGTCTCCTGGTGTATTCAGAGCAGTATTAGCAGGATTAAGCTCCAGATGGAGCGCTAATTTCTCTCAGGCATTAGATGCTAATGATCTGATTTGATCTGATTTCCTGAGAAGATATTTTTATCCATATCCATTCCAAGATGTGACAATGGGAACTATGATCACTTGCCCGAACCTCACAGGGTGCACCTGATGTTTGGGTTTGAACTTATACAATGCGTATCTTAATCTTAGCTTTTTAGATGAAATTCTACCTGGAATCTTTTTTCTTAAGAGTCATCCAAGATTCATTGGAAATCCATTAAGCAAAAATCTTATTACGGCTGTAAATGAAAGAATGCATGCTAGGTTGTTATTTATTCTTGTGCACTGATGTTTTCTAATGTAAAGACATGCTATGATATGCTAACATGTAGTATAATTACACTTAGCCTTCAGGTAAAAGGTGAATGATCTGGAGTGTTGAGTTGTGTCTGAATATATTCTTGGAAATGCCGGGTTGAGTTGTTGTAAGCCATTCTCTTTTTTTGTCATTCTCAGTTTTGTATTCATAGTTATCTAGCAGGCATGTAGGTACTGAAAGATATAGCACTCTCCTGATTCCTACATTTAGTGAAACATGTTAAGAGAAAACAAGGAAGCTAGTCAAAATAATATGCTGTTCGTGAATTTTGGTCAGAGACTATTTGTCAAGGTAAGTATTTTTTTATCATGCATGGGCATCGGTGGCCAAGTGGTAGGTTTCTACCACAGGTTTGATTCCCACCCAATGCCCAAACTCCAGCCACTTAATGCATGGCTGGTCCCAACCCTACTTAAATGGGAGAGTTGCGTCAGGAGGGTTGCCAAGTAGCCAAAAGACAAACACGTATCGTATTAATTATGCTGCGCTAGAAGTTGTACTCCAGTACTCTGGTTTCCTCTCACAGTCCAAAGACATGTAGGTTACGCTGATTGGCATTCCCAAATTACCCGTAGTGTGTGAATGGGTATGTAAGAGTGTGTGCCCTGCGATGGATTGGCATGATGATTGGGTGTACCCCGTCTCGTGCCCTAAGCCTCCTGGGGTAGGCTCCAGGTCCCCGTGACCCTGAATACAGGATAAAGCGGTATAGACGAAAAGTGAGCAAGAGAGTGTAATTCCAAGTCTATAACTTGTAAATGGCACCTCAATTTGTGCGAAACTCACAGCTATCAGTGCGTTTTCTGTTCACAGAATGACACCAAGTCAACATGGTTGCTCATGCTAATGTACAGTATACAATTTTTTTTTTACTTTTAAATAAAATACATGAAACGTCAGCACTATTTATCCATAACGTTAGCAGGCTAGCTCGGTGCTAAACTGCTCACTTTTGTCTTTTGCTACAATTATTATTGCTACAAAATTGCACGAGTTTTAGTTTTGGTTATTTAGTTTTACTCAGAATGTTCCACAGGGACAAAGTAAACCACATGCTGAGTTGTCTCAAGAGTGTGCTATGAAGCTAACATACTGTATGAAGTGCCTTGTCCATCCCTTGTAACTCAGGTTCCTGATAACTCTGCTAGATAAACACATTTTCTCTGCCACTTGGCTGTAAAGAGAGCTGAATCCTGCTGTCATGCGTGTCTGTCCACCTCATTTAACCTGGCACTCAGGCCACAAAAAACTCCTCAAATCCTCACCAAGCAGCAGCAGTCTGTTCATGAACACGACCGCGACCCGTTCACCCGTTCAAGAATGGTTGTCGTCTCCTTGAATCCGAGCTTGAGTTGAGAACATGACTCTAGACGTAAATATTGCAGCGAGGCTGAGCTGCGGATAACACAGTCTCCAAAATGGTTAAGTAGCAAAGAATGCCTTGCAATGCTTTTATGAGACAAATCTGCACCATATGTGTTTATGTTTAAGAGAAAGGGCCCCCCAGAAGGCAATAATCAACCCGGAAGCCGGACTTTACCTTATGGCAGGCGATGAAAAATGCTCTTAGTGGGGTAGCGTATGATCAAAGTGTCTCCCTTAAGCATGAATAGGCAGTGCAACCGAATGCACAGGTACATTTATTTCTAGCTCACACAGTATACATTATGTATGTATGCATGCAGTTTAACAGAAATGATTGCATCCTGGTTTCTGGCAAAAAGGTAATGACAGAACAAAAATAGAGGAAAAACAGATGCTTTACTGAATAAAATTGTTTCTACAATTAGCTTAAACTTTTACTGCAAATGTTTTTAAATTTTGTAAATTTGTGAAATGATATTTCTCAAATCCCTATTTCAGTATTCCACACTAGAGTTATTACAAATTTAGCTAAATTTGCTGTAGTGTTATTTTATTGTTGATATGCTGATAATTCTATGCATAATTAACTTATTTACTAACTTAGACAAGAATAAGTTATGCAAAAAACTTTTTTCAAAAGTTTTTTTTTTTTCAAAAGTTTTTTTTACTATTGTCTGATATTAATTTAGTTATGGTACATAGAAAACTCAAACTTTTTTGTTGCTGATGACTGGAAATGTTTTCTGACACTGACAGTTACTGTAAGGTGGCATGGTGGCATGGTGGGCAGGACCGCCGCCTTGCCCTTCCAAGGTCAGGGGTTTGTTTCCCGCCTCAGGTCTATGTGCATGGATTTAGGAAATTCTCCAAATGTTTGTTTGGTTTTCTCTGTGTTCTCTGGTTTCCTCCCACAATCCAAAGACATGCAAATTAGGTTCATTTGTGTTCCTGTCCAGGTTTTAGCCTGCCTCGTGCCCAAAGTCTCCTGGTATAGTTTCTTGTCCAGGCCCTTGTGACCCTGTACAGGATAGGCGGTACTGCATAGTGTGAATGAATGAATGTATGTTATTTCATTCGTTATCCTTTATTTATTTATTTATTTATTTTTTTTTTTTGTGTTGGGTCACTCTATCAGATCATTTGACCCCCAAGATCTTCTTCTCACAACAAAAGAGGAAATAATCCTATAATAATGATAAAGAAAAAGCTTCCTCTTAACCAAGGACCCACCCTGCAATTGCCCTCCTATTGGCAACCCAGAGGCTCAACCACCTGAGTCATCACTGCCCCCTTTGTTACCATTTGAATACTCTATATATTCTATACCATGTATACTGAATGAGAACAGGTTAAAAAGTACATTTTTGGAATCTTCAAATGTCTGTAAAAGTATTGATAAGCTGTTGCCCACTGAAGGCTCTTTTAGTTGACTGGAGTGTGATCCAGTTTGGTATTCTTTTTTTGTAGCTCATCCGGTTCAAGGTTGTGCATTCTGAAATGCTTTTCTGTTCACCACGGTTGCCACGTTTGGTTATTGATCTTACCCTAGCCTTCTTCGAGCAGTCTGGCTATTCTTCCTCATTAAGATGACTTTTGTTTTCCACACCACTTTGTATTACCTCTAGTAAATAAGTGGAATTCTCCGGTATTCAACAGTTCTTGAGAAATTTAAACGTGGATCTCAGTGACTTCAACGTAGCATGGTTTTTGGATGCAGATGGAATCCTTCTGGATCCAACAACCGAGCCATATTTACAGTCACTGAGATTACATTTTTTCCTCGTTCTAATGTTTCATGTAAACGTGGACCGGAGCTCTTGGCCTATACTTCAGGTAGCATCATTTCAGTGACTGTGATTCTGTCACATGATTGGCTGATCATGCATTTGCATGACTGGACAGACGTATAGGTACACTAATAGACCTAATACTAAAGTGGAGTGCTTAATATACATGAAGAAATTCTGTTTTGTTGGATTTTGGAATAACCTTCCATACAAACTCAGTCGTTTGATTAGCAAGGTGAAAGCAAATGGATTTTTGCAATACTTCTCAAGCAGTAAAATCACTTTTTTATTTTACCTTCAAACATTTTTCATCTGAGTCAAATGTCTTACAAGTGTAAAAACACTGATAGTTTTGTATTTAGACTTTTCAGACCTTTTTTTTTATTATTATTTGTGCTTTGATTCCCATACAGAAGAGAGTTGATCCATGGGTCAAGATCAAAGCAATACAAAAGCAAGGATGTTTTCAAGAGCCTAGACGGCATGATATAAGCAGTGTCATAATGGGCAAGGACTACCAATGTGTGCACGCTTTGTTCACAGGCACTAGTTTATTTTTTTTGTTTAATTCCCTTCAGTGCGTCGACGCCTTCTTAACCACCCACAACGTTCTGCGCAAGCCGCGCCACAATATGTACAGCAGGAAGCCAGACTTCATGCTTTGCCTGAGCAGATGTGGGGATTAGCATTATTTTAAAAAACGGGCCCACTGTGGAGAATCGGCCTGATGTTGGAATGCTTGCCTTTGGTATCGATGACTATCTCGGCTGGAAAACATACAGTTCATATGAACCCCAGAATCCTTCTATGTTATCTTCCATATGCAACCAATGGACTCTTAGCATAATCCCCCAAAGCTGAAGTAATTGTTTATATCAACAGTGTGGAGCAGAACAGTTCGGAACCACTTTTACTCCCCTCCCCATGCACAATTCTGTCATTTCCCCAAAGCCACCCCTACCATATTTCCACCCCAAACAGTGAGAATCACGCTTCATTTAATATGAGAGGAACCTCACACGGCTCAGAGATGCTATCATTACTTCCGGCTCGTTGCAGTCCACCTGCCCCGTAATTAATAAAGCGCTGCCATTTAGTGCGGCTTTCCATCTTGTGCTTTGATTCGGCTGTCAGAAGCTATTAAAAGCGCTGGTGGGAGGCCGCGCCACAATCCCATCATCTTGATTCAAACGGCAGATTGAATAGCGGCCGCGAGTCACAAGCCGAAATAAAGGCGGGATGCTTACGGATGTCTGAGCACAGACTCCTGAGCGCTGAACTTTACTGATTACTTGTAATGCTTGTCTGGATGAGTAAACTATCATGCTCAGGGATAAACCTGGAATATTGCCAACTCAATATTATATAGTGAAGATTTAATACATTGATTTGATTAATGAATCGTTTACACTGACTTAAGGGTGACATCAGTTAGTCCGTGATCTCACTGTAATTCCTTTGTATTGAGTTCATTCGCCCTTTCTTTTCTTTAAAGCTCCCTTTCCATCTTTCTCGCTTTCATTCTCTAGGTGTCCAGAGCCGTAAATGATTCTTTCTTGGGAATTTTGATGTGTTTATTTGTTCGGTTGGCCTCATTGATCCCACAGTGAGAACGAGAGAGAGGATATGAGGATAAGAAAACTGCTACGGTGAGATTAGCACAAGGGAAAAGAAATTCAGAATAAAAAAAATGAAGAGAAAAATGTTAGCATTTAATTTTTTTAAATGAGATTTCTTGAATATTTTATAGAAACAATTAAAGCTAAAAATAATCTGATTAGTTTGAATGTAATCAGTGATATTATTATTTCAGGTTGACGCCCACGTACATGCCTCTGTTTTTCTCTATGGCAGAACTCTCTGTCTAACTTTAAAAAATAATAATAATAATATGTTGTAAGGTTGAGTATCGCAGGCCTTGTTTACATTAAGTTGTACTACTTTTGTTGTCAGCCAAATACACTCCCTGTATAAATTAGATTATTACATTCTGATTGTATTTAATACCGAAGGACTGTCAAAGTTCAATTAAATTCGGTCGAGGCAGTTTTGAGTGATGTTGTGACAAAATCGGCAGACAGACATACAGACAGAAATTTTTTTCTGAAATTGAAAGAGCACGTTCTGACCAACGTACAGACAAAACCTTTTTTTTATTCATACAGATAAGCTGACAAACATGGAAAAATAAATATTACCTTCCAAAAGCTGCGTTTCCGTTACGCCATCGGACAATCTTGATTAAATTTCCATATGATTATTTATGAATTGGTGAAATGTAAACATAGTTGTTTATGAAAGGAAGAATGTTCAAGTAAAACCGGGACTCGTAAAGAATTTTCGTTGAATGCAGACGTAAAACCTAAAACCTTATGTACTGTACTGTATGGTGATGAGACATTTAGCTGCAAAAAAACATTTAAATGTTGCGAGCCTTTTTAAAGGAGGCTGTATCCCGGCCGAGGTGGCTCGAAGCCCCCTGCTGTCATTCCCATGAACATTCAGAGACTGGAGTGCCTGATCCTTTAAAATAAAAATGGGTAACTTGTCACCAACTTGCAGAAGAGACACAATCACACAATATTTCGGGATCTTTTACCAGCACCACTTTTAGCATGTTACAGGAACTCTGTGAGTTATTGTACAATCCTGACCCCGCTCTAAGTCATTTCCACATGTTTTGGCTATTAATGGAGTTACTGGGAGGCCAGCGTTTCAACGTGAACCATGCAGTCTGATCATGGCTTTAGCGTACTGAGAAAACGTTCTACCTTGATGGTATCCAAGCATTAGTGAAACACTAGGATAAGTGCATTAGTGTCACAGGGGATTATATAGAGAAATAAAAAGAGTTTTTATTCTTATTACTGTGTTCTGTTTTTCTGAACAATTAAAGTCCTGGTTTGACTTGAAAATAATAAAAAAAAAGAGGAAAGTGTTTACATTTTCTTTTATATTTATGCTCAGGTGATTGAGAACATCAGTGCGGGATGTGATCCGGACTTTAGCAATGGTTTACGGTATCGTACTTTCGGAGGATTACCTACAGCTCCCGGTTCTCATAAGAGCGAATAAATAGAAGACAGTCCTTCTGTCTTCACTCAATGAAATGCAGACTTTGGAAGATGCTGTGCTTGAAGTCATGGTGTGTACTGATGCATAAATCAGATAAGATGTCTTTTAAAGACTAAAGGATTTGGACACACAAATAAAATCTGCTTTACATTTGTGTCACTCATTCGACATGGTCCCGCTTTCCACTGACTTACAGACCAAGTCTTATTATTAAAGCCCGAGTGTGTACTGTAGGTTCTTACAGATGGATGATTTAGCCATGATTTAAAGCTGGTTCTGGTTTTATTAGCAAAGAAATAAATAAAAGGGATCTGATTGCTCGGAATAATGGTTTAATCTCGCTATCTGGTTTTCATCATTCCCCCTAGCAAAGCCCACCCTTCCATTAGGGAGGAATGTAACACTTCCAGCCCAGGATAAGCGCTGTGAACTAATCTACGCAGTCACACTGATGTCCCGTGATGACCCGGCCTTATTCGGCGACCGCGTCCATGTTTTCCCTCGCTGTCTGTTTTAACTGATATTGATTAGATTAGCCGTTCATATTTACACTCGCGCTCAGACACACACTCTCTCATCTGACCCCATTAGCAGGTCGTGGGAGGACGCCGAACCGTGTTGTCTTATCTGGTAGTGACCGCTTGCAGTGAAAACATTCCTATCAAGGGCCTTTCTCTATGGATAACCCCTGGAATCTTTAGTTGGGAAGTTCCTCTTTCACTTTACAGACCTCTCCTGCGAGTCTAATCTCTGTCAACAAAACCGCAAATGCACTTCGTGAACAACGCTCGTCTTTAGCGAAGCTTAGAGGTTTAGAGGAGTAAATCCTTTGAGTCTGAAGTGCTTGATTATTTCTAAAAAGGGATGCAACAGGCAGGTGAATTAATGCCGCTTTAGAGAATTCATACCAGAAACAGTAGCTGCGAACGGTATTTGTAGTAGCTTAGGATAAAGTACCGAAGGCGGAGCTTAGCGGTTGTAGCTTTTCTTTATATCGCAATTTATTTCAATCCAACCAAACAGCTCTGTCAAGACTTTTCCCCTGACTATTTCAAGGCTAAGTGAAACTTTTTTTTTTTTTCTGCCATTTTGGCTTCAAAGCCACATCCACAAGCTGCGGTATTGACATTGTAATGAAATAATGATGGGATCAGTGGCGATAGGGGCATGAGTGAAAGATCAGCGTGGCTCGCAACTCACAAGGCCGGATCAAAGCCGCACAGCCTCATAAATAATAATGTCCAAACTTCGCTTCTACGCCCGATAAGCCCGGCGTGCTTGTTTAGACAGCGTGTCCCTAGATGGACTCCAGTCTTCTTTCTCTATCACTGTCAAACATGAAGCACTTTCCAAAGAAAAAGATCAAATAACAAAGACCTCAAGAACGTGCCAGAGCCTTCTGTTTCATTCAGATCAGCATGATCCGTTAATAAAAGTCAGCTGAAAGTGAAATAATATTAGGAATAAGTTTTTTTTTTTCACTTTTCTTTTTTTCATACCAGTTGTTATAAAGGGTAACTATTATGCAAAATTCACATTTTAGTCATTTTTAGACATTTAGATGGGTCTCCAGTGTGTGTGTGTGTGTCTGTGCCATTTCCTGTTCTTTTTCCATTTGTGGAAAACTAGCCAATTCAAGTTTTTGTCACTTATTCTGACCTTATTTAAGAGTATGAGGAGCCCTTCCCCTTCCCCCACCTCACTTTACAGTTTTCTAAAGGGGCGTGCCTTAAGAGTAGCTCCTTCACACAGACCCTGAAGCACTGCATTTGGGGCATTGGTGGCTACAGTAAGTGGTAGGTTTCTCACCTGTCATGTGGACGGTTCGATTCTTACCCAATGCCCAAACCCCAGCCATTTAATGCAGCCCTGGTGGTTGTGAGGGTTGTGTCAGGAAGAGCATCCTGCATAAAACCTGGGCCGAGTTGTGTGCAGATCAGATGGTCCACTGTTGCGACCCCACAACGGGAGCACCAGAAAGACTAACAATAACTGTGGCACTGCAATTGGAAGAGAAGCGGAATAATTTTTTTGAGTTTGAGTTATAAGAAATTTATTATCTAATAGAATTTGAAGCATGAACACACGCACACACACACTCACACACACACTGCGGGAATGTTTTGAGACCTGTGTAAACTTGCGAAAAAAATATTAAAATATGGGATCCTTAAAATCCTTTAAATTGGTTGATTTAAGAAAGATTTAGAAATAATTGGATGCTTTCACATGTTCTGTAATTTAAATTTATTACATATTTTTTGACATTTCAATTCAAGTGAAAAAATAAATAAATATATATATGTATATATATGGGTAATTTTCCTATGTGGTCAGGCAAGTGTGTGTGTGTGTGTGATCCAGCATGATGAGGAGCAGAGCTCAATTTTCAATGATTGATTTTTTTACTTTTTATATGTACATAAAAAAATCTATATATTATTAAACCTGTGATTATTTTAGATAATCTGTTCTGGTCTTACTTTGTGTGTAAAACCTTATAACTTATATCTTAGCGGATTCAACTAATATCTTTCTCTCTCTCTCTCTCTTTTTCTCTCTCACACACATTTAGCTTATTTTTAGCTGTTATTATTAATATAATGTTTTGTCATATTTAGGTTTAAAAAAACACCCCGAACTGTAATTAATGCATTTAATAAAAACCATATGATAATGTTGTTCTTGTTTTTAACTTAATTTAATTTAAGTTCAACACTATTTGTTTTATTGACCTTATTTTGGGAAATTCATACCAAGAGAAAGAGAGATCCATGATTTCAATATTGCAGTACAAACAATTATAACAAGTTCCTTATGCATAAATGTATGCTCATGCAATTTTCAATATTTTACTTTAATTTTTACATCTGTACAAATCTAAACATCTTCTGTTCATGATTAAACATCAAATAAAAAAGAAATTTATACCAAAAACGTTTATTGTTGTAAACGTTCAGGGGCCTTGTGATGACGTGATGCGATAAAACAGTTAAACATTTTAACCCTTAAAGCATTCTCATTATGAGTATGGTGGAACCTTAGATTGCAAGTGATGCAGTTTGTGAGTGTTTCACAAAGATTTAAAAAATAATTTAACTTAAAAAACCAGCAACTCTTGGTTTACGAGTACCGAGTATCATGTATCACGCATGCGTGTGTGTGCGTGCGAGTAAAGCAAAAGAAAGTCTCATTAAAGAAGTTAAAGATCCATTTTCTCCTTCTCTGTCGTTATGTCTGTAAGCGAGTGTAATTTGACACCGTGCCCCTTCACACACTCTCTTGCCTTTACACATTTTCCGACATAACAACAACAAATTCTTTCCGTTAATGTGTGTGTGTAAAATTCAAATAAGAGAGGAGTAAGCTTTACTGCGTAAGATGAGAAGAGGTAGGCTGATTCCTCCTCTTATTTTACACACACAGCACCTGCACACATAAATGGAAACACTTATCTGTCAGGATTTATTTTTACTTTTGTTAAAAAGTAGAGTTAATTTGTTTAATTTTTTACTTTATATTTTTGAATTAATTATTTTTATGTATTTTTTGGGGGGCTGTGGAACGAATAGATTGAGTTTCCATTATTTCCTATGGGTAAATTTGATTTATGAGTGTTTTGGAATACGAGGCCACTTCCGGAACAAATTATGCTTGTAATCCAAGGTTCCACTGTAATGCGCTTTATGAGAACAATGTGAGTTTGAAGCCGCCAGAATATTTATATATTGTCATACGAGGTCTACAGGTTCATGTCTCTTTTGGCCATCGGAATCATTCCTGCAGTTGTTCTTTGACATTTTCTGCAACAATTGGAACATTTTTGTTGTGCCAATACTCATTAATTCATGCTTTTCTCTTCTCATGAATATCAAATCGGTGACCTGTCATATCCGTCGTACTTTAACCTCCGGCTCAATGCAGAAACGCGCATTTCTCATACCTGACCTTCTCATGAATATACAATCAGTCGGACCCAAGCAAAGGCATCGCGATGACTTTAGAGCGATTTGACATTAGAATGTCACTCTGTGTTGAATTTGCATGGATAAGAATTTGATTTCCTATGATTTTGGGAGCGAATTTCTATTAGAGTTGTACCTCTAGGCCTATGCACATATTACATGGAAAATAGAGGAATTCCCTCCACCAACACCTCCCTCCTTTAAAAAAAAATCCACATGCATACACAGCTATTACGCTGTTTAAGCATCATTTAGAGGTCCCATATTTTACTATTTTAAGTCAAGTCAGATAGGCATTTTAACTAGACTTCAGTAACCAGTGAAAGGATCAAGGCGACACATACTGTACAGTACAACATAAATTAACAACATAAATTAATAAAAACTAGCTAAAGCAAATACCTAACTACAGATAACAACAAACAGACACCATAAATTAACCCAAACTATTTAAGAACTATACAACATAAAGTTCACTTTAATTTCTTTAATGAGTTAACATAGGTCTCAAATTGCGTCTTGTAATGCTACACCTGTATTATCCCTTTTTTTTCATACCTCAAATTGCCTCTATTTGCTATACTGTCTTAATTTGTCTTTAAAAGTATTACTGAGTCATGCCGTCCAGACAACACCGAGCTGGGGGAGTGTGTCTTATATGAGGTCACAACAGGAGAATGGAAAAATAAAGACCTATTTAAGAAATCTGCAATTAATTATAAAAGTGTAGACATAACTATGTAATCTGTCTATAATGTACAAAAAAGTGTTTGCTCCTATTGTATGTCTAAGCTGTGTTTGTGTAGCTGCTTGCATCAGAAACATCAGGGTAAAGTGAGCCAACCTGACATCAAACCTGAGGCTTACTCTCCACCCCCATCTTTCTCAGGATGTGTTTTAATCTTAAATCTCTACTTTTTTTCAAAAGAGCTTTCCTGGACAAGCCCTGTAATACAGTAATAAGATTATCTTAATGTTTAGAGAAAGATGGTGATAATATATTCTGCTGATCTATGGATATGATGCGTATGCAGGAAGAAATCAAGCCATTCTGTTCTCACCTGCAGCACATTAAGCACAGCGTATACATATGACATATGAGTCAAAGGAATCCATGACCCATATAAAAATTATAGAACTCCAACTTCTGTCACTCACAAAACTTTTCCAGAGCTCGAGCTTCCCCTAAGTCAAGAATTGTGGAAATCAGGATTCTATTTGTTTATATACTGTACCTTAAATACCAGTTGGTTACTTACATGTACATACTGTAACAGACAACAAGCCAGGTGTACTGTGTCTAACATATTATTTAAACTGTACCTGATTTCCTGTTCCTCTTGAAGCTCTAAATGTGCCATGCTGTTTGAATAGTGAATCACATCTTAAATTATATAAAAAAATCAAAAATAATATTTGCCCTTTATGCATGTAGATGGAACCATCCATCCGTCAATTCACTTATCATAAACATATACTGTTTATTGATCAGACATAACATTTAGAGCAGACAGGTGAAGTGAATTACATTAATTATTTCCTTATTATCACCTGTCTAGGGGTGAGTATATATTTATAAGCAAGTGAAAAGGCAGTTCTTAGAGATGTTGTGCTTGAAGCAGGAAAAATGCACAAGCATAAGGATCTAAGAGAATTTAACCAGGGCCACACTGTGATCGCCAAAAGGCCAGATTACTTGCCATCTCCGAAGTGGCAGGTCTTCTGGGCTGGTCCTGGAATGCAGTGGTTGGAATGTACCAAAAGTAATTCAAGCAAGGACAACCGGTGAACTGAAGACCAAGTCATGACGGGTCAAGGTTCAATAATCTGCACGGAAAGCAAAGGCTGGCCTGTTTGGGCCAATCCCCTATTCGCTGAAAACATAATTCCCGCTCTAATAAGAAGGTGTCAGAAGCCAGAGTTCATAGCATCGTGCTGTGTATCGGGCTGCGTATCCACAGACGGATCAGAATACCAATGCTGTTGAAAGCTACTGAAAGCTCATACAATTCGCATGTAAGGATCAGAATTTGACAATAGAGCAATGTCAGAAGGTGGCCTAATGCGGATGGCTGGGCAATGGGGGAGAAGGGGAAGATGGGACCATGGAAAGAAGACATGCTGGTGAAAACAGTTTGATGTTCTGACCAATGTTCCCCTGAAAAACCCTGGTTACTACATTCTTGTGGATGTTACTTTAACACATGTGGATGTTAATTTAACACATGTGAAGGTTAATTTAACCCATAACACCTACCTGATCATTGTTGCAGTCCAAGTAGTATTCTCTGATGCCAGTGGCCTCTTCCACCAGAATCATGTCCCCTGTCACACTGCAAAATCATTTAGGAATGGTTTAAGGAACATGACAAAGAGCTCAAGGCGTTGACTCAGCCTCCAAAATCCCCAGATCTCATTGAGCATTTGTGGGATGTCCTGGACTAAGAGTTCTGATCCATGGATGCCCCACATTGCACCTCACACCACTTACTATAAAAAATCTGCTGCAAACATCTTGGTTCCAGATACCACAACACACCTTCAGAGGTTTTGTGGAGTTCATGCCTTGTGGTTCAGGTGGTTCAGAGTTGATTTAATTACACAAGAGGGACCTACAAAATATTAGACAAGTAATTGTATGGTTATGGCTGATTCATTAATTCTACAATATATTTTGTAATAAAACACATTCACAGACTTAAATAACTGTGCAATCGTGTCTTGTTTACAACCTTTCACAATTTTAAAAGCCTTACAAATCCAGGATCATGTCGGATCACTAATTCAGGAGTCCTCACATACTTTACAAATACTTGACCCTGGTCAAATCTCTAATGTGTGCACGCAGTTAAATATGTGCAAAAATGTGCATTTGAATGTGCAAACTCTAATCTGTAGAAATATATCTCTCTCAGCTTCCTGACCGGCCACTTCCCCTGTACTTACAGGGAAGCTTTGAACTGTCATGTAGCCGTTTCATCTCTCAGATCATATGTCTTGCACTCCCCACTCAGTCCAGGTGAGATGACCTCTGACCTTTGCTCCTTTACACACCATATTATTTAAGCAGACATGTGAGCCTGGCAGCAGGTGCTGTTGCCTTTGTTGAGTAGCCTTTGACCTCGCCATGAATAACACACACACACACACACACACACACACACACACACATTTCCATGTGTATGTATAAAAACAAAGTTATTACAGATAAATAAAAAGAAAACCCTTTTTTTAATAGGGATATGTGCTAGATAATTTTTCTGTATCTCTCTCGGCCTTTCTTAATAGACATAAGTAATTGATTCTTTGTGGAAGCTACTGTAGACATGAAGTCGCTAACTGTAGTATCCATTTAGCTTTTTTAGTAACTAGCTGCTTTTTGTTTACAAGATGGAAAGTGTGGGTAAAAAAAAAATTGTCAACAATTTAAATATAAATAAATAAATAAATAAATAAATAAATAACAATAAAAAAAAAACACTCAGTGGAGTTTTTCCCCACTTTAACAAAGTACAATAGCTTCCTCAGTATCTTTAACATAGCTAGCTGCTTTTCCTTAGTAGCTTGTAGTGCAGCTTTTTTTTTTTTTTTTTATTAAAATGGGACTTTGGTTGGAGTTTAGCAGTACTGAAATCAAACAAGCTAGTTATAAAAAACAAACAAACAAACATGGCAGTAGTTTTTCCTCAGTTTGACAAAGTAGCTTGACCATAATTAGCCTTTTTTATTAGCTTCTAGCATTGCTAGCTGCTTGATCAAAAGTTTGTCTTTAGCTTAGCTATTGTAAATCATGACTATTTTGTAGCTTGATAGGCTGTTATCGACAAATGTGTTTCACTATTGAAAATGTTGACTGTAAACAATCTACAGAAAAATCGTCTATTTTCTTCTTCTTCACTTAGTGTCTTGTGAATAATACTCTATAGTGCTGTTGCTGCTAATGCATGGCCATCTTGCCATAGTAAAAATGTAGAACTACAGATTTAAGTATCTGACCCTGAAACATTTATTTAATTATTGACTCCAAAGTAACCTTCTGGTTTTCAAGCTGTTATTATGGAGTTAATGGCTAACAGGCAGCACGATGGCTTAGTGGTTGGCACTGTCTCCTTGCACCTCCAGGGTCGGGCTGTAATTCCCACCTCAGGTTTTTTTGAATGTTTCTCATTGTGCTTTGTAGATTTGCTCTGGGTACCACCTCCCACAGCCCAAAACATGCAGATTAGGCTAATTTGCGTTCCTAAATTGCCTGTAGTATGTGAATGACAACTGGGCTTCTATCTGGCAAACCCAAACCATTAAATCATGGACACAGACATGAAGGATATACCCCCAGGGAGAAGAGTCTCTGTTGCCTGATGTGCCATATGGCACGTGGACAGATCAAAAAACCCAAATACCCAAAGATGGCTAAGAGCTTTCAGTTTTCTTAAAGAATCAGAGTTTTTTGGTTTTAAAAGCCTTACTGTATTTTGTTTACATCTTTAATCAGCAGGTAAACCCGGAGCCTTTCTCGCAAACTCAGCACAAATCCACACAAATGCTCACTGCTGGACTTTCCCTCAGCCTTTGTGTACAATATGAACACTCTTTCTCACATTATATGCGTAGGTGCACTGCTACACTCTGGGCATTCTGACCCGTCCATTAAATGCTGTAGCTTTTCCCTGCTGTTAAAGAGTGAGAGAAGCTTGTCTTACTGTACCTTGTTTAGACTGCAGGCCAGTGTTACAAATCCTTAGTGTTACAAATGCGATATTTAGGACTGACTGTCGGTACTATTATTTGAAAGTAATCAGATCAAATTTGGCTCTGTTCAGATTGGCAGCCCAAATCTGACACGCTGTCGACCCTTCTGTGTTGGTTGCTGTGGTAACAACGCCGGAGGCTCGCATGAAGCACAACATTTTCCAATTTATCGCCCTGTTTCTGTACATTCCCTCTAGCTTTGCCTGTACGTATGCGTCCTTCCAAAATGTTTTTAGACATTTCAATTCTTTCTCTGTCCAGGGACTATTGTTCTCCATTTCCATACTGTGATAAAGCCAGCAGTTCCTCCTCAAACATGGTTAAACTAGCTACACAAAAAATTCAAGAGCATGGCCTTTACATACTTAGCAGCAATAGAGCTAAAAGTAAAAAAAAGACTCCCTGTGTCCTTCTTAGCGCACATCGACTTAAGTTTCTACAATAAAATATATAATTATTTATTTCCATCCCAATTTCTTCTCTTATCTCCCGCTAATGTTTTTCAACCCTGAATCCATGTCCCATACCAAGTGATTGTGTGCACTTGAACATAAAGGACAGTTTGAATCTGATTGAAATCTGATGAGTGTCCTGACTGAGAAACATCTTTAGGATGTCCAATCCAATAGGATGCAGAAAAAGAATCCAATTTGAATATGATTTCAAACCAACTTTGGAAAAGCTTTTCTTGTTGTTGGAAAAATCTGATTCATTTTGTCTTTTTTTTTTTTTTTTACTTTTTGGACTTCATGATCGCAATCTGATTCCCGTCTGGATAAGCCAGAAATCGAATTTGGGTTGGCAATCTGAACAAGAATGTAGAGGGTCAAACCAGATGAATATTTTTATTGCAGTGTTTTATTACACTTCCTGTTTTAAAAAAGTGGTAACAGCTCATACATTTATGGTAGACATGGGAAATATATTCCTTAGCAAGACTTTTTTTATTATTGTTATTTTTGCACAACAGCTTCTGTATCAGTTTTTAATGTGTGATTGTTGGTGCTGCAAACGCTGGCGTGTACTTTCCAGTCTGATCTTTTAAGTATTTAAGCTTACATAGTTTTATTTGTTTCCTACATTTATTAGTCCATGGTAACAATGATACTGTACCATGATCAGTAAAAATCTAAAGTAGATCACTGTCTGTGATTTCAGACTGGGTGAATCAGTGGATTTACCTTAATCTTGTGCTTGGATTTTACACCGTCAAAATGTTCGTCCCTGTTTCAGTATCAATTTTATTCCTGAGCACTTCTAAACTTGTGTGTTAATTCATCCTGCTGTTAGCTTAGGTGAATCAGGCCTCCAGGTTGAAACATTCACCTGATGAACTTTATAAGGTAAGTGCAAACTAAGAACATCTGACATCCTCTGGAGGCCGTGGTACTGTATGATCATTGAAGATCTCGCCATGGTTTCCAGTTCAATGGAACTAAATCTGGGATTATCCCCTCTGTCTTGACTGCTAATAGACCTATGCGGACACCGGAATGCCATCATTAGGCTAATCACAGCATCCTGCGGTCATTACCCAGGTTGGCTGATTACAGTATATTCACCTAATAATGCTGAAGTTTGGAATTTTCAATGTGCGCTCTCTTACTGATAAGGGTTACTTGATCAGCAATTTCACTGTAGATCACAACCTGGAAATTTATCGTCCCACAGGGACATGACAACAGTCTAACGACTACTTTCACCTGAATTGAGCCACTCTGATGGCTTAGGTTTACATCTTTAAACTCTGTAAGTAAGGAGAGGTGGGCGATCTTCCATCGGTTTACCTCAATTCCATAAAGCTGACTCCACTAACTCTTCCAGATTAGACATCGTTTGAACTGCTGGCTGTCGAAAGCTCCAGCTCTGCACCTAAACCATCAAATATATTTTGCACAGAACTTACTGACATCTTATTAACTTTAAGCACAATGTCAAGTAATATTGTACTGCTGGGTGATTTTAATGTGCACTATGATAAAACTTGCAGTTTATTCACTGAGGAATTTAATGCAATGTTATACTCCTTATTTTGACTCATGAATGTGGACTTTTCAAGTCATTCTAAAAGTCACATCTTGAACCTAGCTTGCTGTTCAGGTCTTACCACACACTCGATCAGTACAACTGAACTGCCTATTTCAGTTTATAAGATTGTGCTATTTTCCATCCCACTGAAGCTTACAAAACCCCAGGCACAGCAGGCCATCACTTATCGTGATATTAGGCATGTTGATCCAGAGGTGTTAGATTATTTGGTTTCTACTCTACCTTATCAAATCTTCCTCCTCATGCCTCTGCTGAAGATTTGATTAATTATTACTGTACAAGCATGGCCTGTCTACTGGCCTTGACAGAATAGCACCATTAAAAACACGGTTTTATTTATTCGTTTTGCTCCCTGAACTCTGCAATCTTAATACCATGGGTTGGAGATTGGAGCGATTGTAATAAAAGACTAGAATCACTGTTCATATATATATATATATATATATATATATATATATATATATATATATACACATTCTGAACATGACAATCAATCTAAATATGCTGCCAAAACACCATAATATGTTCAGCTTTTATTTTTCAATGTGAATAGTTTATTTAAACCACTAAATCCCATAATCTCTAGGGATCTTAGAAATTAATATTGTACATCTTTCAAAGAGCTTTTGCTTTTGCACTTTTTGTTTTCTACAACTCTGTGTCTCTGAGATCTTTCAACCACGATGCTGTATTTTGTTTTTAATGTATTTGAGCCTCAAAATAAAGAACAAATCCATGAGATTACTGTAAAGGCTAATCCCACTACTTGACGCCGTCCAAACAAACCTTTTTAAATTAGGCCCCCCAACAAACTTCCCGACAGTATTTGACTGATGGACTTCTAGTTAGTAATCCAGTGATTTAGTGTAAAGATATATATTTAATGGTACAAAGTTCAAATCACTTATACAAGTCTTTCTGGATAAGAGTGTCTGCAAAATAGCTAAAAGTAAAAGTTTTCATGCCATGTCTTTCAATTGTTTTATCTTTCATTAGTGCAGTAATTAACGCTTTTTTGGGATTGTTTGAGTCTGTTGACGATCTACAGCTTCACCTGCGCAAGACAGGTTTCCAGACATTTTTTGTCAATCTACAGTAGTTGCTGTTAGGTAAAATAAGGTACAGCAATGAGTAACCAAAGCATTAGTAGCAACATAAAGTGTTCACAACAGTAGCTGTGCTTTTAGAGAAGTCCCTGGTTAATGGACGAGCACCATTAGATTTAGGATCCTGATCAGGGGAATGTATTTTAATTTGTCTGTTGACTGTCTGATCATGCGGCATACTGTAACTAACAGCCCTAGTCTGAAGTGGATTGACCAAAAAAATAAAAAATAAAAGAAAGCCACAGAATTGAGTTTGCATTGATATTTTAATATAATTACATGTTACATCTTGGATTATGAGAAATAACCTGATTTCACAGTTCTTTGTTAAAACCCAAGGAGGGGAAAATGAAGCTGAGTTGTGTGTCGCTGAGGGCTCAGCGTTACCTCGCTGCACGTTTTTACATTCTTCTCGCAACTGCACAGAAATTGGATGCCCTGTGAACATTTTTTCCCTCAAACCCAGCAGCTGTTGAACGCTTACTAAAAGCCTTGCCTTCGGCATTGTTTCCTAACCTTGCGGAGTCCTGTCTATTCTCACAGGCATAGCTTCAAGCCTCAGTTTATTTTCCGCCAGTTTGAAGCCTGTCCTTCACGGTTTGGCTACAGACCTCACTCGGATCTCTTCTCTCTGTCTTTCTCTTTCGGTGTTTCTCTCTTTCTCTCTCTCTTTCACCATGTTTAGCCGAGTGCGCTGACAGATGTCGCGATATTCATGAATATGTGGCGTACAGGCTGCGTCCGTGGGCCTTTGATCCTCGTTTCAAAAGGGATGGTTCTCTGCGGCGCTCGCTGACTCACTCAGCCGCCGCAACCTGTTTGTTTTATGGAAGAGAACCGGCTGTGTGTCGCACGCAGAAACACAAGGACAACAAGGTTGCGCGAATTAGCATCCTGCCGCAGTGTTTTGTCCTCTTCCGCTGCAAATCATGGGACGGTGATCAAGGTCACACTCACGGCGACAGTTTACTTTGCTTCATTTTTTTTTTTTTTTCTGGCCCTGACATTAACCCCGCCTCCATCTGCTCATTACTTTTCCAGGTAACTGATGAGGTGCTGTACTGTATATGAAGGAATGGAGATAGAGTGCTCTTTTTGCCAATGAGGTTTCGTCTAGTAAGTTTAAAAAAATATATAAAACAGGTCATACAGAGCTAATCCATTCATACTGTCACTTCAGTCGATGCAAAAGATTTTATCCTAATTAAACCACAGCTTCATGGCTGGCATCGCAGTCTAAGAGAGACAAACCCTCCGGTCTTCTAGCTGAGTGAAGTTAGCAAGTTTTAACACACTGACTGGCTTCAGCGAGCCTTGTGGTGCTACGGTACAAAGCTCATTTAATTTTGTGTTTGCCGCTCGTCGGAGCACAGCACCAGATATGTGTTTCATTAGATTCTGTTCTGACAGGCAGAGTGTAAATGCGTGCGTTCCCAGTTCGAGGACCCGTACGCGCCGAGCTTGCCGATGTTGCTCTGTTTAATCTGTTGTGCCACTAAAACAGTGCGGGGAAAACTAGAAAACAACCTCCGAAGCCAAGCGAGAGCGGGGCCGGTAAACAAGACGGCGAGGGCAATCGAGTGACACTTTCCCATTAAAAACAATGAAACGCCAACGTCTGCAGCGCGAGAGGCCGCGCTGTGCCCATGACCCCTCCTTGACCCCTGGAGAGAAAAAAAAAAAAACCTCCCCAGCTCTCTATTCACCTCTATTTCTCTTTTTATGCTTCTGCACTTCTCTGGGGCTAGTAATGATATTGGTTTCTCTCATCGAAGCCTTTGAGAATCTGCCCAGTCTTTTGTCGCTGAGGAGATAGAGGGATCCTCTTGCTCTCTCTGAGGGAACACAGATGAAGAGAAGAGCCCTCATCCGTAGCCACCTTCACTCTGTAGGGGACAAAGAGACCTTCAACTGAGAAATCCTCGATGGGTTTTTTTTTTTTTTTACTCCTATCCCAGTGGCGTCTAGACTGAAAATATTTTCAAGCGAACCTCTTGAATGGGAACAAAAGGTTTTGTATTCTTCCAGTTTCGTCAACTGTCCATTAATCCTCTCATTATGAAGCACTTAAAAGGCTATTGCGCTCAAGTTTATCTGCAATGCTCCATCCTTCAACAGGAACAACACAAGAGTTTTGTTGTGTACCGCGCATAGCCAGGTCCCTTTTGCCTACCGATTTTAATTAAAAATGAGTTTACTTAGTTTTACTCAACTACACATACATATGCATGTTTTGACAGACTTGATATCAGGGCAATGATTTTTTAAAAATAAGATATCAAGTGCTCAAAAACATTTAAGGCTTGAACGCTGCTTGTGTGTGTATGTACGATTTAAGTCAAGCTGGGTCTAAGTGTTCCCGTCATTATCTGAGTTATCTGACTACTGATTTCCGAGCCCTGAAAGATGCAAGGCTGTAACTCGTTTGTTTGCGCGTTTCTTCGGTTAAACATTCCTAGATGCAGGCCAAGCCTTGTGTAACGTTGATTAATTACTACAAACCTGAAGGAAGAGAAAAGACTGCTTTTCTTGCACTCTTGCTCTGAGACTAACCGTCTCTTTGACCTCAACCTGTTTCCTCCGCTGTGCAACGTGCCACAGTGTAATTGCGGCTGGCAGGGCACACTGGAGAACGGGGCTAATTTAGCAGCCACGTTAGCACAGACGTGACACGGCCAAAGTGAGCCAAATAGGGCAGTGAAGAAGCACGACTCCGTCTGTTCCCGATGGGAGATCGCACACAAATATACATAGGCACAGGTGTAAATACACTGAGCAAACTTAACACACACACTCATCAGGGCTGTTCTCCAAACCTGCAGGAAAAACAAAAAAAGGTTTTGTTATTTTTAGTTTCTAGTGCTAAGAATTAGCAACATTAGCTTCCTCCACATCTGAGCAGCTGCATGAAAATTCAACCTGTACTAATGTTAGCTCAACGCTAATATACTATTGTTTTCTAAACGATGACTAGCTTTCTAGCAACTTTAGCTCCTGGATAACATTCTGCGTCAAAGTAGTTTCACTGGCATTTTTAATGATATACTATGAGATTACTTGGAATGTCAGTATCAAAGCTGCTGGTTAGCTAATCAGTAAGCTAATATTGTTGTGCTTTGGTAGCTGGGTAAAGGTAAGGGGAACTAATGTTACTTGTGTAAATAAGTACGAAGTTCACTTTCACTTATGCTTACAGGTTAGGTATCATTTGTGGTAGATTAGCAGCATTAGCTTCTTCTACCTACAAAAAGAATGCCACTGTATTAATTCACAGTGTTAGCAGTTACCTTATCTAATTTAATATTGTTTACTAAATTTTGACTAGCTTGGTAGCAAATGTGATTGACTTTACTTGCTTAATATAATGTTTAATATATTAACAATTAGTATGTACTGTAGATTAGAACAATAAGTATGTAGTTTACATGGAATAAGTCAGTTTGATATGATATGAGATATCATCAAACTTGGCAATACGCTAGTTGGTTAGCTAACTAGTAGCTAACATAGCTGTTTTGGTAGCAGGCTCGAATTGGGATAAGTTTATGTTACGAAATGATGATACCATGTAAATAGGCAAGCGGATTACTTTTGCTTATGTTCAGCTTGGCAGCACGGTGGCTTAGTGGTTAGCGCTGTTACCTTGCACCTCTATGGTCAGAGTTCGATTCCTGCTCTGGGGTTTGTGTGTGTGAAGTTTGCAGGTTCTCTCCGTGCTCTGTGGGTTTCCTTTGGGTACTCCAGTTTCCTCCTATAGTTTAAAGCTAATTGATGTTTGCAAATTGCCCATAGTGCGTGTGAATGACAATCGGGCATCAAGGTGGCAACCTGACCCCATAAGTAACTGCAACAGAAACTACGGATTTATCTTCAGGGTAGAGAGTTATTATCCAGGAGATGTCCTGGATAATATCCTACAGCTGAGCAATAAATAAGCTTAGGTTTGTGCAGTGCTGGTCCCAAGCCTGGATAAAATGGGAGGGTTGTGTCAGGAAGGCCATCCGGCATAAAACCTGTGCCAAGTTGTTGTGTGGGCCGGGTGGTCCGCTGTGGCGACCCCACAATAGGTGCAGCCAAAAGACTAACAAGAAAAGAATATGCACCACAATAATTTGTATTAGCTTGGTTGTTTGGTTACTAAAGTTTTTTGGTCAATGTTATATTGTTTAATAGATGTGGACAGCAGGATAGTTTACCTAGATTCATATACAGTGTAATCACAAATTTAATCCATTCCGAAGGGTGAAGTCTACACCGAAAAATATTACCAATTTCCAACACTTTAATCATATTTCTGCATAGCCAGACATGTAAAATGAAGTAAAAAATGAAATTAATAGTCATTTAACCTCAATTAACTTTAATTTATGATTCCTCTTGGCACTGGCTGCTTTAAAAATGTAATGTAGAATGGCTCCCTTTTCTTCTTGCTACTGTACTTGCTCATTCTTGGGAACCATGTTGTGATGTCATTACTAAATATTTCACCAAATGCAAATCCCCCCCCATAAAGTTTGCATGTTGTCTCTCTATACTTGTTTTTTCTTTTTCTTCTGGGGTACTGTCTGGTTTCCTCCTGCAGTCTGAAGACATGCTGATTACGGACTTGGACTACCAGGGTTCCTATAGATGGAAGGGTGGAGATACTTAGTACATGTTACTTCTGTACTGGTGTTTGGCATTTCATACATAGATGTGAATAGTTATTCATAATTAGTAAACAGCTTCACTTTTGTTGTTGTTAAATATGACGCAAATGTAATGATAAGAAGTTTGACCTTTTTATAAACTTCTTAGTTCCTATCAGTGTGTGTGTGTGTGTGTGTGTGTGTGTGTGTGTGTGTGTGTGTGCGTGGGTGGGTGGATTTTGATACTTGTACTGTCAGGAAATATTTCTTGCTCTTTCTTCTGGCTATGCCTATGGAATTGCAAATAACAGTAACTTATAAAACTAAGGAATGATGTAATGCTTTTCCTTGGAGTGGACTATACTGGTTTTTGACCTCCACATCATGATTATATATATATATATATATATTCACATGGTGAAACTAAAAATACGTGTTTAACATAACATGATAAAAATAATAATAGTAATAAAATGGTTAAAGTTGTTACATCTAATATTTGCTTTTAAAGCTCTTACATATTCAGCATCGACAGCCACTTCCATGACCATCGCCTGTTCTTTTCCACAAGTATGAAGGGCGAAAATTGTTCACTGCTCTTTTTTTTTTTTCTATTCAAGCCCAGCCTGAGAATAATGTTTATATAACCGCCACTTGGCACACGGAAAAGATCCGGTCTTTGAAAACAATCTAAAAAAAAAAAAGTGGCAAACATCTTGGAGCTGGGAGTTCATGAATAAAACATAGCTCAGTAATGGGATGTTATAGAGTGGGAGAGCAGGAGTGAGAGACACAGAGAGAGATATTAACTGTTTGTGTGGTGCTTCAGCTTTGAGTGAACTAATGAAGATGTTCTGCTGAGGACAGATCGCGATCCATGCCGAAACATGGTCTTGGAAACTCTGGACACGAGTGGCCCTGCACATTGCCTTTTTAAATATTTAGTTTTTTTTTTTTTTTTCACTTCCACACCCACTGCTGCAGGTCGTTTCATTCTTTTTTTTTGTTCTGTTTAATATAAGGGTAGATCTTCTCTGATGCTGATTTATTTAGCATGGTCCTCTGCACACTATCCATTTTTACTATTATTATTTAAGTTAATAAATCTAGCCTGACTTTCAATATATACAGTATGTTTCTTTTTTCTCTCGCTCTCTGATGACTCATACCTCAGGCTGAAAGCTTATACACTTTTGGCATCTTTTTTTTTTTTGTTGTTTATTTCCTTCCACATATACAGAAGGTATTGTACGAGGAGGTATAAAAATGTTTCAAGATTCAGATGCCTTATAACCTGGCAGTAGAATGTGCTATTGACGGTCTGGCCTCTGGGGATGAATCCTCGATGCACAATGCCTTATATGCTGTAAAAAAAAGATGATGAGCATGAGCTTGGTCAAGCTGAGGACCTGCCTTGCCTTTTTCGGTCGTGAACATGTGGGCTTGCTTTGTCTCAGAGTCATACCTGTACACCCAAATAACGTCACTGGTAACGATCCTCAACATAAAGGACGGATCATTCACGGCACGCTGACGGAGTTTGACACTTTGTTCCTTCTGCTCCTGGATCCTGTTGTGGATTCTTCTCCGTTGATCATCATGAACAAGTTGCTAAATGGTTTCAACACTTTCAGGAGTTTAAGCTTGTTAAAGTTTTTCCTGCTTCCTTCCAGTGATGTTTGTCCGCTCTTAAAGCCTGCATCTCAAAACGTTATGATACCACTTCATATTAGCCAGATTTTAGCACAACTTACAGCACCTGGTCCCAGATATTATGGCACACTTTCAGAGAGCCTCTATGGGATTCTATACAATATTGAGCAACTGGTTTAATTTTACGCCTGTTTTGGTGTATATTTACACCTATTCTCTGTACTATACTGCTCATCTTGGTCATAATCATACATTTCTTTGTTCAACAGCAGAAATCGTGTGTCGTATCACCACCTTTCGCACTCACGTCCCAGATTACTTTATGCAAATTACCCTGTCACATCATATCTCAGAAAAGCTCTGTTATTTTTCTCCTTAAAATAACACTAGTATTTTGCCTTTCACACATTCGCGCAAATACAACGAATATAAATGGCTGTCTCATTAATCTAATGACTAGCCAGCCTTTATAATGAATGATACGGTCATGTTGGATGTAGGAGAGTCAGGCACAACGCTGATACTCTCTCTCTCTCTCTCTCTCTCTCTCTCTGCTAACATTTTTTTTTTTTTTGATGGACTTACATTACAGGAATCAGTGACCATTGTAATGATTATGACTTTACAGAAATACGGATACTAAAGATCATGTCTGTAAGACAATTGAGAAAAAAGTAAACAATATTTTAACATTTAGAAACATTGAAGCCTTAAAGAATATAATATATATATATAAATATAGAAAAAACATTGAATGAGGAGTGATATACTGTATACTGTATAATCCCCTGCTACAGTAATGCAAGTTATCCATTGATAATCGAAATTTCATTACAAGTCCAGGTTTGATTTGAACGCGACTCATACACTGTTTTAGATGGAGGACAGATTTCTGAAACCTTGCAATCTAAAGTCTATCCATTGCACAACAAACTGTAGTAAGTGATAGGTTTAATTAATGATCTTTCCTCTATTTGTGTTTGGGCTTAAGGTTGATTGAGTACTAGAAAGAACTCTCTCGTTAAAATCCACTCTCACCTGCTTCTCCTGTTTCGCTCTGGGCTGTAACTGATGACGACTCCTCAAAAACGACAGAAATACCCGAGCCAACGAAAACCATGGGATTCCGAAACAAGCCCTTCTCTACACAAAAGGACCGAACCTGTGTTCCCACTTCGAGCGGCTGAAACACGGCCCAGATGTTGTCAACATGCTATTTATTTTCCACACCTCTGTTTTTCATCAGTGGCTTTAAATATGTGGTTTATTTCCCCAGAGGGGGTTACGCATGGCGAGATGTGTATTATATCCTTTTAATTTGTCTGTCTGGTTTCTCGGCTTGATCACAGGATCAGAGCTGTTGTTTATTTGTCCTATTTAATCAGATTTTTCTGTTGTAAGTACTAAACAAAGAGTATCGTTATGCATTACAGGTTTAGAAAGCTAAATGTCAAACGGAGTGCGATTTACCCAGCGCGCATTATCGGTAATTACACTGGATTGTGGATGAAATAAATGTGGATGAAAAATAGCTTTGTATATGGGAAACTTAACAAAGGCTACGTCTTTTACGTACAAATTTGTCAGGTCGAATGAGCGCGTGTTCCAGGTTCACTGTTTACACTGCATGCGCAATAAACTCACTAATCTGTTGAAAGTCTCAATTTAGAATGTAAACACATATAATCCAAACCAAATGTATGTATAATAGGAGTAGAGGCATTTAGTGTCAGGAGTCAGCATAATGATTTTTTTTCCTTTATTCTGATTGGTCAGAAAGTAAATGATGCATTATAACAGTATATGACATAAATCAGGTAGATGTAAACAAACAATATACATTTTTACTTATTGTTTCTTGGAAATATCTCTTGTCTATGTAAGAATATGATTTATAATTTTTTTTTTTAAAGTGGGGAGATGGAAGGGCTTAGCACTTTTCCTTTTATTTGCAAACACACTTTTTTTATGACGCAAATCAGGATACGATGACACGCCGACATGTTTATGGAGATTCTGCACGAGTTTGGGAAAATTCGGACATTTCTAGGAAACAAACGTAATTAGAACGACATGTTTGTGTTTGTTCATTTCATTATGTAGGAAGTCATGAAGCCACGGTCGTGCTCTGATTCAGCCACTGACGGAAAGCGCTGCAGGCCTCATTCGCTTTGCAATTTTAAAGGTAAACGATATTTTAATGACTCAATTAAGTTGTGCAACAAGAACAATGGTGTTGTAAGTTCAGGCAATGAGTAATCACAGGGCGAAAGAGCGCACGAGGAAAAGAAAAACGGTATAAAAAAGTTTTAAAAGGAAGAACAGCTTCGTTGCATTGTAATGCGTAAATAAATGTAACGGATGTACTTTTAAAAGATCTTCGTAATGGCAACTTGTGCATAATGTGGTCTTCTCTTTAAGACAAACTCGATACTTAACTCCACATTGTTGAGCGACCAAAATAAAGAATCGCGTAACAATCAAGCTCTGAAACTCGTTACGCCAGTGGGAATTCATCAGCCAAGCAGGAACAATATGAAACTCCACAAATGCACGGCGAAACAGAAAAAGTAATGTATGAATCTGTGCAATCAGAAGTTCCTCTCTCATCTCATTTAAACACCATCAAAGAGATTCCTGCAATCGTTCTTGTCAAAATAGAAATCCTATCGCTAAGTGTCAGACAGGAGGTCAGGACAGTAAGGGGGATGTTGTAATTACTCCCACCCGTGTTCCTGCAATAAGCAAGTGGCGTTGGTGAATAAATATTTGTATGGAGACAGATGCATCTCTTTGGTATGTTGGTGATCAATTGATTTTTCACGGATCAGGCATTCCACTTGCTGAATGTTCAAGGGAACGACTGCAGTGGGCTCAGAGCCATGTATGGCCTTCTTTAAAATATTTGGACTATTCAAATGTTTTTCTGCGGTTAAGACTCTCATCACTGTACACTGTACTGTGCTTGATGTCTCCTGTAAACCTCAATCGATTTTACACCTTTACCCAGACAAAATTTGAACACGGTTTTAAGTCTCAGTTCACTTGAACACCCATCATATTAAATAAAGCCAGCAACCTATAATTAAAACCAATTATGGGTTCTTAGTGGATATAAAGTCAGGTTTGTGTTGGAAAAGGAAAGCTCCGTAATACATCATGTGTACGACATGTATAGCAAAAGACAAACGTCTGTATAAAATTCTAGAACGTAAAATAAACCAAAGCAGAATTTCACACATTCTTCTGTAATTAGGTTCCCCCCCACAACACGTTTCATTCTTCTGGTATGTTTTTTCTTTTTTTTTTAAATACATGTGATCTGTTATGATTTACTCTTTCTTCTGGTTCTACATAGTTATGGTTATAGCATACTATAAAACCTTGCATTCCTCCCAAGGAAAATAACCCAAACCCAAGTCGTCCAATCTGTCTCTCCATAAAAACGAAACCTAAGAGGCCATTTACAGCTGTAATAAGTGTTCAAACGAAAAACATTGCTTCATTCTATTAAACCTGTCGACTTCGCTTGCTTTCAACATTGCTCCTGCGGTACTCAGACATTAATTCAGTCACTATGTGCTGTCATTACCAGCATGCCGAGAACTGAAATGTGTATGACGAATAGACAAACTGTGAACATTTTAATCAATGAGGTAGCTTGTGTAACTAGATGAATGGCGTGGGAAAGAGGTTATGGCAGAACGCTGCATTGTGTATAGATAAATACGGTATACAAATCTGATAGTGTTATTGAAGTAAGAGCTTTTTGTCTGACAGCAGATTTAAGTTTGAGGGGAAAAAAAGCAAAATCAGACATGTCACAGCTTTGTGATGGAGACTGGAAGGGAGAGAAGTGAAGAAAGAATAAAAGTGTAGAAAAAAAAACACTTTTTCATGTGTGAAAGATCGCATGTTGCTTGAATTTGCTTGCCTGATACACACGATATGATGCAAGTTGGTTGAAACCGAAGGAGTGCTGGTTGCATGGAAGGTGTTCGGTTGACAGAGCATGCACCCAGGAGATGTCCAAACTCATCGGACATAACTAAGACTTGGCATTTGTCCTTAAAAGACCGGTTGTTAAAACTGCATTTTATTGTTTTACTCTAAGGCAAAAGGTGAATGAAGAAGTTATGTATATCCAGAATCAGATTGCACAGGAATTTCAGCCACTCCCCTAGGCTTTCTCTTTAGATTATGCATGTACTACAGTGGAATCTTGGATTACGAGCATAATTCGTTCTGGTGGGCTCGTATTCCAAAACACTCGTAAACCAAAGCAAGTGTCCCCATTAAAAATAATAAAAATTCAAATTATTCGTTCCACAGCATTAAAAAAATAAATACATAAAAAAAAATTAACACAAAATATGAAGTAAAAAATAAAACAAATTACAGGTTACCCCCTGTACTTACCTTAAAAATAAATCCGCAGACGCTGTGTGTGCATGTGTGTGAAGTAAGAGGAGGAATCAGCCTCCCCCTTCTCATCTTACACAGTAAACCTTTCTCCTCTCTTATTTGAATTTCACACAAACACACACACACACACATTAACAGAAAGACTGTTTTGTTGGAAAAATTAGCAAGGAACACCGCTAATGACACTCGTGCAGCGCATACTAACAGAATCACTGCTGTAAAGTAAAATTAAGAAACAAATGAACCTGCACTTTACCTTTAAAAAGAATCGCGACAGAAAAGTGTTTCTGTGTAAAGCAGAGTGTTTGTGTGTATATGTGTGTCTGAAGCTGAGAGGGAGTGGGGGGGTGTAAAGGCGAGAGTGTGTGCGTGAAGGGGCATGGTGGCAAATTACACGCGCTCACACACATAACGACAGAGAGGGAGAAAATAGATGTTCAACCTCTCTAACGAGACCTTCTTTTGCTTTAAACGCACGCACACACATGTTATAAGAAACAGTGCATGTGGGCTGTACACATGCACGATTACCCACAATTCTGAAGTGCAAGATAGGGAAAAACCATTGGCTCAGTTGTGATCACACATCAAAATAAAAAGGGCATGCATGATACCAATACCCAGTACTTGTAAACCAAGACTTGTTCATTTTTCAAGTCAAAATTTATTCATAATCTTTGCTCGTCTTGTGGAACACTCACAAACCACATTACTTGCAATCTGAGGTTCCACTGTACTTGGATAGATTATGTAGACTGAAAAGGTTTTTTGTTGTCTAAATTGATCTGGACATTATTGGAGGTTGGGGGGCTTGAGAGTTTTCCCAACATGTTCTCACAGTTTGAAGGAACTGCTCAACAATTGGCAAAACAGATGCTTGAGGGCCCCGCTTAAGTATGCTTGATTGACAGGGCAGGGATTTCATCAATCAGAAACCTTGCCCACTGTGCCAGCCCTGCCCAAGCCAATTAAGTTGTACAGTATGTAACAATAAGTATTAAGGTTGGGGTTAACCATGGTGTTCTTATTTGTAGCTGTTCATCCTAAAAAAAAAATCTAATTGATTAACCATTTGCTGGTTTTGAATTTATATGAAATAGTAATTTATTTTAGTAATTTAGATCATTTTGAGGTCTTAAACTTGGCAGTTGGATTTGGGTAATAAAAAGTCATGACCAAGGGTAAAAGAAGTTACATTTTTGCTGGTACTATGTAGCCAAAAGGTGAGGAGAATAAACCGTGGAGGTTCTGTACAGTCCTGTAAATCTTGCAAGTGTTTCTTAAGTAGAGCACTATTTACGGAGTCAAATCCATAATTTCATACACCATGTAGTGGTCCAGGGGTTAGAAAGAGATTTGGGATTCAGCTGAGCTCTCATATTTCCACTACTGCATCTTTTAGTGGTATACACTACAAGTACAAGTCCTACACTTAGATTATGTTTAAAGCAAAATTCATTACGATTTAAGACAGTGTAGAAAGTGTGGGTAAACTGCTGGTTGTAGCAAAACAATGCCAACATATAATTTAACAACAAATCAGTTGGAATTGACACTTAGGAATGATAATTATGCAAGCTTGAAGGTTAATTCAGGGGTTGCCCAGACAGCTGTGGTTTGACGCACCTCATCTGTGATCTTAACCCAACGTTTTTGTTCTTGATAACCGCATAATCTCTGTAATTGAATGTGACCGTCATTGGGAGATTATTCATTAGCGAGTTATCATGTAAATAATACCATGTTCTCTTTGTGTTCTGACTGAAAAGACTCAGTGATTTCAGGTTTTAAGTGAAAGTCTTATCCACTGTGGATAAATCTCAGGTATGGTTTAAGTTAATACATACGTACATTTGCCTGCTTCTTTTACTTATTACTTCCATTTTAAACAATAATACTGAAACAAAAAAGATGAAAGTAAGAAAAACAGGAACAAGAAAGTAAAAAGTAATGCAAAGTTTAAAATATGGTTGCAAATCAAAGACGATCAGGCCCAAGCACCTGTGCCATTGCTGGCCAGGCACACTCACCAGGAATCAAACCCAGACCTTGGAAGTGTAAGGCAACGATTTTCACCACTAAGCCACCGTGCTGCCAGAAAAAAGCTTATCTGGCAATAAATAAATAAATAAATAAATATTGAATTGAACTTAATTGCGGAAAAGAAATCATTATTTTAGAAGCAAAAGAGGCTTGATTGGTCCAAGCAACACAAGAAATTAGATAATTGAAAACCTGTCCTTTGGTCTGATGAGTCCAACTTGGTTCTAACTGCCATGTCTTTGTTAAACACCAGATCTGTTCAAGGGTGAAAAGACGTTTCCTGAATGGATGGTTCCCACTTTAAAGCATAAAGGAGGTGGTGTGTTGGTGTGGGGGTACTTTGCTGGTGACAAAATTATGGGACACACTTACCCAGCATGGCAACCACAGGATTTTGCAGTGACATGCTATACCATCTAATTTGAACTTTGTGGGACCATCATTTGTTTTCCAACTGGACAATGATCCCAAACACACCTCTAGGTTATGTAAGGGCTGTTTGTCGAAGAAGGAGAGTGATAGAGTGCTGCATCAGATGATCTGGCCTCCACAATCACCATGGCAATCACCCTACAGTTGAGATGGTTTGGGATGGGTTTGACGAGAAAGTGAGGGGAAAGGCAGACAACAAGTATTTAATACCACTGAGAACTCCTTCAAGATTGTTGGAAAACTGTTCCAGGTGACGATGACTGATTGAGGGAACGCCAAAAGTGTGCAATGCTCTGAACAAAGCAAAAGGTGGCTCGTTTGAAGTATCAAAAATATAAAACATATTCTGGGTTTTATGAGTGTGCTGGAAAATATGAATACTTCTGGTACCTTTGTCACACTTGCTTCTTTCCAATTTCATGCAAAACCCAGGAGCATACATTAGGCATTCAACACAAGCTTGCATTCATTCCATCTGAAACTTGGTCTGTCATGTATTATGTTGTGTTGTTTATAGGCATGCAAATGTTCTTCTGTAATGCTTCTTATTTATTTTTTGTTTAAGTATGTTTGGAAATAGTGAAGAGCTTCGTACATAATAATACAGACATGATAAACTAACACAATTTGTCCTACATATATAATATAATACGGTGCCCATGGCTTTTGCACAGTAGTGCACATATGTTCACTAGTTTCAAATTTGATTAATCATAATTTTATACTAAGAAATCGTAGATACTTTTGATCAGATTTGTGTACCTGCTAAGATGATTTTGTTTTTGATAAACTTTGTAGTAGGGATTTTTGAAGAATCTTTGTAATTTTTGAATCTTTGTAGATAAGTGCATTATTTTTTTTTAACAATGAGAAGCATTAATTATATTGAATATTATGGATGGAGTGTCTAGTTATTTAATAACGTTGCTCCAAGCACATCCATTTATATACTGTATACAGGTAGTCCCCGGCTTACAAACGAGCTCCGGTCCGGGAGCATGTTCGTAAGTCCAATTTGTTCGTAAGTCCGACAAATATGCCTTTGACACTAATATACAACGTACCGAATATACCAGTCTTGACTAAATCTCTGTCCTCTTTCCTCACACTGCCATCATGTGGCCAAAAACCTTATTCATGCCTAGGGAAATAAATCTCACACAAATGTAACAGTGCCGTCTCTGCGCCTTTAAAGTGTAAGGGGAATCCCAAGTGCCATTTTGTATTACAGTTGTTTTCCACTGTATTGGACTGTGAACCCTGCTTTCTTGAGGATTTTTTAAAATAAGAATTATTCACCATCGGGACAGCTTCACAGGGCAGATATTCATTTCTGCTCTCTGATCCAGTATATAAACACTGCATATGATATGAAACTTTTTTAAGCTGTTTATTTATATAAGTACTGTATATAATCATTCATTTAGCCCTGACTCTGTTCTCTGTCGTATTTTTTATAATATCAATGCAATTCTGCATGCTTTTCTCTCCAAAACCATTTGTCTTGTGCCTTTTTTAATTACATGCAGTGTGAGACCGAACCAAAAGACCCGACAGCATCATTCTCGCTCAGATTTGCTCAGGACTTTGACAAGCTGACTAATAGGTGTGAAAGAGTCCTTAAAGAGGCTTTCTGGCACCTTTCTGATTGAGAGTGTTTGGAATTTGACGTTCTGTGAAATTCCAGACACGCCGTTGCTAATCATGAATGCGAAACGGAGCGATTTTGATCTTTCCTCTCCTCCTGAACTCAGCTCATCTCTGCACTCCAGCTGCAATGCCTCATCCTCCCGAGCTCCCCACGACGCCCGCTTTTAGATCAAACAGTCCCTCCATATCAACAGTTCTCACGTCTGCACCATATATTCTTTTGGAGTCTTATTTTAGCAAAGCTACCTTTTCACTTACAGCTTCCCAGCAGGCTCTTTCAGTACAGTCAGGTTCCTTGTATTTCTTTGTGGGGTAGTCAGAAAAAGGCTGGGGTAACCCCTCTCATGCTCCTTTTTTCTCACCTCTTTTCTTTTTTTTTTTCTTCTCCTCTTCGCCCCACAGCCCGAGCTGGTGGAGGCATAATCGTCTCCCAGAGGGCCAGATGAAACACGCTCCCCACCGCTGCCTGTTTACTGAGGAGTGCGTTTGAAGTCGAGCTCAAGATGTCTTCATTTCAGCACCAGACGCTCCAAAACAGAATCGCGGCTCACAAAGACGGGTATGGGCGAAAAAAAAAAGCGTGTAGAGAGAGGAGCAGAAAACATTCAACCGGTGGTTTGAAAAATGGCGTAAGTTGCTAATGAGCATGCCCGTTTTTTTTTAAACCATGTGCAAAATATTTGAGCATGGTTGATCAATAATTCAGCACAGTACATTTATTATTCTGTATTTATCTTCCATTAACAAGACCTTAGTTTAAAAAAATGACACTTTTTAATATGTTGGAGTTTTAAACACCTCATTAGTACTCTTTTGTATCAGGCTGAAGGTTAACCAAGTAAGTAAGCGTATGTTAGCATACTGTAGGAGATAATAACTTTTATTTTTTTTTATTTTTTGTGAAACATTTGCACTAAATGTGTGTGTAATTCTTGAAACGATGACCAACGGATGACTTCTAATTTCTTGGTAACATGACGAGTGATGTTTATTGTTTGTTTATTAGAATTAGAATAACAAGGATTATATTACATTTTAGTCTTCAATACATAATGTATATTAGGTGTAGCGTAAAGAAACTAAAACATGATTATTAGGAACAAGTTAACTTAGTATGAGGGGTGTTCGAGTCAAACTGGGACATGTAATAAAATTTTTTGGTTTAAAACTGACATTCATAGACTTCAGGCACAGTACAGTGATGAGAATCTTTACCGCGGTAAAACATCTAAATGGGGCAAACATTGTTAAGAAAGCTGTACATCTGTGAATGATGATCCCGGCCGAGGTGCTCACTGCAGTCGTTCCCGTTTGAACATTCAGCGAATAGAACACCTGATCTGTGAAAATTAGTGGATAACTTGTTGCCAACTTTTGGAAGAGATGCATCTGTCTGTGGGAACTGTACACACAATCATTCACCAGCACCACTTGCATATTCCAGGAACTTGGCTGGAAGTCCTGCTACATCCATTCTACATTCCTGATTTTGGTCCAAGCTACATTTTTTTCCACATCATTTGAGCGATTAAAGGAGTTCCTGGGAGGCCAGAATTTCAGATTGCAGCAGTTCTGGCGTCCTGAGAAAGCTTTCTATCTTGATGGTATCCAAGCACTAATGAAACACTGGGATAAGTGCATTAGTGTAGAAGGAGATTATATAGAGAAATAAAAGGGAGTTTTTACTTATTCATAATTACATTTTGTTATACTATACAAGCAAAGCTCTGGTTTGACTTAAACGTTCATCGCAGTAACACTAATCACGCTGGCCAATCACTGACCATTTTCCTATAACATCCCACCACAAATTGGTTTATTCCTTACTTATGGTTTACAGCGAAGTGTGTTATTTAACAAAATAGTGACTTCAACATTGATTTCACATAAATGCACTGAAAGTGGCTTACTGTTTTAAACAATCCTGTACACAAAACATTTTTAATTACAAATTTCATTTTTGTTTGAAATAAGAGTTCCATACGAAACCATACCGCTCTATATAGAAGCATATAACATTAATAAATAATAACTATGTTCGTCAACGTTAGTTATTTGTTTTTCGTCTGGGCAACTGCTTAGCACGTACAACGAGCATTGATTCCCATTACTCCGACCTGTTATTGCTGAAAGCAGAGTTTATTGCCAACTACTTAAATCAGTAGATTTACAATGTTGAATTCAAGCCAATTAAGGATCGAGTCAGTCCAGGACGGCCAGCAGAATTGCTTTATAATGTCCAAGGTTTTTAGGAGATCTCCGCAATAAGACTCGACAGAAGGAGTTTTACAGAAACGTAAGGGATTGAAGGATTGACCGTGCCTTTTCCTTCCATATAACTCCGACTAGGCATCGACTAGACACCGGGGTGAGAATGTACTTAAGCGTTTGAACTGTTCAACTTTCCAAAAGCTCATGATGTCTTAATCAAGCTGACATTTTAACAAGCAAGTTAAGGACTTCAATAAAAGTGACATTATGCCGTTGCGTGAAAATAAGCACAGACATGAAAGATATAATGAAAGAGATAATGCATAAACCAGAGTCCATCCAAGTTCATCCAGGTCCATCACACGTCAAGGCGGGACGGTCTGTGATTGGATGATAGACTTCAGTGTTGAGTAGAAAGAGGAGAAAAGGGTCACAGCTATGTCTTCGGCCATTTCTGACAGACGTGATCGCAACCATTGGCAGACAACCTGACAGTGCAGTAAAGGCTGTGATTAGAGATGCTCAGTAAAAGAGAGGGAGAGCGAGTGAGGGAAGGAGGTGGAATGTGTGAAGAAGGAATGAAAGGACCATTCAAGCTGTCAGCCAAGTTGTAAAATAGCTAGCGGTATGCTGAAGGACACTGTTCAACCTCAGCTGCCAGCTTGGTCTCAGCCCTCAGTTTCTGAATCTCTCACACACTTTATTCTACACTATTTTTTTTTCATCCTTGCAACCTTTCAAAGTTATAACTCCAAAGTTTGTGTTTGATTAAACATCTATGTATGTGTTTAGGGACTAGACTGGAATCTGATATCTATCGATAATATGACAATGAAACCTTTAGGGTTGAGGCACGCATTGTATTGCAAGGTCTTTTTCAAAGAAGAGTAGAAGAATGTAAAGCAAAATGTTATGTACTTTAGGTCATGTTAAGCAAGGAATGGCGTGCTGTTTTGGGATTATTTTAAGAAATCTTTAAAAAGATGTTTTTGTTTCTTCATACGATCACTGTACAGTATACCACCACCAGGTTCGACTGCTGAAATCAAAACCTAGGTGATATTTTAAAAATCCTGTTTTATGTTTCCTTTTCAACATGGTTGTAAAGAGTGTTTTTTTTTCAGCTTTTGTTGCCATTCTGATAGTTTAAACCAGTCTTGATAATCTACCTTGACCTCTTTCTACAGTACTTAATGATGTCATAAGCAACTTTAAAGACTTTTTAGCAAAAAGCACTAAAACACCCAAGCCTTCCACCAATGACCATGAAAATGTTGGTGGAACTCGTGTGATTGTTGTATGGAGGAACGGAGGCGTTTCTAATTTGCATGTAAAAAAAAAAGTGTAGGTGCTTGTGGTTTTTGTCTGTTGTCCAGTGAAATGTTCTGTGGAGGCGCCACATGAAGTAAAGTATTACTCATTTTAGCCTGAAAAACTGGGGGTATGCCTTCAAAATGACTTTTCATTCTTTCTCATTAGAGTGATGAATGCTTCATTACATAATCAAAGTTATTCTTTTTCAGACTAATAGTTTGATTTATCATCTAATTGCCAGATTGCAGCACATATTATATCCAAGCTCCAGCATATCTGATAGCTGGAGCTCCAAACAGGACCTTTTGAACCTTTTTTCGACTTCCTTGTTTGCTCTCATGTTGCTTTCTCATGGATCGAGGCCATTGAATCAGATCCAGATCCTCTTTCGCTCATTCTCTGCTTTCAACAAAACGTGAAAACATGCTGAAAGGATGAGACGTCTGCACGAACCGGTCGCGCGTCTTCCCTGTCCCTTGATGCTATTGCTCATCTGATGGCAATAAGATTAAATGTCTTATTTCGTTCATTTAAATTCTTTCCGTATTGCATGAGTATTAGCGCTCACGTCATGTAGAGAGCATGTGTAGAATGTAACCCTGTTCTCAGGTCTGTTCTTTTGTCTTGTAGCTACAGAGCGTTCCTTTTTTCTTCCAGTTTCACTGTAGTTACTGAATAATTCATAGTAGTTTCTGAGTAATGTGCTGCGAGATGAATAACTGAATAATAAGTCGGGACTTATTGGATTATTGGATTTACAACAGAGTTCAGCTACAACCTGCATTTGTTTTGGACTGGGGGAGGAAAATAAGGAATTTGGGAATTCTTACATTGAGATATACAGTAGCATTCGGTTTGGGTTCAATGCCCAGCTACCAGCTTCTCAAGCTTGGATAGAATAAGAGGGCGAAAAAAAACCTGCACCAAAGAACAGCAACAACAATGGAGATACAGGGTTTAATGCAATAGTTAGTTCTGAACGACCATAGTAGCATAGTCATTGCACCTCCAACTTTGAGGGTTCTATTCCCATCTTGGGGTCTGTGCATTTAGTTTGCATGTTCTCCCCCCATGATGGGTTTCCTCCAGGTATTCTGGTTTTCTCCCACAGTTTAAAGACATGCAGATTAGTGTGTGAATGTTGACCGGAGGTCCTACCACTGTTGTGAAAATTGGAATAAATACATATGGTTAGCATTGGCCTCCAAGATCCCTAGTTGGACTACAGATGTTCCAGACGGATGGATGGATGGATGGAAAAATTGAAAAAAAATATTCTTTGTATAATGATTTTTATTACTAGTATCAATAAATTGATCAAACATACAAACAATAATGAAATTTTATGAATTTTTACTTTTCATTGTGTCCCTCTTTGACTTTAATGACAGTGTGGACTTGATCTGGTTCAGACTCCACATGTTTGTGCTCTGACACTCCTGATAATCAGATCTAAATCCTTTTCAGTGTTATTTGAACATGTGCGCTGACAAAAAGGATAAGTCTCAAAGGGCGAAAAGGGATCAGCGTTAACATATTACAAATAGTGAGCCAGCGCATTTAACATATTGAATATTCAATGAACCCTTCCATTAATTGTTTTATCCACCTGAAACTGTTCTAAAAGTAAATATTGAATTTCACATAGGTGTGGAAGTTTGACTGAAAAAAAAAATCAGGAGGGTATAAAGAAAAGAATTACTGGTAAATGTTTGTTTTCACAATGTAAGAAAGAATGATCTGTTTATAGAACCTGGCATAATCTTGACATATGAAACAAATACAACAAATGGCCGAACCATATGGCCAAAAACAACAAATCTATATTTGTGTCATATTATACTCCTCAAGGACGTTCCAGGTCTTAAAATGCACTCTTGAGAATAAGCTAGTGCCTTAGCCCAAATTATTAAACTGGAAGATTCTTAACTCAATCACGGGAGAAGGATGCAATGTCTGCAGCAGCCACCATGTCCAGCTGAGTACAGTATGTGTCCAAAATCAGGACTTAATACAATATATGCCCTTACTGTATCTTTCATTTATCATTATTATGGTATCTGAGTGAGTATGGAAGTGAAGTGAAACGCATGGATTTGCAAGAGATTTCATTCAGCCAGAACTCAAGGGTGTTCATGTCAACTTTTGATTGTGATGAGAGTTAAAACTCCCTTTATGTCTCTATATAATCCCCTGCTGGACCAGGGCTCGAATACCATCAAGGTATAAAGATTTCTCAGTACTCTGCAGCCATGATCGGATGCCTGATTCATGTCTAAAACGCTGGCCTCCCGGGAACTCCTTTAATGGTCGAAACATGTAGAAATGGCTTGGAATGAAGACAGGACTGGATGTGGCCATAATTCCCAGCTGAGTTCCTGTAATTTACATGTCTTGATGGTGTAGAGTTCCCGTAGACAGATTATCCACAGATTTTCAAGGATCAGGCATTCCACTTGCGTTCGAGGACCTCAGTGGGCTCTGAGACACCTCGGGCCAGGATCAGCATTCGCAAATGTACGACCTTCTTTAAAATGTTGGCATCATTCAAAGGTTAAGAGTCTCATCACTGTACTGTGCCTGAAGTCTTCTATACATTCCCATCAATTTTACTCTTTCGTTCACAAGAAATTTTCATCAGTAAGTCCCGGTTTAATTTGAAAACCCAATAGACTGCAATATAAGGTTATGTGTAATGTGTGTTACTGGCGTTACATTAAGAATGACATTATGTACAGTAGGTTTTGCATTTCCATTACAAATGAAAGGAGACGTTTTATTCGTATTCTAACACTGCACATCGCTTTTGACGAGACAATCACACAGTATATATGCACAAGGTCAGGATTTTATGCTACACGGCTGTTTATATCATTACAGCAGAACTCCACACCACTCGGTTGTATAATGTTGAAACAGCCAGAGGGGATTACAAAGCATCTCACTTCTCCGATCCACCTCACAGACTGTAAATTATTCAAGGCTCCGGTGAAAATACACTCCAGGTGTCAACACTGCATTATGGGGCATCAGTAGAAGCAATCTTTTAAAACTGTTCTGCAACAAGTTTTTGCAGTTCATCAATGGTTTGGACCATGTTTTCCCTGGCACGTCGCCTCTACAGTTTCAACAGCTGATTTATTTGTCTTGGAAAAAGAGTGCAACCAGACTGAAATTTACACCGCGACCAGGCTGAATGCATTCCATTATTTTAATGATGTGAAGGGTAGGACACACTGCGGAAGGTGTATTAGGTGAAAGTTGAAGAAATGTACAGTACGTGGTTGGAAATGATTAAAAGCAACAGCGGCGGAGAAAGTAAGTGATTCCCGGTTGATCTGGGTTATAGATCAAGCCATAAGCCAAGATCTAGATCAGATCTGTTTTGTTTGCATTAATGAAATCAAAATGTGCATATTTTGAAGCCTTTAAAGTACCAGCAAATTTGATATATTGTTTATTTGGTTTAATTGCTGAGATGAGAATTATGTATATGACAGGAATTCCACATGTAAATGGAGTTAAGGTTTTAAGCTTGTCTGTTGCACCACTTTGGCACTTTGGGAATTCTTGAATCCGGTCTATTGAAGAAACCAGATTGTTTTGGGAAACTTTTAAGGCCTGAACCAGGTTTTACATCTCAGCTGTTTGCTCTTTATGTTCTGTATGTCTAAATACTGCCGTGGCTTGGCACTGCACTGTTGTTTTGCACCTCCAGGGTGCAGGTTTAATTCCCACCACCAGGTCTGTGTTAATTGAGTTTGCATGTTCTCCCAAACACCCTTAGTGAGTTTCCTCCAGGTACTTTGGTTTTCTCCCACAGTCCAAAGAAAAGCAGATTAGGCTAATTGCCACTCCCAAATTGTCTGTAGCAGGGATTGTGAAGTCCCCATGGGATAGGTTTCAGGCACCCCACCACCATGTGTACAGAATAAAGTGGTATAGATGACAGTGACAATGACGATGATGTCTAAATACTTGTAATTTGTATCACTAGTGGTATATTTCAGTAAATTATTTTATACTCCATGCTCTTGACTACTGTATTCCACTAGAGATCCATCCATTTATCCATCCACTCTAAATATCCTTTAGCAGGATCTATATGTAAACCCTGTCTTAAATTCTGACCTAAAATATTTCTAGCACCAACAATCCTTTAAAAAAAAAAAAATCAATTCCTTTCAGCACATTAAACTGTCTCACCTCATGAGCTATGCCTTTTCATGATGCCAGTGCTAAAAACCGAACTTAGACTCTCCTTCAAAAATCCCCAAATAACCCATATTCAGGAATGGACTTTCTGACATCTCTGCTTATCTTCATCCACATCTCACGCAGTAGATCAAGTCTTTTGTTCTTTTGAGAAAATCTTTTGATACCTTCTCTCAAAACCCGTGGAAAAATGCCTCTGTTTGCTCAAAAAGGTAAAGCTGCATGCAGCAAGCTATTTGATGGATGTGGGGATTTTGTGACTGGAATATAAATTCTGTACTCTAATTTGTAAATGTCTAAAGGACACTTATAGGACTTCCTCCTTCAGAGCTGGAGGACAGGCGAGAATCTTTCTGCATGGCTCATGTTTAGAGTTTAGACATGCTTATAATGCATGCATAGCTAATCTCCGAACTGAAACCTTTCCTCCGTAGGATGACTGTTCCAAACTGACATATGGGAATGCACATGCTCTGTCAGTGTTTGAAATGTTTTCTAAGTGGGCTGAGTTTCCACCAAGAATATTAACTAAGTGAGTAACTAACTAATTCTAATATCTGGGATAGAACTCTTTTTTTCTTCCGGAATGTTTCTATCCTGGATGTACGAGAGGCATTCAGGTCAATCTGTGACTTTTCGGATAAATGAAGCTATTGGCGTTTACAGAAGACTTCAGGCACAGTATAGAAATGAGACTCTTTTTTAAATGGTGCAAACCTTTTGAAGGAGACTGTGAATGGCAATCCTGGCTGAGGTGGCCTGGAACCCATTGCAGTTGTTCGGCAAGTGGTACGCCTGATTCTTGAAATTTGACAGATAGTTGGAGAGAAAGATCTGTCTGTGTAAACACCAACACCCCTTGCACATTACAGGAGCTCGGCTCCAAGAGTTACTCATTACTCATTCCACATGTTTGGCCCATTAAAGGAGTTCCTGGGAGGCCGGCATTTTCGAACGTGAAGCGGACAGTCCGATTATGGCTCGGGTGTACTGAGAAAACTTTCTACTGTGATAGTATCCATGCACTAGTGAAACACAGTGTAGCAGAAGATTTATATAGAAAAAATATACAGTATATAGACATGAAGACCCTTTGTAAATCTTGGCTATAGCCAGGGACGAATTACGGGCCGCCCCAGCGGGGCCGCTGCCCAGGGGCCCTTGGGGTGCAGCGGGCCCGTGGGGCCCCAAGCCCAAAACAATTTGCAACGCTTATCATGTATTTTCGTTGGTCTATTTTAGAGGGCCTACATTCTTTGATCCTCTGTCTACAAGGGCCCCTGACCCTATAGGGAGGGCGTTTGGCTGCCAAGGGCCCTTGAATTGTGGTGGTTGTGGTGGTGGTGCTGGTGGTGGTTGGTGGGGTTGGGGGGGTTGGCGGAACTTTAAAGGGATATGGGTGCATGGGAGCCTACTTTAAGAAGGCCCTCTTAGACCCTTCTATTATGGTCCTGGCTTCTGGCTACCAGGGGGTCCTAGGGAGGATGGGGACTTTTAGAGGGCTCTCTGATTATGAGGGCCCTACTAGGAGGCCCTAAGGAGGAGGGTATAGTGTACCTTTAGAAGGCCATCTGATTACAAGGGCCCCTACCATGGGGCCCCTGGCTTCTGGGGGGAGGGGGGCGTGTTAACAGCCTTACAGAAGGCCCTCTGACTAGGGAGCGGTAGCATGGTGGGATGGAGGCGGTTAACCTGCCCACTGAGTGGCCCCCAGACCAGTGTAGCAGTGTGAGAGTTTGACCAGTGTAATCACTCCCAGGGCTGTAGTGGAGGCTAAACGCAAGTAAGATGTATCATTACATAGCAATGTTGGATTTCATGGCAACTTCATAATGTTTGTATACAAAATATAGCCCTAGTTTTGATTGATGAGTATATTTAAAGTTCCAAGCTTGTGTGTTCATAATCTCTACTCCCTTTTCAGTTGATTCCATAATCATGCTTTGCCAGTTCCCTACAGCAAATGAGTTGTGGTAAAGTCCTGACCACTGGAATGATGATCATGAATGCCTCCGAGCATGATCATAAATTAATCATGACCAGGCCAGTAATTCCTAATATGCCATTTTTGCTGTAGAGTAAAATGGTGATGATGATGATGCCCAAGCATTACATGGGATTGTTGCACTTTTGCCATTTATTATTATTTTTTTTAACGGAATCTGATTTCCGTGAAAGTACTTTGCTTAAACTTGCAACACTTTCGTCCTACAATACATTTACTACCGCGAAAACATAGCCTTTATCATATCAGATCAAGACAGAAAGAAAGAAATTGTGTCGAAACAGGTTTTTTAAGCAGCATGCCCGTGACCCTGCAGGATGAATTTGGAATGAAAATGTTTTGGTGTGGTTTTTTATTAGAACGGCTCATATTTTGAACAGAATTATGCCGGAGATAAAATGCTGAAGAATAGGTTGATTTTTCAAGCGGCTTCTTTGAATATTAACCTCTCTGTCCCAGACCCTAGATTTAAATGTGTGTTTGGTAATAAATGGGCTCTTTATACAGCTCAGGTGTGCTTCGGATGATCGGAGACGTTAAATGTTAATGCGAGTTTGTTCTGAATTCGCTGTGAGCAGCTGCCGCAGTTGTAGTCTTACATCTTATCTCTCTGTAACATTAAAAAAGGTTATTTTATGAATTTAAAATATATATATAGGTGTTACCTTGGTTAATGTGTCAACCATATTTGCAATTGCTACTGAAATATTGATGCACAAAAGGACGAGGAAATGAAAATGTATATGTTCTGGCACTTCTTGACAAATGCTTTCCAGCCAAGTACATTTTCTTCACTTGCAGCTTAGTGATTTACACTTAGACCAGAAGGAATCATGGAACACAATTCGCAAAGCACAGCAGTAATCATGTTATGCAATACATATTGTACAGTAGATTAAAGTTGCACCTTTTTAACCTCATCAAAGTTGGGTTTAGTGTCAGAACACATGTTTGCAGCTGTGTTTTGAAAGATATACAAAGATTTGTGTCAACCATGTGTCTGTTTTTCAGTTCTTGCACACTGTACATCTGAGCGTCTTTTTCTATGTGCATGTACGCACCTCAAGGCTTTGTGTTGGGACCTGATATGATGGTCCCCAAAGACCTCACAGCTCGCAGTCCTTCAGGTTACTATAAGGTCTCTACATGGATTTCTACAGCTTTCACATGGTTTCTCTAACCTCTTCAAAAAACATGCCAAGAAGTGGATCAGTGAGATGAATTAGTTGTGCATAAGTATGCGCACATACTGTTTGTGTTTGGACAAAACATGGTACCGGTGCTAAAAAGTGTCTCACTTAGGTAAAAAAGTGAATTTTCAGATCATATAACACCATTTTTCATAATATTTAATGCTTATTATCTCCCAATAAATGCTTCGATTTTGGTAAATATTTATATTTTTATCAGAAAACAAGAAATACATTTGCTAAATATAATTACAGGCCCTTTTATGTTTTCATGTCCGTTACTTTTTAAATTCAAATCTTTCAATGATCTTAACTATCATTCAGATGAAACTTGGGTAATTTATATTCCATGCAAAAAGAAATAAACCTGAAAATGTTTATTATTCTAAAACGCAAAATTGTTGATATAAATTTGACTTGGTTACGGACACTACAGATTGTTTTTTGCTTTTAAAGCTTTCAACAAAAAAACATTTAAGTTACAGTTTTACTTAAATATTATTTAAAAGCTTAAAAAGCAAAACCATCTGTTTTACACGTCATATAATTCTAGAACCTTACACCAATTTTTATATCAATACTCAAAAATTGTTAGAAGCGAGACAGTATAATAATATAAAATGGCCATTTTGGGGGCATATATAAAATCATCTCTCCAAAATGGCTAAAAAATTTAGGGAAGCTACCATGTTGCATAAAAAGTAAATTCTTTGACACACATTTTCTATATTATACGTGTTACATAAAACATTAATAAATAAAGCAGCACCAGTACTGTGTTTTGGCTGAGTGTAAATAAGGTGATGCACCCAGTGTTCCCCAGGAACCAGCAGAGGTTTCTTACGAAAGACAAATGAGTTATCGATATTTTTTTTTTTATAAAAGAATTTAATGAAGATTAATATTTTGAGAAATTTGAGAAATTTATGGCCTTAAAGTGTGATTTTTAAAGTCTTTTTATAAAAAGAGCCCTGTTTTAGAGCCAAAATGTGAAAATTTGTTTACGTCTGGCATTTATGTGTATTTTTGTTCCCATGCTTGTTTTGACTTCCATCTACATTTTTGTTTTAAACTACCTAAACTTCTTGTCATCTCTCTCCCCCCACCCCCCTCCATTCTGTCTCTTTCTGTCCAGCTCTCCTGATAAACACTCCCAGTCTCACCAGTGGAGCGCTGCATCTTCCATGCTGTGCCAAACACCATAATTTACCTCTGCCTTCCTAATTATGCCACCATTCACCTGCATGACATAACATGGGAAAGAAAGATAGACCTGTCTGTCTCTCGCCCTCGCTCTCTCCGCCTGTATCTGAAGTTCTCTCTTATCACGCAGGGCCCGTCAATACGCAGTAAGAGCTCCGTTTAGCAGCGGAGCCGTGGTGGGAGGCCCCGAGATGTGCAGGGCTTGACAGAGATGGATGGTGTGAGCCTCCAAAGCCTGCAAGGACAAAGGGACACACGCTCAGGCAGGGGGAAGAGAGAGAGACTGAAAAAAAGAGAGAGAGAGGAAGGCGATGAGAGGCAAAAGAGCTCTAGCAACCCTCTAATCTCACATTTCATCCCTTTATGACTGCTATGATCATGTGCAGCATGGGGAGCCATGGAGAACAGGATAAAGGAAACACGTTGATGAAGCAAGGGACTTTTCTGCCACTTCCAGTTTTTCATTATGATGCTGGAACCGGCGAGATTTTCATCACCAGTCAGCTGACAGACACAGAGAAAGCAAAAGAGAGGGAGAGAGAGAGACGTGCTGACACACTGAATATCAGCATGCACCATGCACAAACTAATATACTCTGTGATGAAGCAACATTTATTTAGAAGAAGAGCCATTCAGGCACAAAAGCCTTGGAGTGATTAAAATCCTAAGCATCAAAAACATCTAAAAACGTAAGAGGGGCAAAGCAAAGCCGTTCCTTCAGACTCATTCATGACATGAAAAAAAAAAAAAATCAAGTGGTGCGATACTGATTGCGGTTGTTTGTTCTCATATCCGAAATGCCTCGCTTCCTCGTTCCTCTCGGCGTAATGAGGATCAGGAACGGCTCGGTATAGAATGGTTATGCAACATGTAATTTCAGTGCAGGGTTAATTAAGCGCCACTCTGAAATGTCTACCAGTTGCCGTCCTTGCACCTTGTCGTGTCCTTTCTGCACTGTGATGAGTCGAATGCACGAATCTTTGTACACAAAAATGTCCATGTATAAACTGGCAAGAGTGCAGCAAGGACAGATAATTGCTGCCTTAATTGCATGTGTGTGTTCACTGCCAGGTTCCACCCTCTACCTAGTTCTCACAACACTTACCAATCCAAGCTAATAACATGAGTGCTTCATCTGAAACATGCTCTTTGGTTTGGAAATGTCGTCTGGCAGCAGAACACACTTGGAGGCGTGCACTACTCGCCTTCTTACTTGTACGTGAACCTACAATTAAGAGACATACACAATTTTCTAGTGCTCATGGTCAGCTATGGCATCATCAGGATCATCATCTTCTCACTTTCACTCACTCATCGTCTATACCACTTTATCCCATATACAGAGTCGCAGGGGGCCTGGAGTCTATCCCAGGAGACGTAGGGCACGAGGCAGGGTCCACCCTGGAAAGGTGCCAATCCATCGTAGGGCACACACACTCATGAGAACGCCAAATAGCCTAACCTGCATGTCTTTGGACTGTAGAGGAAATGCCCGGAGGAAACCCACCAAGCACATGAAGAACATGCAAACTTCAAACACACAAACCCCGAGACCGGAACCGAACCAGGATCCTGAAGGTACAAGGCCACAGTGCTACCCACTATGCCACTGTGCCGTCCATGCATGTATAAAAAATAACTATAAAATGGCAAACACACTTAATACTGTGAATTATCATCCATGTTAGGATGCAAGATACCATTGTGCCTTATTCCCACACCAAGGCAGTAGCATAACTATTATTTTAAATGTTCAAAATGTTTTATGTGAAGTCAAATTCGATGCTAGTTAAGTTCATGTTAAATTCATGAGAAGATTAGCAATACTGTACATGATATAGTCCTGGTTTAGTTAAACATTAAAAATGGTCTAGTATTAAATGTGTAATAAAACATGCGAACACAGAGTACACTTAGCAAAGAAAAACAAATGCATTTGAAGTAATATCTCATGGCATCAAATAAAATAACAGCTACTAAGAAAGTTATCAAGGCAGACAACTCTAAAACAGTTTATGACATGGCGTGTTTACTGGCGTGAACTCTTACACAGCTCTAGTAGAATTATAACAGGTTTAAATTTGATTTTATTTATTTTTCAAATAAGAAGTAAATAAACTGGATTGGTGCTCATATTTGACTTTGTCTGGATTTTATGAAAGCATAGACGTTTACGGATGGGGAATGCATATTTCATAAATCCATACCGAATCCTACGTTAATGACCTGTGTGACAAAATATTTCACGAAACATTTGCAATCATGTCATGCTCCAGCTCTTAAAACAAAGAATCTGCCATGAAAAAAATAACTGACCTCAGAGACTCTCATAAAAAATAAAAATAAAATAAAATAAATGAAAGAAGGTTCCATCGTCTCCAAAGTTAATAAAAGATTTGCAGTAATCTAATTTCCATCTGAAGCGTGGAAGTTTCCACTGGTCAGAAACACGTCTGTTCCTGGAGACGTGTGAAAATGACTTTGTATAGGGCTTTATAAGAAGAGAGTGAGCTCATATGTTGGCTGAGAAGCAACGAGATGTCTCATTCCAGCACGTAGGTAGAACTTGGAGCCGCCGCATCCTTACCACCCACTGTCGGAGCCGTTTGGAACGAAATAACAAACCCGGGAAAAGTTTGCCGTGAGGAGCTGAGAAGTTTTTTCGAGGTCATGCATGAACGAATATTCCAAATCGATGCATGTCTAAGCAGGGCGCTTCAGCGTTTTCTGGGGCGCGCTATATGTATCCTTTACAAATGTCAAATCTCGCAAGATATGCAAGGAAGTCTGACTGGATGTATTTTTAAACCCAAAGCTGGATCTGAAACGGTGCCATCCTTGCCAGACCCTATGTAGGTCCCCATGTGTCAGCCAGACAGCCATGTTGAATTGGGTTATGATGCTCAAGAGTGGCTGATGGTATTCACGCTACTCCACTGTACGCACTCTGGCCGTAACCTTTTCGACTAGATGATCTCTGGAGATGCTTCAGTCCCACTCGATGTCATGAGCAGACTTACTCATCCAGCTCTGGCCCATGGAGGTCTTCTGATCTGGCTCCGATTATGCTACAGCCACGGTTTCTGACTAAGTATGAAGTTCAGCTCAGGAGAATTTGGAATAAATTCCAGCTTAGACCCTGACATACTGTAAAAAATGTATTATGGAGCAGGAGATTTTAAGATGTGGGTGCTCAACAAGTGTTAAGAGGTTGCAATATATTGGCATGGCTTACTATTTAAGCATTCAACAGATTTAGCATTTGTTTACCTGACAATTCCCAACCATTACCTAGCTGTCTCCTGTTACATGACAGCTACCCACCAGATAACACGTGCAATTCGTTCGAGACAAATGAAGCCAGCCAAGAAAATGTTTTCAGGGCAATAATATCTACTTCGGTTTGTGCTCCTTGAGAAACGCTGGAATGGCGGCAGGGACTCTGGCAGTTACTTATCTTCAGCCTCATCATGCCATCTCATAATTGGTTTCAACTAGGCGTCGGTCGTGAAAGTATAATTCCATTTTTACCTGCCTGGGATATTTTCTGATACATTTAGATGGGTCTGTTTTCTAAAATCTAGGCAGACTATTTCAATTTCAACCATCACAGCCTTGACCAGGCAGATACTATGGATGAATTAAAGAATTTGCATATTGAAAATGTTTGTGTTTGGTATTTTCTTTAACCCAGAAGCTTTATATTATGAAAAGTGTGAATGAATGAGGGCAGTTCAAGTCACAGTTGGACTTTTAATTTTGCAGAGTAACAGAACACACTTAGGAGAGTAAAAACTCCCTTAATTTCTCTATATAATCTTCTGCTACACTAATGCACTTAACCCAGCGTTTCACTATCATCAAAGTAGAAACCTTCCTCAATATGCCCGAGCCATGATCGGATTGCCTGTTTAACGTCTGAAACGCAGGCCTCCTTTAATGACCCAAACATGCGGAATTCGCTTGGAGTGAGGTCAGGACTGTATGGGGGACGTGCCCATAACTCCCAGCCAAGTTCCTGTAACGTGCAAGTGGTGTTGGTGAATGATTGTGTGCACAATCCATACTGACAATTGCATCACCGTACTGTGATTGAAATCTTCTGTAAACGTCAATCATTTTTATGTCTTCATTCACCAGACATTTCATTATGGGGTTTGACTTCAACACTGCTAGTCAACAAAATGTACTGAGAATGCTTCTATTTTAAAATAATGACATCCATACCTTCTATTTGTATCATATCGACTAATTAATCAATCATTTGCTATACAGCTTACCCTGAACAGGAAGTTCTCTTCATATGGAAAGTCTGGGCCCGTTTTCACAAAGCTTCTTAGAATTCTCCTAGAGAGCTCCTATCTTAGCTTAAAAAGTCCTAGCTGGGAGTCCTAAACTAAAAGTGATTTAGGAAACTTCTCAGAGCAGCTCTGGGTAAGGAAAGTACAAAAAGCTTTTTCTTAGTGAGGGGGTGTGGTTGACCCTGTTGCTAGGGAGGATGCAGCAATTCAAGGACTGTGATTGGTTAATAAAAAAATAACCTCTGACCTCTGCAAAGGTCTTAAGAAGCAATCTTTGTGAAAATAGAATATATGGTAATAGAACAGACAGTGAAATCATAATGTTTGTATATAAAGAAATTGTACAATCATGACTACAGGGTACTTTATGCAAAGTTTCTGTTATAGGCTAAATATCTTAAAGATAATTGAACAGCCAAATGTATACTATATTTAAGTTCTTACATTTATTTATCATAATGATTGTATTACTTTTAATCTATTTCAGATTAATGGGAGCAAAATGGCTCAGCTTTTACTAATTTACTGTACATGATTGCAGGACCGGCTATTTAAGTTGCTTTTTTGGATGGTACAGTATGTAGCCAACAATCCAAGAGAGATGGAAGGAAGTAAAACAAGAAAAAACAAATTGGATAGTAAAACATTGTTTACTTTTAGCTTTACGTTCAGTGTTTGGAGAATATTTCCTCTTTCCACCATTTTGTCCTCTGCTATAGAAACTCTTAAACCTCCTAAAAGTCCTCCTCTCCACTCTTAACAATTTTTACCTTAGAAGCTGTTTTTTAGGGCTAAGATATTTCGTATATTATTTTTATCTTTACTAAGATTTATCCCTAAATTTAAGGGGAAATTCTAAGAAAATGTCATGAATTTTCTTAGAATTTCATCACTAGGAGCAACTTTTAGGCTTAAGAAGCTTTGTGAATACGGGCCCTGGAGCATGAGGAGGGGTACCAGTCCATTGCAGAGCACACAAACACACACTCTAACAGGCAACACTACGGGCAATGTGGAAATGCCGATCAGCCTACTCTGGATGAATTCGGACTGTTGGAGGAAACCCATTAATCATAAACACAGACCTGAAGTGGGAATTAAACCCTTGACCCCTTAAGGTGCGAGGCCACAGTGCTAATCACTAAGCCATTGTGCCACCATTCTATTTTTATTTGTGTTTATAATATTTATTCCAAATATTCAGTTATGTAATTACTACCTACGGTCGGCTATGTATGAAACACTCACAAGCTAAAATTGTTCATTGTGTTAAAAAATAAAACATATAAAACAATACAAATTTTGCATGGAAAATAACCTCACAGAAAGCTGAGTATACATTGATGGCAGAGTGAAGGTTGACGCCTGGGCGGTTTGACTGCAGACTAGCAAACAGAGATTTGCTGTGATGCTGGCTGGACACGGCAGGAAGCTCATCATGTTCTGGGGAGTCTCGATTCTCACACCGAGTGTCACTGCTGTGCCCTTGAAAAATGTCCCGCTGTTTGAAAGTTCTCAGGTTTTCAATAGTGGGGGTTGTTTTCAGTTGTTGTTGTTTTTTTTTTTTTATGCACATTTTAACTTTGCTTCTATGAAAGACAGGAAAAAGGTATCAGTAATATAGTCACGTCCCTTCCATAAAAGCATCCTACTGTACATCATCACTGTCACTGGTGTTTATGGGAAGTGATTAAATAGGTATACAGTCTTATTACAATAATTATATACATTACAAACTTCATTTACATGTCACAGGTACTCTTTTAAAAAAATACGAATCCACAGTTGTTGTTTTTTCATTATTATTATTTGCTTGTCTCATTTTGTTTTGTGTTTATGATTTTTACCTTTGGGGCAGTGGTAGCTCAGGCGGCTGATGATCAGAGGATTGCCGATTGGGGCGTTAGGGATTTAAACCTTGTCGTTGCCTGGTTGCCAATGTTGGGCCCAGAGGTGGGACGTAACCGAGTCCATTTACTTCGTTACTGTCATCAAGTACATGATTTGCATATCTGTACTTTACTTGAGTAGCTTTATTAAATTATAGGTTTTACTTTTACTCCACTTAAAAGTCATGCAAATGCTGTACTTTTACTTAACTATATTTCTGCATGGTATTGCATTACCTAACCCCAATGGTATGTAGTAGTAGAAGTAGGACTCTCGCCACCTGCTGACAATTATGCGTAAACGGTTTGAAATCAGAAAGATACTTAATAGATACTTCAGTTAATTTGAAGGTGAGCACTTTTACTGTTACTCAGGTACACAAGTAAATGGAGCACTTCTACTTTTACTTGGGTAGTATTTGCTCTAGGGAATCTCTACTCTTACTCCATTACAGGAAGTACAGGATGTATCTACGTTCCCCACCTCTGGGTCCTTAACCCCATATCCATACAGATTACCCCATTGTTGCTGGTACAGTACCAAAGCCCAGATGAGAAAAGCGGGGCATTGGGCATGCAACCCAGCACCTTACAAACCAGCACTGGAACAGAAACAACAGCTTTACTCACTCACTCTCATTTATTGTGTATCCAGCTTTATCCTGTATACACGGTCGTGGGGGGCCTCCCAGGAGACGTAGGCCGCGAGGTGGGGTACACCCTGGACATGGTGCCAAGTCATCGCAGGGCACACACACATACACACACTCACACGATCATTCACACACTATGGGCAATAGACACTTAAAATAGATTCTATATCTGTTTATATATAAAAGCTTACTGTATATGGACATTCACATAGACACATAGAGAGATAAAAACGTCCCTAGATCCGTCTTGCTCTGATAAGTTTGATAAATGCTTTAGTGTCTTTCTGTAAAGATTAAGGATTTGTGTAACGTGTCAGCCTGCCTGTATTCGTTCCTCGTCCTTACTGGTGCTGCTGTGTTTATTTTTTGTTATTATTTCGTTTAACCTAGCCATCTGATCTTAACGGCTCCCAGCTCGTTCATTTCCCGTTATAATCTCAGATGGTTTTACAAGCTTAGCGTCTGTTTAGAGGCTTTAAACGGCTGTTTCTTTTTTTTTTTTTTTATCTCGTCCGGCTCACTGCTGGCAAAAGGAGTGCGAGTCTGGTTACTGATATGGCGAGACAAATTTGTTTAAGAGCCAACAAGTTTAAAACTGAGGGAATGAGCCGAGCGCAGGAATGCCGAGTATGCTCGTTATCGGACGAGATACGAACGCTTTTAAATCCTGTTTGGCTAAGATATAGTGCTGCTTACATTGGCGGCGCTGTAATTTGCTCTGAAACAAGACAGCCGTCTTTTCCATCTGATCCTTTACAAGGCATGTGGTTATAGCAGAAAGCCTCGGAGAGACGCGGTTTTTTTTTTCCCCGGATTTTACGGCTCTGCGTTCATAATTTTGAGATGATCACTGGTGTAAAGTGTGAAATAACGCAAGCTGCGATTCTCATCAGTGTTTGACATTTAGCGGATCGGGGCCTGTTAAAGGCGATGGTGTGGAAAGTGGAGTAGATATGCTTCTCTTTTTCATGTGTCACTCCTTTCTGCCTGGGAGAGACTTATATTTTCGTCGTTGTTGTTTTTTTTCCCCCCCAGAGCCCTGAGACGTTTCCTCCTACACCGAGATGACAAAGCGGGTGGGTTGAAATGACGAGCCAGTTATAGGATATAATGCGAAAAAGTGTCTTCAGAGCAGATGTACTGCAACCTGGGACTTAAATTCATATCTGGTCTCATTTTTACTCTGGATAGTTTCACTCCATGAGTAAAGTGACAGTTAAATAAATACTTATGTGATTACATCGTACACCAAGGCATGCCGAGTCATCTCTCCAAAAGACCTTTCGGAAAATAGAGTTCCATAAAAATAGTGAATAAAAGTTTACTTTGCAAAAGTGTCAATAGAATGTATGGCAACACATAAGCATTTTGTTTAATGCTTATTTTTAGGTAGTTTTATTAAATATGGGACGGGATCCTGTATCTGTGGTTAGCACTGTCACCTTGCACCGCCAGGGTCTGGGTTCGATTTTCACCTTGGGCTTTGGAAACAGTTTCATTTCAGCATGTCCGACTGTTTTATCGACTGTACAAACATCAAGCTATTAATGGCCTCCTGCTGAAAAAAATGCAAAAAAGAAAAACAAACAAAAACCCATAAACTCATAATACACAGGTTTCCTCTAGGTACTCTGGTTTCCTCCCACAGTGGAGGATCACATGCAGATTGGGCTAATTGGCGTTCCCAAATTGTCCGTAGTGCGGTTTGTGAAAATGGAAATAAATACAACCGTAATCACCATTGGCTTCCACGGTTCCTAGCTGGACTCCAGAGGTTTGTAGATGGATAGATGGATCTTGTATCTGTGACAAATTAAAAGAAAACTCAATATAAAGTATCCTCACGGCAAGAAAGGAAAACTATATTCCAAATTCCAAAGGGACGCCTTAATAAATTTAAGTGCAACAGATCCGTGATATTCATCTATTACGTGTTTGTGGGTTTTTGTTTGTTTGTTTTTTTTTTGTAGTTTTTTTTAAGCAGTAGGTCATTAATAGCTTGATGTTTGTACAGATAGCTAGAAGAGCAAATACACCCACAAATTTGTTCCAGGAAACAGTCGGACATGTCTGGGAAGCTAAGAATGCTGAAATGAGGCATGGAGTGGCTGTTTCCCAGCCTGATCTTGGACAACTTTCCACCGCCTGTGATTATGGAGTGCACTTCATATTCATCCGTCAGTAATGTGAAGACGCTGTTCAGGCCAATAGCCATGTGAGAGTGTGTGAGAGCGAGAGATGGAAATATCCTTAAACAAATCCTCTGTGGTCTGGGACAGAAAGCCAAATTGCTCTGACTCACAAACACACACACACACACACACACACGTATACACACACAGAGTGCTGCTCAATCAGGTCACATGACAGATCAAAGTCTCAGCGGGTGACGTGAGCCACCAGGATCCTGACGGGGGGGAAAGAGGGAAGAGAGAAAGCAGAAGCAACAGGTGGGCTGGGATAAAAGATGAATTTGTATGAAAAACAAGACGGGAGCATGCAAGGACACTTCTGCAAGAAGAACGACTCTTGAAGATGTTGAACTGGTGGTCTAAAAGTGGGCTCTGCTGAAAAACAACTTTATTCTTTTGAATTATGGTTCTGACACTCATGATGTACTACTGTTAAAGTCGGAATAAATGTTTTTATTCATTCATTCGTCTTCAGCCGGCGCTTCGCTCCTCTAACATCATGGGTGATCTGGAATCTTTCCTGGTCTTGAGTCATAAAGACACAGTAAATGGAGCTGCACAAAGATCAAACCGTACAAGTTCAGAATTAAGAAGAAAGCTAGTTTTACAAACAAATAATCAACAAACAAGTAAACGAATAAGATTTAAAGTAAGTTGTAAATATGCAACATGACCACAGGAAAATGGAAAAAACATGTGATTAGAGGGAAAAAAATCCTTTGTTTGTTTGACATATAGTCGAAAAAACAAAGGATCCAGTAAATACGATTTTATTAATAAGATTGATGAGTAACATACAAACATGGGCACTGAGAACAAAATAGTTCAGAAAGAAATATAAGAAAAAAAGTGACATAAGATTATTTACTTTAATTACATTAGCAAACAAGAAGACAACATTAAAACCAACATTTAAACAATTAATCAAAAAAACATTTCAAATACACAAAACAACGATAAAGCAATATTTTAAAATTTTTAAACACCTACAGACAAACTAACACTTAAACTATAATAACATAATAAAGAAACAATTAAATAAAATAATCACTTAAACAAAGCAACACTTCAACAGACCACTGCTTATACAAATAAACACCCAAATAAAGCAACATGTAAACAAAGCAACACAAAACAAACACTTAAACAAAGAAACGCATAAAGAAAGCAACACTTAAACAAATCACTACTTATACAAAACAACAATCAGTAAACAAAACAGCACTCGGACAAAGCAACACAAAACACCTAAACAAAAATATATACTTAAAACATTTAAAAAAAAAACATAAACAACTCAATATTTAAATAAACCGAAACTAACAAACCAAAACTTAAATAAACCAGCATTTAAACGAACCATAACTTTACCAAATTACCAAACAAAATGAATGCCTAAACAAACCAATTCCTTAACAAATCCCAGTTAAACAAATTAACACATAAACAGGCAAAGACTTAAACAAAGCAAGACTTAAAAAGGCTTTACAGACTTACTTTATCAACATTATCTGCCGAACTCAAACATCAGACTGAATCTTTTGACATAAACGATTCAATTAAAATCGAATTATTTGTACCCTAGAGCTCCTTGACACTGTAATATATAATTAAAGCCTTCATGATCTTTATTTACTTCTTTCCCAGGTTTGAAATTATTTAATTTGTCCTTAACCTAGATGCGTCTTTTTTTTTTCCATCCTAAAACACCTAGCATTTTTTTTTTTCATCTTTCTCCGTCCCTGAGTTGTTCTAGATGTGACCTGCTGAACTCTGACCCCCTCCCTCTGTTTCCTGCACTCAACAGGAAATTAATTACAACCCCGCATGTGACCGGACAGGCTCCGAGCTCTGTTCGTGCCGACACGTCAGGCCTGATCGAGTCCAGCTACGGCTCCGTGGCCGGTGGGTGAAGTTAGCTCTGAACATTAAAATAACACGAGGAATTCCCACTAGTGCACGAGTTGAGGAGTCACTTTTTTTTTAGGACCGTGCAGGTGATGCTTGTGCAATTACTCAATTACAGGAACCGTGGGCTCTGACAGATCGAGGTTCTGCTGAGCTTCAGAGCGACTGGTAATTTGCTCAGGTTAAAAAAAGAAAGAAAAAAAAAAAAACCTTCACAAAAAATAGCCACAGGCGAAATCTTTGTGTCACCACCTTTCAGGGCGAGTAATGGAGACCACACGGAGGTAAATTTCTGACTTTTATTGCTAATTCTTCACGCGGCCCAGCTGAAACCGCTCACTTACGTCACGTGCTGTGTATGTGGCTGGAAAACAACAAGGCATCTTTTTTGAGACTTCCAGAACTCTCAAAAGTAAGCTTCGTGGTCTTGTGACGTACAGATGGTTATAAATAAGGGTGAAAGTCGCCAGCATCAATCTTTTATTGTTTTGCTCCATGTTTAACAATTGATGAATCCATTTTGTGGCAAGAAAGAGAGAGAGAGAGAGAGAGAGAGAGAGACCTACTGTTGGTCAGAGAGGGATGTGGATGGAAAGGGGAATGAAGGAGAAGGGGGAAAAAGGCAGAGCCGACTTATTAAAACAATGTTGAAAATAAATCAGACGGAGAAAGAAGAAGAAAAGTGGAGAGAAGGAGCAGGACGACATCGCCGCGGTGTGGGGTCACGCAAACATATGGAGCCATTACTCAGTTTAACTCAGGGTTAGTTCTCTCTCTCTCTCTCTCTTTCAATCTATCTATTTTCTGTCTCTTTGCCCTTTGTGTGTTTCTCTTTCCCTCTCTATGCATCTCTTTTTTCTCTCTCTCTCTCTGCTTATCTGTCTTGGTTTCTTTTTGTTTCTGTCTCTCTATTTATTTAGTTTCTCTCAATATCTATGTCCCTTTTTCATCAGACTATCTGTCTCTATCTGCATCTCTTTTAAGTCTCTCACCCTTTTTATATCTCTGTTTATCTCTCCGTGTCTCTCTCTCTCTCTCTCTCTCTCTCTCTCTCGGTCTCTACCGCTTTCTTTTTCTGTCTTTGTTAGTCTTTATGTATTTGCATTGCTCATTGTCTGTCTTTCCTCCTCTTTCTCTCTCCCTCTCTTTAGTACTCTTTATGTGGCTTTGAGTTTTAAGTTCAAGATCTATATATATATATATATATAATTGTATACTGTATATTGCAATTAACAACAGCTAAAATAATTTATTAATAATTAATACACTACAAATGAGTAAACAACACATTAACCCATTTGTGCATTTTTGCCTCAACTAACTGATTTCCAGTTCCAACACACACACACACACACACACACACACACACACACTGGACATAATAAAAAAATATCTGCTGACGGTCTGGAATATTCTTTTCTCTGTTACTGGGTTATTATATCATTACAGTAAAAAGAGATGATGAAAATTATAATAACCTAAGCAACTCTAAACGACTCAGAGACTCTGACGTGCCAACCTTACAGACAGAATTTTATAATAATGCAAAAACTATTTAATAATAGTTCTCTTGGCTCACAAAAAAAAGTCCATGTTAAAGAAAAAGCAAACATGAACAAAATTGTGTTAGTCTTTTGCCTTGCTGTAGCAGAGTATACAGTAGTGAGACATCTATCCCTCAAAAAGGGCCTATTACACAAATTTATATTTTAGTCATTTAAACACTAAGATGGGTCTCCAGTGGGTACAATAAACAAAAAAATGATAAAGGATAAAAAAAATGCCTGCTTTTTATCCTTTTGTTTTTAAACAATCCTGTAACATTTAGTTTTTCTCCCATTGTTTCCATGGTTTGTTAATCAGCAGTAACACATTTACAGTACGAGGCAAAATTTGGAGACGAGTTTGGATTTATTTTCAACATTCTAGGACATTCATTCATTCATCGTCTATAAAACTTTACCCTGTGTACATTGTTGTGGGAGCTTGTATCATATCCAATCCACCCACAATCCATCGCAGGGCACGCGCACACACACACACACACACACACACACACACACACACACACACACACACACACACTAGTGCGAGTCCAACGTGCTAACCACTACACCACCGAGCCGCCTCATTCTAGGACAATAGGCTTTTGTTTATTTCAAAAACTATAAAATAAAAAATATAGAATTATGTAATTAAGTAATTCTAACAGTAAGTTGTTATTTTAAGACATAAGGGTCAGCTGTTCTGGAACAGTTCTTGCAAGAACAGTATTGTCGGAAAACCCACCATGATGAAACTGTCTCTCATCAAGACCTTCCCAGGAAAGCAAGACCAAAACTGAGCTCTGCTGCGGAGAAGACGTTCATTTAGAGTCACCAGCCTCGGAAATCACCAGTTAACAACCAGCCCTTATATGTTACAGTCATTGTTACAGTATGTGTGACCTGCGTTATAAACATACTTCATTAATTCCTTTTCTTTAAGTGAACGCATCATTAAAGTTGCCATCATCTTAAATAAATACAATGACAGTAAAAAAAAAAACAATAATGAAAATCTTAAAGCAAACCAAATTCCATCATGACTTATTTCTCCAATTAGAACCAAATGACCTCCTTAGATCCGGTAGGAAGTTAAAAAAAAGGTCCTATCCCAGGTAACGGTTTTAAGTTTTAAGAACATTTAATAAATGTTAAGGGTCTAATTGGTTTTTAAAAGTTTTCGGTCTGTTTTGCTATTAACTGGGAACATCTCATACTAAACCGTAGAGGTTTTTCCCACAGAAAAATAAATCACTATAAATCACAAAGCCATCTCCTATCGAGCGTTTTTATAATTCTCTTTAATGAAGAGTTGATTTAAGATACGCTCGCTTTTATCCTACACCCAGAGCTGGTATTTCCTTAGAAATCATATCAAATATGAAATTTGTGCGGCCATTCATTTGGATGAATTTTAAAAGCACTCTAATAAATGGCTTCCACCAAACACTAATCTAAAACATTATGAGTTCGTGAGCAGAGCTGAAATTGCTTAAAGAGATATTGTTGAAAATTGGACTCGGTAGTGCTGCAAAGGTCAAATTCATCTATTTTCTCATCAGGGGCCATATAGAGACAGAGAGAGACAGGGAGAGAGAGAGGGGGGGGGGGGGGGGGGCAGATGTGAGGTGGCTAGCACATCAGCTCTACACGTGTTTGTCCATGGAAATTTACTGCTGACTTCGCCCAGTGGCTCGGGTGAAAAAAGGGCCAGGGTTCTATTTGATTAATGAGCGATTTCGACAGAATCGATAAATGTAAATCACAGCAGGAAAACTCCTTCAAAGCATGGTGTTACTCCCTGCAGATTCACCCCCGCCGGCGTCCAGCACGGGCATGCGTCTGTCAAGTGTCTGCCCTTATTATGTGAGGAGAAATGAGAAGATGTCTGAGACAGCAGGAGACGATATCAGGTCTTGATACGTGAGTGGAATCGCGTATAAGTGTTTTTGAATTGATTTCTACTCAACGGCAGTAATAGTTTGTTAAACTGTACAAGGTAAAGAAATAGACCTCTGTGCTCGTTTTGATTTCCAAATATTATTTTTTAAATCGTAGAAATTTGGCTGCACTTATCAGATTATTAAAAAACACATTGTCTCTTTATTATAAATGATTTATGATTCTCAGTGATTCACTGATAAAATTCAATTGACCAGATTAGAGAAATCAGTATCGCTGTAGGGATTCGATGCAACTCCACTGATCATATTGGACTTTATTGTGCAGAAGGTAACAGAACATGGTTATGAGAGTTAAAAACTCACTTTAGTTCTCTATATAATCCCCAGCTACATGCATGTATGCGCTTTGATACCATCAAGGTAGAAAGTTTTCTCAGTATGTCAAAGTCGTAGTTGGACTGCCTGATTCACGTCTAAAACGCTAGCCTTCCAAAATCTTCTTCATGGGCCAAACATGTGTAAATGGCTTGGAGCGAGGTCAGGACTGTAAGGGTGATGTGGCTCCAACTCCAGCCGAGTTCCTGTAATGTCCAAGTGGTGTACAGTTCTCACAGACAGATGTGTCCCTTCCTCATGTTGGTTACAAGTTATCTGATTTTAAGGACCAGGCGTTCCACTTGTTAAAAGTAACTTGATTGCAGTGGGCGCCGAAACATCAGTTTTACGAATTCCTTCACCAGACACTTTATCGCACGTTCTGATTTAACTCGAACGTCCCACGTACAGAGTGACTATTTCCTTTACACCACTGATGCTAGGTGGAGAGTGCTTCATTTTTGTACACTAATTTACAGGCATTTCTCATGCTTATAAAAAAAGAAGAATCTACATGCAGTGATAATGACAAGTGGAAAATTTGGTAAAGAAAAAATTTTCAATCAATACCTCCCTGCACCCCGCCTTGCACCCCCAGAGTCGAGGGTTCAATTCTTGCCTCAGGGTCTGTGTGCATGGAGTTTCCTCATGCTTGGTGGGTTCCCTCCGGGTACTCTGAACGGTACACCAATTGGGTACACCAATTAGCTTAAATGTCCAAAGACATGCAGATTAGGCTAATGGGTGTTCCCAAATTGCCTGTAGTGAGAGAATAATTGTATGAGTGTGTGTATGTGTGCCCTACGATGGATTGGCACCCTCTCCAGGGTGTAAGTGTCCTTGGGATAGGCTCCAGGCTCCCCTGGGTGATGGATCTACACTGCTTTACCCAGCATACAGAATAAAGTGATATCTATAGACCCTGTATAAAACTGTAAGAAAAAAAAGCATTTGGATAAAATAAGCAGACTTTGCAAATATGCATGCATAGGACGATCTTTGAAGAATCTCAGAAGACTTTGGCAAGTGATTACGAGGTTCCTGCTCTCTTTTTCCAAAAATCTCACTATCCTGAAGTTCTTCTGTCATCCATGATTTCCCAGGTCATCCACTTCAGCTGGTAGGTAGTCAATAGTTTTTCTTATTGGCCTTATTTGTTTGTCACGCCCTTGCGTGTGCTCTTGCCTGCTGAGATTCTGCTCTCCACTTCAGTCAATTGCTATTCGTTCAACCCCACTCTAAACTTACCTGAGAGAATCCATTCTAAATTTGTCTAAACATGGCCCAATCGTGAACCCACTGCATGAGTTCTTGAAAGCACAGAATTATTTCGAGACACAGTTTTTCCGTGGTGCAAAAGCTGGAAAATCCCGACTTGTGAATTTTTTAAACCTGTGGGAATCCCAAGGAGTGAGATATATACAGTAATTATAGAAGGGGTATATTGACCATAGCTACAAGCTATGTCATGTCGCACCGCTCTGCTAGCTACGAGGGGTGTTCAAGTCTTAAATCTGTATTTAAAGTACTGTATGGTGACGAGACTCCTAGCCGCAGTAAAACATGTGAATGTTGCAAACGTTTTAAAAAAAGGCTGTACGTCCATGAATGACGATCCCGGCTAAGGTAGCGTGAAGCTCACTGCCGTCGTTCCCATGAAACGACTCAGCAACTGGAATGCTTGGTCCGTGAAAATCGATGGATAACTTGTCTCCAACTTGCGGAGGAGACGCATCTGTCTGCGGGAACTGTACACACAATCATTCACCAACACCACTTTACAGGAACCCGGCTGTTCCCATATTCCCCATACAGTCCTGACTTCGCTCCAAACCATTTCCACTTTTGGGGGCCATTAAAGGAGTTTCTGGATGGCCAGTGCTTCAGGCTCTAGTGTACTGAGAAAACCTTCTACCGTGATGGTATCCCAGCACTAGTGAGACACGGGGATAAGTGCAACAGTGTAGCAGGGGATTATATAGAGAAATGTGAAGTCCTGGTTTAATAGCATTATGTCCATCAGGAATGGCACCAGATGATCGATTAATTTTAAACAAATAAAAATAGAGTAAATATTGCAATTTTTATTATACTGTATGAGCTAAATGGTGATATGACCCCAGCACTGTTTCATTCCTGGTTTAAATGGCGTTTTCGGGTAACTTTTATTTCCTTATAGAATTAGCAAGAGGTCCCGAGGCACGTCCTCTAGAGTCACTTCACAGACACGCGGTTATGAGCGTTTGGGATAAACGTGCTAAATGCTTGGAATGACTTTCTCAGCTTTTCACAGTTTATCACACTACACGTCCTCACCAACCCTAGTGATACCAGTGCAGGAGGAGACGCTGGTTATACAGGAAATGTGCAAAACCCTGGAGCTTATAATGGTGGCGGTTGTAAGTAGGTGTGTGTGTGTTTGAGCATTAAGAGGCTATAACAAAATAGTTTATATTTAGTATATTTAGGTGCAAATTAATACATTAGAATATCATCGAAAAGTTGATTTATTCAATTCAATAACTGAAACCTAATATATTATATCGATTCATTACACACAAACTTGTAAAGAATGTTTTCATTCAAACTGATATAGTTTATTTATTTTTATATTAATGATTATGATTTCCATTTAATTAAATCCCAAAAGTCAATATCTTAAAATCTTTTTGGTCTGTATTTATAGATATTATTAATAGAATCCTGACTATAGTTGAGTTCTATGAGCCTGGACGTGAGGTTTTCACTTGAATAAGAACGATGGATAAAACAGGAAGGTAGAAAGGCTCTACCTGCTGTGCGAGGCGCTCCCTCACATGACAGGATATATGGCTCACAGCTTATGGGGTCAACGGGGTCACAGGGAAAATCCCAGGAGTTCCAGGATCACAGGACATTTGATGGATGGATGTTTGTGATAGAAAGAGCGCCCACTGGTGGTGTGCAAGAGCACTGCGGAACAGACAGGTGATAATTAAAGACGGTAGACGAAGAGATATCTGTGTGTGTGAGAAGTGTGTGTGTGGGTGGGAGGGGGGGGGGCAGTTCACGTTCCTGGTCAACTCTCCATCACTGTTATCATGATGTCTCACACACACACACACACACCACCTGCCTTTGTTCAAGCAGACTGAGTGCCACTGTCCAAATGTTTGGACAGACGCCGACGGAAATAGCGCAGCGGCTTCCTTAATCTCTCTCCAGCAAACATGACATGCTAACTGACCCCTTACATGTGTGTGTGTTTCCTGGATAATGTCCATTAAAAATACTCAATTATCAAAGTTTCATCTCTTTAATAACATGTCGGTATATAAATGTCGATGCTTGCTCTGCCTCATTAACTTAATTAACTAATAATGACAAAATTCTACAATTATAATTGTCTAATTTGTTAAATTATTAGTCCTTGTTCACGTCCGACTTTGCACGTCCAGGCAATCGTTTGATCAAGACCCCATGTGTGTGGTCATTAGGAGCTATGTTTATACTGTACATTATTTGTACTTTGAGTCTTGGTATACCGCGTATTCTGTACAGGGTCACGGGAGGCCTGGAGTCTATCCTAGGAGACCTCGGGAGCGAGGTACCCAACCCTGGATAGGGTGCCAATATAATGCACACACACACAAACACACACACACACACATTCATTCATGCACTACAGGCAATTTGGGATTGCCAATTAGCTGACCCTGCATGTCTTTGGACTGTGAGGAAACCAACCAAGCATGAGGAGAACATGCAAACTCCATGCACACAGACCCCGAGGTCGCACTCTAATCACTGTGTCAGTGGTTACTTTATTTTTGGACTATGAATGCTGTTTCCAAATCCTTAGAAATATTGAATTTGTTTTGGTTTGGGCAAACATTTATATTATCTGTAAATGTTTGGACTCAAATGTTAATAATGGTGGTCCAAATTTCATAAACTGGAAAAAAATACAAAATGACTTTGCCAATCAATTTATCATTTTTTGGTGGCGTTAAACTCTATTGTTAATGCAATGTTTACCAACATTCAAAGGCATTGCAAATGATGCATGAAGATGTCTTGTGTATGGAAAACGCATGTACAACATGTAAATGTATTTCTTTTTTCAGATTTAACAAATGAATAAAGGACTTTAAAGGGCACCTACAGTATTATGCAAATTATTTTGGGTATCTTTTTTCGGCATTCAGTTTGGATTTTCAACAAACAAACAAATAAAAAAAAACATTTCCTGCTATTTGTTCTTTTCCTAATTATTCTATTGCCCGGTGCTTAAACCAGACAACTGGATTTTATGTGACCTCATATAAGAAGATCCTCCTTCCCCTGGATTGTTGCTTAACTTTGCAGTTCTCTAGAGGGGCATGGCCCAGCAGTAGCTCATTTACATAGACACTGAAATGGCGTGTTTAGAGGAGGAGTGAAGCAGAAGGAAATTTGAGGTATAATATAAAGATTATATATAGCTTATATCACACTCCACCACTTCGGAGGAGCTCTGAGACCTGTGTCAACGACCTTTAATACACATACAGTACAGTGTACGCATCCAAAGAAAACGTGGTCTCTAATCCATTGTGAGGAGTGACAGGGTGTTTACTGCGACAATTAAAAAAATAAAAAATACACTACGCAAGCTTGGTTATTTGAAAACACACATACGGCAGTGAGTGTGTATCGAATCAATAGTCTGAATCCTTCCAGTCTGAAGGGATCTTTAGAAAAAGCTCACGAGACCACCTTGATATTTATAGTTTTTCAAAAAGCAGGCATGTACCTCATCCCACTTGTTGTATTCTCTCCGGACGTCCACGTGTGTTTGTACGTGTTTGTGTAAGCGTGTGTGGTAAGTGTGTTCATAGGAGTCTATTCCTCAGGCCATTCAGCTCTGCCTCTTCATCACAGGTTGTCTCCTTAGCAACAGTGGAGTGTGTAGTGTGATACTTAAATACATTTTTAAAAAGCGTGCGTGTGTGCGTGTGCGCGAGCATGTGTGTGTGTGTGTGTGTGTGTGTGTGTGCATGCTAAGACGTGAAATCAATAATGCTGCCTGGCAGACGAGTTTAACTATGCGGTTTCTGCAGTGGCTGACGGCGAGAAGGATGCGAGAGAGGGGTGGGGAGGGTGGAGGGGGGGGGGTTGAAGATGAAGAGATGAAGACATGGGGCAGATGAGTTCAGCGGGTCATCGTGTGAGTTCACCGGTGACTTGAGTGGGTTTATTTTATTGATTTACTTTTTTTTTTTTTTTAAAGCTGTCTGTGCTCACAGCTTTTACATTATGCATTAAGAGGAAAGATAGAAAAACAAATGGACAAATGAGTAAATAAATAATTAACAGAATGAATGGATAAACAGATAAACTTGAAAAGGAGTCGAGAACGGTGTAATATTTAGGAAAGATGCGTTGTTGTTCTGTCGCGTAAGTGGATTATGAAATTACGACATGCTGTAATCGTTCTGAAATCGTTAACGTTGGTGCAAGAAGAAGGAAATACTATGGGTTACACAGAACCTTTACAGACTCTGTAAGTTGGAACAGCAAATTGCATCTTCGTGGTGTTAACCAGGGTACAGACAACGAGATAAAAAAAAAAAAAAAAAAAAGCTAAACACCAAAAAATCTCTCTAGAGTAATGCTTTTTGGCTTTCCGCTACTTAACTCAAGCCTTTTAGAAACATCGACACGGTGTAGAGTTTCGCCCCTGGTGCGCGCACACACACACACACACACACACACACGTAACCCCCTCCTTCGCCCGGCTCGTCGCAGGGCCACTTTCAATTTCAGAGCTGAATCGCAGGAGTGCTGCGCAATGTCAAGCAGGAGTGCAAGCAGGAGTTAATCATTGTGAGATGGCTAGGCCGATAGGACTGTGACTAATTTCTGTCTTTGCTGGGAGGGTGATTAATGCCAGGGCTCTCAGGCCGTGGGAGATAAGCTCACTCCTTCTGCAGGATAAAAACAGACCACACTTATCAAGGGCAAGAAGGAAGGGAGGGCAGGGGGAGAGCGGGAAGTTTTGATGCATATGGTCATAAGCAGATATGATCGGTCGTCTGTGGGGCGATCCATTACACTCACCAAAAGCCCCCCCACCCCCCCCTTCCCCAGACGGATATAATATGATCCGGAGCGGACACAAGACTGCGGGGAGAAAATATAAAAGAACCCTAGAATCTCATTGTTGCAGATTAATTACAAACGTGGGGTCGAAAGAGAAGGTAGAATGATAGATTTTTTTTTTTTTTTTTTTGCCGAGGGCAAGGAGGACCAATTGAGGGCAGAAAGAAGTTGAGAAAAGGACAGAAGATATGTGAGAACTTAATAGGATTGGAAGCCAAGATTGCAAAACAGCAAGTTGTCTCCACACAGAAATGTTTGCTCCCTGCGAGCTACACACTGACATCTGATGGTTAAGTGGAGTAAATTAATTTGCTGCATACTCCCCAGAGAGTCATATTCTCTCCTCTTCTCTCTTTTTTTGAGGTGGAAAGAGAGATTCTGCGGTTAGATGACTGGCTCCTCCTGGAATTTTACACTCGCTGCATCTCTGAGGTCGAACAATGAGCCGGTTGTGATGGATCCTCTGCTGTGACAAGAGACTGTAAGTTACCCAACCGCAGCTTTCAGCTCCCATTAGCTACCACAATGCCTCCCCCCTTAGCCAACTCTATCTAAAACATGACAACTGTCATAAAACTGCTGTGGGAACTCTACATATCGGAACGTCAACGATTTAAAGATTTTGCCACTTGGTGTGGTTTCTGCTCGAACCCGAATATAGGATGCGTACTTAGGAAGATGGATTGTCACTGCGGTCCCAGGGGGCATTTAAAGCTAGATTTGACTAACAGGCCCCAGCGGCAAATGAGTGCTGTGTAAATCTGTTATGACTGAGGTCTGAAATGTTATTTTATATTTTGCTATTGTTATTGTCTTGCCAATTCCTAACCACTATCTGCTTCTTCAACAGTTACTGATGTTACATAGTAGAAATTTCTCCTCGACTGTTCTGATTGATTGTTCATGCACATGAATTCTCCAACACCACTTAACTTTACATTTACATTTTTTTTAGCTAATGCTTCCATGGAAACAGTTAAGACACAGTTTATGAAATTATGTTATACAAGGGCTTAAGTGGGGCAGCCTGGCCATGCTGGGATTTGAACTCAACTACATGTCTTGGTAGTTGGTAGCTCAACCCCTGAACTACCACTGCATTAAAATCCATTCCATTCCATTACCCATGCTTGAGTGATGGAACAGAATATTGTTTGGTCTTGTGGTAGTTAAGCTATTGAGCTGGTTGAGCTATTGGGCTTCTGGTTAGATAGGCATGAGTTCAAATCATGAGGATTCAACCGGTAGCCCAATAACTCAACCATTTTGAACCATTTTCAACCACTGAACTACCACTACACCAAAGTCCATTCAATTCCATCACACATGCTTGAGTGCCCAAAAACACATATTGTCTACTTTAACACAACTTTAAAAATGCCATCATATTCTACATTAGATTTCAAGGTCAACAAGCTTCCTTTAGGGCTGCAATGTTTCAACCACTATGATTGCAGACTGTTGTTCAATGCAATACTACTCAACATCCTTACCCATGATAGACTACTGGGGCTCTGATAGATATATGAGAAAGGAATACCATATTTCCCAACAAAACAACAGGAATTGCTATATTCTATCAGATTCCATTCAAAGTTTTGGATAGATCAGGATTCCGGACTATAGACCAAACGTACAGTATTGCACCACTCAAAAGGAAAGCTTTCCCTTGGATGCATTGGGACTTAAGAGAGGTCCTGCTATGCGATTCTTCCAATAAATGCTTCCTTGTTTTTGTTATCCAATTAGAAATACATTTTAAGTAAGTAATATCTTGACTATCTGCAAGTAATGGAAATGAGGAGCAGGTGAGGTTACGTGAGGATTGATTAGAATCAGAAATCCATTTGAAGTGGTTTTAGGGCCTCGGGATTGTTTCTGAGACCACTTGAACCCAAGACCTGGTTCATTTTGATCAGTGAGAACACAATTGTTTCACGCTCAGAAACTCTTCCCACAACTCCGAATGGGTGGTCTTGAGTACAGTATGAGCATGCACTAACTAGCCTTACACAGCCATATCTGATAAAGTAGGAAGGCACTGGTAGGTTTTGAAATTTTATTTCTGAAATATCAATAATATAAGGCATAGTCGAGTCTTCGAGTCACCCATCAGCTTTCAACCTACCATCCCCTCAAAGAACAAGGCATCAAGACTTTTTTTATTCTGGGAACCTGGTCTGTTTCCTTGGAGCCCCTAGAATGGCTTAACTTGACCAAAAATGCATAAGGTATGAAGAAGATATGCAGCAAAATTATTAGTACCCAAAGGATGGAATGAACTTCAACTGGCTGTTCAAACAGCTGAGTTACTGCCCTTGGCCTTGGCCCCAAAGTCTGCATTATATCTTGTTCTCTTCAACCTTCTAGATCAACTTGATTTGACTCACTGTTAATAAAGATACAAGAAAGGCATACGGTGAAACTCTTCTCTGTCCTGGCAACCAGATGGTGGAGTTAACTTCCCTTGGCTGTCTAAACAACTGAGTCACTGGCAGCACTTAAGAGGGTCTGAAGAAATGTCAGACAACATGCACCATAGGATTTGTCCGAGGAATAACTGAAACCAATTGTTTGGATTTGTCAATTTATCATTTCATAGTTATTTTTTGTAGAAAACATCTAGTTAGACCCTAAACCATTTGTACTGTCATGTTTTATTGTGTGAATTCCTTTGGATGCTGCCATCTGCTTAAGGCTGTAGAATGAAAAAGGAAATAAATGTTTAATGGATGTTAACAAGGACCGTGGTCTTGTTTGGTCATGCGCATTGCTATGCAGGTGGTCACTGGTGCTTTCTCGCCAAATGTCTGCCCAATCTTCTAATTAAACCTAGCATGCGCTCCACGCTCTCACACACCAGCCTCTCTCTTTAGACCCATCACATGGCCATTTAGGCTAATCCCTTGCACCCGAGAGCTGCCGAAAATAAGATGTCAGTGGATTTCAGACAGCTTCGGAGCTGTCAGCGTTTCCCTTTAGCGACACAGGGAGAGAAGGAGAGAGAGAGAGAGTCGAGCACATTAAGCGACCTGCCCATCACTGCTTGTGCTTTATAGGCTGGCTAAGACGAAGAGGCACTCTTGCAGAATAATGGCTGAACATGTGCAGGAATGTGACATCTTCTGTGTCTTTCCTCAGGTTGAATGTGACAAGAGTTGAAGCGGACATTCACCACGAGAGCTAATCCTCTGGAGGAATGTGGCCTGACACGAGGTATCGCACACTGTAATTTAGAAAGAGTCACAGGAAAAGTTCCAGGTACGATGAGCTGTGAAAGGGCAATAGATTTATTTCTACTCCAAAAAAAAAAAAAAAAACACCTTCTTAAATTCCCCGCCATTGCATTTGTGTGTCTGTACATGTCTGAGTCCAACAGACACATCTAAAGGAGCATCCTCTGTGCTGAAAGTGTTGAAAGCCCTTGAAGCGGTGCAATAAGATACACTGCTAAATGGCTAAATGGAGCCCTATTATCAAGCAGAGCACTTTCTTTTTGAAGTGCCCACACCGTTCTTGCCTCCCCACCATCAAACCGTGCCCACTTAGGCTGGGACTGTGGCATTTTCGCGTCATCAGGGCAAGTGTTGTGTTCCCTTCGGATCCGAACCTGCCATTATCCAATCATCGATGTCATTTTATGGGCTGAGTCATATGATACAGTGGTCTGTGTTTAGTGTCTCTATTACAGGTCAACGACTTAACCGGTGACTCAAAAGGTTCAGGCTTCTTCAAGGTGGTTGTGTATGTGTGTGTGTGTACACAATTCTGGCAGCAGATGTTCATTTGTGCACAGAACATTTCATCTTTCTAAATCCGTTCAGCCCTTTTTTATTGATGCAATATGCCACCAGCCTCCTGAGCATGACACGACACACTCTCCTGCCCCTCGTACACCTTGTTTTATTAAAACCTCCGGTTGGAAAAAAGTGTGCGCTTCAGGGAAGAAGGCAATTATGAGAAGCAAAGTGGGAAATCATGCGAAAGAAATGATGACATGAATTGATTTATTTATTTCTTTTTGTCCTAATCCACATGTAGTGGCTTTGGATAGAAATTACACACAAGGACAGATAAGATTATCTGACATCAAAAAAATACAAATGGAGAAAATAATGAAAGCGCCAAGGATTTCTGAGACATTTAAAAGCTTTAAAATAGAATGCTGATGGAGCTCCTTCTTCAGCTCGCCGTGCGTCGCTGGCTCTTAATTGATTACTCGGTGCTTGGTAATTGATTGGCTTGAAGTCGCCATGCCGAGAGTGGAGGCAAGAAGGAGAGCGTGGTAAGGATTAAGGTATGAAAGGAGAGCAACTTCTGCCCTGAATAAGGATGACGCTCTCCTGATTACTTTTGAGGCTGCAAATTGCATCGGAGAATTCGAGAAATTCCACGGGTATTGTTTCGAACGATATTACTTCAGCCTGCATCGCACGTTGCCACGGGCAGATATGATGGAAGTCACGCGAATTATGAAGCTCTGGGAGGAATGAATCTGGGCTGAGGTGGAGGTGGAAGTGGCGCTGGGTGTGGGTGTAGGGAAGGGCGTTGCTAGAACAATTTGTCATTTATGCCGAAAGACTCATTAATCTCATATTTCTCTGTGTGAATTTGGACCATCAGTGAAGAATGGAGCGATCGAGCGAAACGAGAAAAGGGAATGGAAGAACCAGAGGGTTGTGGATTGGGGAGCAGGGGGGGCCTGGGTGGCAAATTATTTGGTCCTCATCAAACTGCTACCTGATGCTGATGTCAGAGGCAGGACGGATTATGCTGTAGCTGATTAGATCTCAGGCGCTTTGTTCTTCCTGATAACACGTTGTTATTATTATTATCAGAGACATCTTTTCATGACTGATGGGATGAGTTAAGAGAAAGGGAGGAGGGGGTTGGGGGTGCAAAGTGATGAGGTGACATTGAAAGCCTTAATATCCTGACCAAGACAATCTGTCTCACTCTCTCTCAAGCACTTTGTGCAGAAATTATAAATATTGGACCACACCTCACTCAGCAATCCCGCTAAAACAAGCCATTAGCTAATCAAACACTTTTTTTTCTGCCAGAATGAAACCTAAAATCGGTTTTGTTAAAGTCGATTTGCCAAAATTCTTCCAGCACTGTTATTTTTAGCCTTTTTTTCCCCCAAACAAAGTCATCAACCTGTCGTCTTCTACAGCTCCTGCTCAATATTGGTGCTCCAGGTCTTTGATCCAAAAAGAAAAATCTCAGCCCAAAGGTGAAGACTGCCCTGTGTAATAATATCAAAGCCGAAGCTGTAAGTGGCTCCTTTGAAGCTCCCTCCCTTTTTTTCCCCTGCTGACAGGTTTTCCAGACACTGCCAGGGGAACAGTTGTTAGTTAAGACGGTCTGAGCCGTTAGCATCACTCAGTAATTCACGGCTTGTCCTGAGGGGGGATGTGGTTTCAGACTTGTCCTCAGATACACAGCCGTGACCCAGCTTTGAACTTGCCACTGACCCCTGCACTTCCTGGCAGAACGTTAGCCTTGACAAGTGACCTTGAGTCAGAACTGTCATGTCTAAATCAAACTTGTCCAAGTTCTAAAGGCTGGGTCACAAGGTGTGATGTGTGTGAAAGAATCCTTAAAAGTACATTAAAATGTTTGCATAAAAGCAAGAACAGACGAATGAAGGCCATGTATCAGTGAAGACATTACTTAATTTACTCCTGAAGAAAAAAAGTGACCAAGACGATGAGATAAACAATGGCATTATTTGTATTTGGTAAGAGCTTTAATTACATGCGAATGTGTAGATCCTAACCTGTCAGAAAGAGTTAGGAAACTATCCACGACTGATGTTTAATGGCCTGAAAAAAGGTTTTACAGGGTAGATTTTGCACCACTCACAGGAAGTTTTAAAAGGCTTTGAGGCACCAGAGCAACCTCTCGCACTCCATCACTGTTCGACTCTCCTCAACCATTACGGCAGGAAAAACCAACTATAACGAGAAAATATCTACTTTCAGCACCAGGCTGCAATTCGGGAAGCGTTTCAATCCAGTCTTATGCGTGCACGGTCAAGAGAAATTATGGAGGAGTAGCCAAAGCTCCCCTGTTCGCATGTGGTAAGTGTAATTACAACATCAGATAGTGATGTGTGAACGTCGAACGGCTGTCTTGGGAAGCATAAAGCTGCTGAAATGTGGCTTTAAGATGACCCTTATCTGGAAATACTTCCTCTGTCCTCCAGTCTTGCAATTCTCTGGGCAGCAGTAAAACGAGCATACGGTGTCCTGCCATTAGTCCTTTCCTCATTGGAGACATTAAGGCTGTGGAGGTACAGTAAAGTTTTAAGGCTTGTTTTCTCACTTGATCAAGAAGAGTATATTACTTCCTTAAAAAAAACGCAAAAATACATAAAGGCCAGACTTGAGTAGAAAAAAAGTGGGAATTGTTGTTATGTTTTGGTGTGACATTATTACCACTACCCAGATTCTGGGATCCTTTAAAACCTGACACACTGGGCCATCAACCTTGACGAAGCCAAACCTTTACAATTGCCATAGCATTTTTATGGGCCCCATGGAAACTCAGAGGCTCTTGCAATTGTCTTTACTTACCCCCCTTAACAGCACCCCTGATTACTACACCAAAGTTTAAGTTCCTATATGGAGAGCTAAATATATATTTACATTATGGTAGTGTGGAAGGCATTAACAAGAAAAAAAAGACTTATTTCACCTCTTCTTAATCACATCTGCTCAGCTCACCACTGCATGTCAGAATCACAGGCTTGTTCAACCACAACCCCATTTATTGGGGGGGTCCTCAACATTCAAACCATCTCCAATCTCTAAACATCAATACTTCTTCAGGTTGGCAGCTTGATGGAAACTGGCAGGAAATTTTAGCTAGTAAGGGTGGGGGAGAACATTTTGGTTCCCTCAAAATGGCAGTAAACAAAGAAATTTATCGTATAACAGATCACGCTGCACCTGGTGGACACGTGTTAAAAGTCCATTTTTATGGTTGGTGGTTTTTTATAACATGAGTTTGGAAGAAATTGATGGTGCCTTATCCAAGGCTTCCGTCCATATGTTTTACTTTCATAACACTGACATGCTCTTTCCCTCAGAGCCCATGTTGCAGCCTTAAGCAAATTTTCCCTGTAGTTACTTTGTTTTTTTTTTCTGGGACAGATTAATATTCGACATAATTAGACCAATTTCTGTAATTGTAATCTTTCCCAGGAGACACATGAACAAAAGAGCCTACTCGAGAATTGACAGAATGGCAACGGTGGAGAAGCTCTGGGGAACAAAAGCAACTTGTTTGGTTACATCTCATGAACAATGTAGCTTACAGGGACAACTATCGAAATACATAATGGTCAAAATGCCATTTCCTCGCTTGTTGTTTAATAAGATTCTATTGTTTTTGTATTACCTGAACTCCATAGCGGCCTGCAAGATAATGACATTTCCTTGTTCCTCGTGGTGCTTGAAGCCACCAATTCTAGATAAGGGTCTGGTAATGGAGCATCTTATCTTAAACTCTATGACTCCCTGGCCTTTTGAGGTGGAGGTCCTTTTCTGCAACACCAGACGTATCGCATTACACCGAAAAGCTTCCGCATGCAGAGAGTTCTACACTTGCAGCATTGATAAGGTGGGTTTTTATATAGCAAGTGACCTCAAAAAGGGGACTACATAAGTAAGTAGAGGTGTTGGAAGGACTTGTGGCTGTTCTTGCTGATAATATACTTCTTATAGATTTTCTGTGCAAGGTCAGAGTACCCGCTGCACAATGTGAGCTTGGAGAAAAATCCACAGCTGACTCTTGCCCCAAACTGTACAATTGAGTTGTCTGCTTCATGACATGCTCATCATCTATAATAGGGACGGTGTCAGGGCTAGAGAGGTTGGATGTAGTGCACAGTGTGCTGATCTGCCGCTAAACCTTCAGGCCCCCTCAGGCATTTTGGTTACTAAGTGCAGAAGTGCCTAAAGCTGAGTGTGAATCAGATTCCTTAGGGCTTTGGCACTGGATCTCATAAATACTGATATGTTCCTCTCCCAAGACCTTTCTGGAGTTCCTGCAGTCAGAGTCAATCTTTGCATACAGGAATGAACAACAGCAAAACCACCAGGGCTACATTGTTATTGTTTTATTCTTCTTATTCTACAGCAACTTGCCAACCACATACAGTAATTACACTATGTGGTCTTTATGCATTTACTTATACTTAATGACATTGAAATGTTAAGATGATTTTCCGCAAACCATGGTTATAATGAGTGGCTATTTGAGTTACTGTAATCTTCCTGTCAGTTCAAACCAGTCAGGCCATTCTCCTGTGATCTTTCTTGGTAGCACTGTGGCCTTGTGTGCATGGAGTTTGCATGTTCTCCCCGTCCTTGGTGGGTTTTCACCAGGTGCTCTGGTTTCCTCCCAGAGTCCAAAGACAAGCTGATTAGGCTAATTGGCATTCCCAAAATTGCCAGTAGTGTGTGAGTGTATGCATGCTTGGGGTGTCCCAGTTTGTATCCCACCTTGTGCCATGTTAAGATGTTTTGAGTCTAACCATTTTTCTCTGATGTCTTTTGTCAACAAAGTTCTTTATCTGCAAAACCAGCAATTGTTCTTGTTGGCACCTGTAACCAACGCCAAAACCGATGTCACTCAGATTGCTTTAATGTGAACATTAACCAAAGCCCAACTGATATTTCCATTTTTATGCAAGTTGCTGATGCCACATGTTTGGCTGATATGATCATTTTATAAATATGGAATTGTACATATTCCTACTTCAATCCAAAACATCATATAGATTATATTCAGTAAACATTTGATCCTAAACATCTGCTAATCCTACATTTTATCCAAACTCGTAGGTAGCAGCTTTCCACTAGATGTTGGAATGTTGCTGCAGGGATTTGATCCCTTACAGTCAGAGAAGCATTAGTGAACCCAGGCATTTCAACACCTGTGTCAGCAATGGGTGCGCCAGAAATAGCTAAACCCACTAATGAATTCAAAATGGGATGGACTGGATGGTCTTCAGGATGGAACAATTTGCATGTTCTTTGTAACATGACAAATGGAGAACAGAGATGGTATGACTGCTTATATGCATTAAATAAGTGATAACAGTAATCAAGATGTTCCAAAAGATTAAATGTAATGAAACATAAAAACATAAATGACATAAGAATCGTTGGAAACATTTGGTACATTTTTACAGACCTACCAGAGAGATCTTTCTGACAAACTCTATGATTGTATGGAATACTCAATGCATTTTCATGACAGAGCTCCTAAGCTTGGACAGTATAGTATTTATGATAGTCGACTGAGGAAGAAGGTTAGAAGCATCATCCAAGACAGAAACTGGCTACAACACCCTGGCTAAAGGTTCAGGGCAATTAGGTCTCACTCAAACAGACTATGGAATAGCTTCTTTCCCAAAGCTGTGGCCCCAACACACCTACTGTACTGTACTGTATACACACTCACAAACTCAAAAATACTATAACCAAGCTCTGCAATATGTCAGCTTGTCAAAGGCAAATTAAACGTGCCTCTATAACTAGCCCTGATTCTGTATTAATTTTGATTCTGTTCAATATGAAGTTATGCAATTATTTTTATTTTTTTTATATATAATTTCCTTACCTGCATCTAGTGCACTTGACTAAATGGTGCTCTTTATTTGCAAAATGATTTTCTTATTTTTTCCTTTGATTTTATTGATCAGAGACAAAACAAAAGTTTAATGTACCCGGTATAATTATAATAAAGACATTATTATTCCTAAAACCACTGCAGTAGCAACTGCAAGAAGCCCGTAGTTGATGATTTTCCTGTAACAGCACACCCCCTAGTGTTTTATACCTTCCATATGTTTAACATTCAGTTGGTAATTCCCAGTCTTAACCACCCCCCAACACACACACACATGCTTACACACACTTATATGCATTGACATGAAGAAATAGTCAATCTCTATAGGCAAAAGCTTTATAATAGAAGGATTATATCAGTGCACCCGAAACAGCACTCTGCGATTTATAACTGCTTCTCCAGTTAACCGTATAAAACTTTCAGCTTTCTGGACACATAGAGATGAAAAGAGAAACCGAGAAAGTCCCGAAGTGGCCGAGTGAACTACTCCCTGTCTGCAAATGAATACTAGGAGAGAGGCAGAAATGAGCTTGATTTAGGAGTCCCTCCTCGCCACTCCTCTCCCATGTTCAGGGTGGAGTGAACGCCTGCATCTCTTCTGCATCCCATCAGCTTGCACGCCTCTTAGAACAGACAAAGAGACGCTTTGTTTTCCTGAACTCAGTGGATGTTTTCAAGTGTGCTTAATACTAAGAGGTCCTAAAGGGTTCTTGGTGGAGTTGAATGGTTTTGGAAATGTTTGATGATAGAACTGAAACATGGAAACTCTACCTTCCAGGAGGTTCTTTGCAATCTTTAAAAATAAAAAAAAGAAATTGTTCATATATGCTGCCAGCTGTTCTGTGCAGTCTGTAGGACAACATATGTAGGAAGGACTTTAATCAAGTGTGCAAAATGTCTTGCACCTCCAGGGTCTGGGTTTTTAGGCCCCAGCCTTTAGATCTTTGCTTGGAGTTTGCATGGTGCTTGGTGGGTTTCCCCCGGGTACCTTTTTCCAGTTTACTTCCACAGTCCAAAGATTAAGTTTACTGCCATTCTCAAATTGCCCGTAGTGTGTTAATGCATGTGTGAATGTTGACCAAAAGTCCTACCACGGTCATAAAAATGGGTGATCACTATTGTCCTCCTCAGTTCCTAGTTGGACTACAGAGGTTCCTTGATGGATGAATTGATGAATGGATTCATTTAGCTAGTTGTTAACTTTATGAAATATGAAATAGTCATAATATGTAAATGTCCAATAAACAAAAATGTAATAATTAAAAACAAACTCACTCTTGTAACAAGCTGTATCGTGCTACAAACTGAGCTTGCTAGTTTTGCAACAAAATAACATTATTGAATTGTATAAGCTGAAATTATATTTCTAGCTACGTATGTAGCTAAATATGTTACAAATTGCTTCACAGAAAACAAGGTTCGGTGTTACCTCGGCCTACAAATTTAGGCGAGTTCTTAATGCAATGTTTTGTATTGCAAAACGCATTTTCCTATAGGAAATAATGGAAATGCAGATAATCTGGTACAGACACCCAAATATATTACCAATATAACCAATTTCTAACATCAAGATCACATTTTTGCATATAAAACAAACAAAACATTCAGAAAAGACATATAAATTCCCCTTTCCATGGGCTGCTTTAAAAATTAAACTTCGTTGGTGGCTCCATTTTTTTCTTGCTACCGCTCTTGCTAAAATTCTTGGGACTCAGGGTGCTACTGTCTAATGTCTTCACCAAATCTTGCATCAAATGCAAGAAATATGCAAAAGTATGTAAACCCACTTCACTTGGCTTTCCACTGGCTCAAACTAAATTTAAACGTCTACTGGCCATGCATATAACTTCGGTTTGGCTGGGTTCGTTTGCTCGTATGCCATGTTCTGGGGCAATTGTTTTTAAAAAATAAGTTCTTAGTGCAAATATTTGTAAGGCGGACAGTGTATGCCGAGGTCAAATATTTTGTCCCATTGTGATACAGTTAGATGAAGGGGATAAAGTTGGATATTGGACATGAAACTGTCCACATTTACAGTACAAAGTGAATGAAATTCATTTATTGGAATCTATGTAAGACTAGCTGACTCATGTGGCCAACTAAAAATACTAGCTAGATACTACTAGTATAAAAGTCATGAAAAAAAGGACAGAAAAGGCCATTTAAAGCTAAAAATCGGTATAAGCTGAATTCTATGAATTTTTTGTGTTATAACTCAGCTATTAAGAAGATGAGCAATAATACAGGAGGGTCTACAGGCTTTCTTTGGGTCCGTCGCTGGGAATAAAGGTAGGTTCAGTGCCTTACTAATGTCTTACAGTTCTAAAACTGACAAAAGTTAAATAATGCAGCTTTAAATGCGGTTCTTATTTTGTCCTGCAGCTGTTTTAATATACAGTATTATACGCTGTCTTCTAATGCTAATATTGATGGCTTTAGCTCAATATGGATCAAGGTTTTCTGCAAAGAAAAAAATAAATAAAAGCAACATCTCTATGCACAGGCTTCAGTTTGATTGACGGCCGGCTGACAGTTTTTTCCCGCACCATCAGAATGCAAGATCTCTGAACGATCCTCCAAAAGCTGATGAAGAGGTCAATGCCATACCTGCCTGCGAGGTATTTCTGTAGTCCCGGTTTGCTTAAGAAAAGTAACACACACACACACAAACACAGTCTTTAAGGCTTCTGATTTTGCAAAGCTTTCAGGAACAGAAGCGGTTCCATGAGATTTGTTCAGCTTCAGCTTAGTGTGAAGATACTGACCACGAGGATGTTAGAAGATCATCTTGCTGGTATGTATTCAATTGCACATACAGTACCATGTAATAGTAGCCATACATATGTCTTAAATAAACACTAGATGACCTTAATGGTTGAAGGATGAATGCCAACTATATTCTTAAAGGAGTGTATTTTTTTTTCACAAGTCACTTTTTAACCCGATACATTGAGATGTGTTCCTATGAATAAAAAAAATATTAACAACCTGTACAATACCTGTTCTTGTCCTTTTTTATTTTTGCATTGCTCAGGGTTTAAACACTAAAGATCTCCTCACTAAAGTAACCTCATGTAAAAAGACATCATACTGTACATACCCCCCCACCCCCGCGCATACCCCCCCCCCCCCCCACCACCACCACCACCAACTCCAGCTTGTTTTTCAGCTCATCATCCTCTATCAGGTATAGACGATGGAGGGATGGAGTCCCCACAATGCCGTTCAACTACTCCATAATAGCTGCACTAGCAGAATTTAGTTCTGAAGAGAGTGTTACAGCGGGGCTTTAGTCTGTTAGACTTGACCAGCTCTCTACCTGTACGCCCGGCTCAAACAGATCAACTTCTGATGTGAACAGTTGGTGGTGGATCTAAAGACCTTTCCTAGAAGATTTTCTTTCAGCAGCTCATTGCATACATTGGGAAAGAAGGAAAAAAAGTGCCGGCGATTGATGCATGCTTGATCTTTTTCAGCGTTTTACATGCCCTGCTCATGGCAAACCTGTCCAAAACCCATCAGAATTCAATAGTAAACACTGTCTTTAGGAAAGTAATCCAAAAGAAAAGCATCACCCCCACTGCCGAATTGTAAATGAGATCGTCTCCGGGCTCAGCAGGTACTCGGAATTGCTTCTATAAATACACAATTTCATTCTTTCCAAGGAAATATGCTGCATGATTAATAGTTCTACCTGTCACAGGTGGAACATTTTTAATCTTTTTGAATACCCCTATGCAACCCTTTTTTATCTAAAAAAATAAAAAATAAAATACATAGCCAGAAAAAAAAGGGCAGGAATGCTCAAGGAAAGGATAAGAAAATAATAATTTCATTTCAGAGGACAAGCACCTTTTATTTATTCACAGGACATAACAGAAATACTTGTCAAGTCTGTTTTCAGAGGGCCTCGGGCACAGGAGTTGGCATTCGTTCAGATCTCCTTCACTGATATCTTGTTGATATTATGTTGATGTTGCGGTTGACATTTATGTAAAGGGAACGTAGGTGAGATGCGAAACACAAACAGATACTTGACAAGCCGAGGAGCCCTCTAGCTATAACTAATCATCTGAGTCGTTCATTCACCGTGTCATTGTTTTTATATATATATATTTTAAAAAAAATGTCATGCTGCAGTTTCTCAATCTGATCAAAAGTATTACTTGAGACGTGCATGTAATAATAAATTTACATTAGCGCCGGCTGAGGTAACCTTGTTAGAGATGGAGAATGGTTGTGTCGTTAAAAAACGTTCGCTTTGCCAAAACATACAACTGCGCACAGACATAGACAAACGTTCACAAGGTCATTTTTTATTTATGTGTTGAGTCTCAGGTCAAACTTTTGATTGTGCAGGATAACAGAACAGAGTTATGAGAGTCAAAACTCTGAGAGTTTTATTTCTCTATATAATCCCCTGTGGATCACTTACCCCAGTGTTTAGATAGTTTAGAAAGTTCTCCCAGTACACCGGACTGTCTGAAACGCTGGCCTCCCAGGAACCCCTTTAATGGCTTAAACATGTACAAATATCTTGGAGTGAGGATCAGGACTGTCTGACCTCCTGTAATCTAAAAGCGGTGTTGGTATATGATTGTGTGTATAGTTCACACAGCCAGATGCCTCACTTCCGCTTTTCAAGGACCAGGTGTTTCCCTTGCTGAAATGTTCACAGGAACGATTGCAGCGGGCTCCGAACCGCGTTTACACCATTCAAATGTTTTACTGCAGCTAAAAGTCTCATCACCACACTGTGTTTGAAGTCTTCTGTAAATGTCAATCAGTTTAATGCCTTTATTCACAGGGAATTTCATCACGAGTCCCAGTTTTATTTGAGCGCCCCTCGTAAAAAAAAAAAAAAAGACAGTTTGGATCACTTTAGCCTTTTCTGTTTTTACACCAACTATTTCAGTGTATCTGATTACTTGTGATAGGAAACTGATTTGTTATCAGGTTCTACACAGAATGATCAAAAGTTCTTAGGTTTTGCAGTGACACTATCTGGAACTGAATTTAAGTCCAAAGAACTATAGTAGGTGTCGCCTTAATCTGTAACCCTTTTAAAAGTCCATATGGAACATTAGTTAAGGGCTATGTGATTCCAGAGTCTATGCCAGGATCACACACACACACTCACATTCACACACCGGTTCACACTTGGAATACTGATACAGATATGATGAGTACTGGATCAGAAACCCAAAGGCTGTGATGTACAGTAGCGCCATCATCATCATCATCATCATCGCTCCTTCCACCATTAGTGCACGATTCCCATTCAAACGCACTTACTGTAGCATTAGCATGTACTCTAACTGATCACAGATCACAGCTGACCTAATTTGTGCTGGACTCGCCGTTCTGCGTCCTTCATGCGGACAAAGTGAAAGAGCAGACGCAGATGGTGGGTTATGGGAACCGGCTTCAGCGCAGACGTTGTCAGAATGAGTATTCGGTGTTAAAAGTAGCAAGTGCTCAGGGAGGAACGGGAGGGCACACAAAAAGGAAAGCCTTTGTTTTATGGACAAGTGCTTGGCATATCAATCAGGGATGAGTTTGGAGTGTAAATTCGCAGCTTTATAAAAGACTGACACGGACATCTGAAAAACATTCAAAAGAAATCTCTACTTCCAGAAAACTTTCAGAATATTCAAAAGCGTAAAAAATTAGATAAGTGTTGTCCTAAGTTCAGGAGTATCTGCTGCATGTGGTTAAAGAAGAGCCTTTTATATACATGTACAGTATATACTGCATGCAATGATGGAATGATCTGTTGTTGAGTTCTTCACTTTTTCATTGTGTGCGTGTGTGTGTGTGTGTGTGTGTGTATACAGTATGTGCTGCCTCAGTGCAACCGTTTGGCTGACTAAGCTGAGCTTTATTAAATCTTGTAGCAGTCCCCTAGAGGCACTAGAGATTAGATTGAATGTGTTAATAGTGTGTGTGATACCATAGACCTTTAAACACTATAGAGTGCCGGAGGTCATCGAGCCTCCAGTCAGCACGTGTTAACATACAGTACACACACTTTTTTTATTTTTTATGTTGTTCTTGTTGTCGGAGCGGTGATATAATTTGACAACCGCTTTGTGCGCTGTGTATTCCCGACCGAGCGTTCCCACCGTTTCCACTGATAGCTCCGTAGCGGTTCAGTTTCAGTAACACCACATTGAGATGATAAAGGCTGTCAACATTTTATAATCCTTTTCCCACCCATAACACTTCACTCCATTTATCTCCAGTTATGTGCCATAAGGTTTTACAGTCACATACAGACCTACAGTTTTTTTTTCTTATTTTACAACCTTCTCTTTTGTGGAACCAGATGTGGATGAAAACGGGATCTGCTTTTTTTTTTTTTTTTTTTTTTACTATATATTTTCCATTCCTGCAGTCATCAGTGGCTTTTCTGACCCTTTGGAGGAAACAACCTCGATTCATTCCCCGGCCAAATACCACTCCCTTAGACATACTGTAGTATTTTAGACCACACTGCTCTTGAATCCTCTTGTTTCAGAAGGCTGGACATTTGCTCATTTAAATGTATGAAAAATCTGCACCAATTATATAAATGCTGTGTGAATGGAATGCCCTGCCTTTCATAACCTTCACAGCATGTGTCTTCCATCTTACAGTATTTTAAACCACAGCCTTATTGAACACACTAAATGCCGCCCCAGTTATTTAAATGGCTTATGAACAGGATAGTCTAACAACCATCATAATACATTATTCTGCTCATTTTTCCTTTTATCTACATATATATAATTGTTCATTTGTACATATGACCATAACATCTTAATATACTGTATATACCTATTATCTTTACCTACATGTAAAGATAATGTACTGTACTGTTAATTTTTTTTGTATCCTGTTTAATCTTTATGGTTATTGCCTGCTTATAGTCCATTTTTGTTTAATTGTATTATCTATTCTACATATTTGCTGCTATATATATAAAATAAGTAAGTGAGTGAGCAAATCTGTATACACAAGTACAGTAAGTGCACTTCTGCTAGATGCATTTCATTGCTCATTACCTGTACTGAGTAATAACAATAAAGATGCATTCATCTAGCTAATCTATCTATTCTAAGATATTTACAGTGGGAGTTAAAGTCAAACTGGGACTTTTGATTGCGCAGAATACAGAACACTCTTATAACAGGTATAAAAAATCCTTTATTCCTCTATATAATCCCCTGCTACACTAATGCACTTATCCCTGTATTTCACTAGTGCTAGAAAGTTTTCTCTGGAATCATACTAGGACTGCTTGCTACATATATGAAAATGCTGGTGTCAATGGAGCTTCTTTAATGGCCTTTAATTGTAAATAAAGGCTTGGTTTGATCACCTCTTTTTTTACAGGACAATGCACAACCTTAAACTGTCCACTACACCTTTTTTTACCATTACATTTACATTTTACATTACAGGAACACGGCTGAAAATTATGGCCACATCCCTTGTACAGTTTGACCTCGCTTTAAGCCATTTCCACATGTTTGGGCCATTAATTAAAGGCCTCCCTAGAAATAAAGGTCATTTTTACTCTTTTATTCTGCACAATCGAATATCCCAGTTTGACTTGAACGCCCACCGTAGCTGTCAGGAAAACAAATTTATTTCAATTTGGATTCTGGTTGCATTGTTTTTTTAGTGCAAGTGAGCGCTCTTTAATCAACTAATCATTCATGACTACTGGTAACAAGACACTGTTTTTCAATTAATTACTTTTATTTTAATTTGAGACTAATTATTTAAGCAAAAATAAAACAAAAACATAATAATAATAATAATAATAATAATAATAATAAAAAGAATAAAGCTTTAAAAATACCGCTTTCGTTTCGTTTGTTCTCAATCAAAAATGACACTGAATTAATTCAGAGTTTTGGCTACGGAGAAATATTATGCAAAACCTTACCAGTTAAGAATCGGATTCTTAATCGGATAGATTTTTTTCAGCAATTCATTGATTAATTATGCCTGGTTTGATATAATCCTGATCAATAAGCCTCGACTACATAGAATTGTACTCTTGTACATGCATTCCATTCTGATGAACAAAAAACATCCAGACACAACTCTTCTTAAACGGTCCTGTTTTATTAATGTATATGCATTTAAAAGATTGATTTGAATACACCACTGTTACACATGACATGTTCAACTGACCCCATGAATAGACTCCTTCTCCGATTGAGTTTAAATTCGCCGACCTGACCCCAGAAATTCAGCTTTTTTATTTTTTTTATTTTGGTGGATACGTACAGTACAATAGCTCAGACCTGCATGAGGCACCAGCCTGCCTGATTGCGAGGCCTATCATAGCTTATTAACCCTGATCAGAGCCGGGCACGGAATCCTCTCCTACCACCGGCCTCGACAGAAATCACATTTTATTCGCGTCTGCTTAAATTTACCGCTTTGCTGTAACATGTTATGAAAAGCATATAAAACGATTTGGAAGCCACAGCTCTATCTAATCCCTATTCAGTTAGTGGTGATGTGATGAAATTATGGGAAATAGATGATAACAATGCGTTAAAGGAGATTTCAGTCTCTCACCATCTGCTGGGGGTAATGGCTCTAATTTTATTATGGATAAATCGATTTGAAGTAGTTGCCTCCCTGTTTATCTATTAATGAGGGACGATTATTCCACCACAATGCAAATGCAGTGCTATTCTTAAGACATGATTTAAAGTGTTTTTTTTTGTTTTTTGTAGAGAAGAATGCGACATATGGTATGTTGCATAATCGGGAGGTTAATGAGGGGCAAGTACGAACAGATTGGCTAATAAACAGTTTTTGTGTCTGGAATGTAAAAAGTAAGTTTTATATAGTTTTTATTTATTACGCATGTCGATTTTTTCCCCTTAATTTTAATATCACCACAATATAACTGTTGACCCTGAAGGAGGTCTGAATGGGTGTCCATAGCGCAGTAATTTAAATTTCTCCCAAGCCCAATGACAAATGAGAAGATTAACAGTTATAAGTAATACCAAAGGGTCAGGGTGATTAATCATAGCAATGAAATGTAACTATCTCTCCAATAAGGTACCATAAGTCAGGGTTATAAGGGCTTGAAAGGTGCTTGAGGTGCAAAACCAAGCCCTGATTTAAAACATCTAGAGCTGCAGTTTCAAAGATTTATAGAATTAGCGGTGAACGTTACGATATCATTTCCATCCCCGGCCGGATATACGTATAAGAATAGATTGGCCGAGGTTTCAGAGTCAGATAATAAACGGCTGCTTAATGGGATTAGGCAGTCCTTGATTACCGAAATCAACAGTATGTCATGGACTTCACCTCATCCAGCCGAGGGTTAAGACTCTTGAAGGGACTTTGGAGTGTCACATGATGATAATAAAGTGGTGGTGAGAACTTCATTTTGCCATCATTGACATATCGACCTTTTTATATTTTGCATGCAGCTCTAAACTGAGTTCGAAATGATATGGGAGAAAATATCAGAGACGGCCAAACTGTACGTTACTGGAGTCATGAGTTATGATTTTGTCACAGTTTTTTTTTTTTTTTTCCCGAGACTATACAGCATTCGATCATTCTTTGTTAGCATGCCGTAAGTCAGAAAGTTCGCCGGAAGCAACAGGAATGACATTTAAAAAATTGGACTGTGTCAGTAAGAGATGAAGCACGCAACAGATGCTAGGTTTACAAGCAGGCAAGCTAAATTCATTTGTAAATCCGTCATGGGAGTGTTTTTGCACGAAATGTGATCTTTATAAAAATCTGCTTAGTTCTGAGTAACTTTCAACACTGTGTTTGTGTAGCTTATCTCATTCTGTTGTAAAATTGTGTACCGAAGCAATTAGACAAAATAAATGTGGTTTGCCTGAAAACGCTATTACAGTTCAGAAATAAGTTCATATTCCATAAACCCTCCTGAGTTTGTATAAATGTTTACTGAGAGGATGCAAATTATGTAATTTGTGACGAGTTACTGCAATAACACTGTCGAGTTTAAATTTCAACTGCATATTGAGTAAGAGTCATTTATATAAGGAGTGTTCGAGTTAAACCAGGACTTTTGATTGCACAGAATAACAACACAAAAAAAATCTTTATGACAGTTATAAAAACTACTTTTATATCTCTTTATAATATTTTTTCATAGTGATGCACTTATCCCAGCATCTCAGTAGTGCTTGGATAACATCAAGGGTGAAAGTTTTCTCAGTATGCAAGAGCCACTGCCTCACTGCCTGCTTCACGTCTGAAACGCTGGCCTCCCGGGAATTCCTATCATGGTGCAAAAATGTGAAAATGACTTGGGGTGAGATCAGGACTGTACGGGTGATGTGGCAAAAACTTCTAGCTGAGGTTCCACTGCAAGTTGGCAAAAGTTTTTTGTCGATTTTTAAGGATCAGGTGTCCCACTCGATAAATGTTCAAGGGAACAACTGCAGTGGGCTCCGAGCCATCTCAGCCAGGATTAAATTGTTTGCACCATTCAAATGTTTTATTGAGGGTAATAGTCTCATCACCGTAATGTACTTAAAGTCTTCCATAAATGTCAATCATTTTTACGTCTTTTTTCAACTGGGATTTCATCACGAGTCCTGATTTGACTTGAACGCCCTTCATATAAGAGTAGTTCAAACAAAGCAATCTGGAACAAATTCATAAATGAAGACAAATCAGTCAAAACTAACAAAATCAAAAAAACTAAATGGCATCCTATAAAACCAAAAAAGTGGTGACGTGTCTTTTGGGTTCGGTTATGTCTTAAATGATTGATAAATGAGGCCCATTATCGAAACCAAAATATTCATTAGTAAATAATATACTTTTAAATAATAAGCATCAGTTCCGAAATGGACTCTACCTAATATATGCCGTATTTGCTCTTACATTTCCTTGAAACGTAAGTATCATTGATGGTTCTAATACACGTTGTTACATCCCTAATATGAACGCGTTCATCATTTTCCCCCCTCCATTAATCAGCACTCATTTCACTGTAATCATTCACCTCACGCAGTTGGATCAAGCCATATCTCCTCTCATGAATATTTATAACATAATGCAAGGACTTTCTCCTCGCCTTAAAGCGAGACAATTTGGACCTCATCAATATGGGTTTGCAAGGACTTCTGGAAAAAAAAGGCACTTCAAAGTAAGTTGATCAAGGATTCTTTATGTCTGGATTTTTCTGCTGGTGCTCGCCTGCTCCTGCCTGTCTCGACACCCACTCCATCTCTCATTCTGTGCTTCTATTGACATATGTGAATAAATGATAACAGCCTGGGCTGTGGGGTTGATGACTATCTCAGAGGAGGAACCCACAAGAACAAGGCCTTCAGCTGCAGACCCAGAAGGGAGAATTGCAGAAATGGTACACATGCAGGGACACCTAAAAAAAAAAAAAAAAAAAAAAAAACTTTTCTAAAATGAAAAAGGAAAAATATTTCAATTTCTGCACAGGCTCCACAATAGATATCTCAGGCTTTTATAGATGGCAGTTTTTGCTCTCTATTTAGACATTAATCAGTTAATCCAGTTTATCTATCAACATTAGATGTGATATCTTGATTATTCAGTACATTTAGGTCGTCACCTGACTTAATTTTATTGCCCCATAACTTTACTGGGTAATGGGTTTCGATTCCCGGCCAGGCTCGATTCCCGTCTCTGTGTACATGGAGTTTGCATGTTCTCCCCATGCTTGGTGGGTTCCCTTTCCTTCCACAATCCAAAGACCTGCAGATAAGGAAAATTGGAGTTCCCAAATTGCCCAGAGTGAGCGTATATGTGTCTTCCCTGCAATGGACTGTCACCCTGTCCAGGGTGTACCACGCCTCATGCCCAAAGCCACCCGCGACCCTGAATACGAGATTAAGTGGTATAGAGTGAACATTACTGAGCCTTGACCTGTCCAACTGAAGTATCATAATACTGCCTCCATGTATGATGGTTGCATTATTGCATAAAAGTAACCAAACCACAAAAGCATCTTCTCCAGGTTCAGTGATGAGTTGCTGGACCTCTTTGGAATACTGACATTTTTTACAGTACCTAGATAAAACCCACCAAGCACGGGGAGAACATGCAATCTCCATGGAGCTGTGTCTGGCACCAAGCACTTTGGGTTGTAGGGTGGGGCATCCTTTGGGTAATTGATCAGATTGAGATCTTGAGAGTTTGGAGTAGAGGGCAGTAGCCTTGGGCTCTTTGGCTGCTGAAGCCCAATTCACTGGGTGTTCTGATGCCTTTCTTTCATGAGATGTTTTTCTGTGATTTGTGCTACATTGGCTTTTCTATGGGATCAGAGCGAATTGGCTGGGCTTTAGTCCCCATGGGCATGGGTGAGCCCATGATCCTGTCACCAGTTTACTGGTGTATAGTAGATAATCAATGTTAATGTCTTAATATTATGGATGATCAGTGTATCCTTGAATTGTCTACAGAATTTTAAGAACCATCTAAATAAACCAATAAAAGTATGTACAGACTTCTGGGGAAATTATGAAAGCAGGGGAAAAAAGGGATATTTATATAGAAAGGGAGCAGAATGGATGTACAGAGAGAGTGGGAGGTGTATAAGACATGGAGGAAGAAAGTCAAACCCTGCCCTAATTAGTCATCCCCGACACGACTGCTGAAGGATATTTAGCCACTCCAGGGCCTGTTCGGAACATTTTTTTTTTTTTAAAGCTCGACAAATATATGCAAATCAGGTGTGACATTACTTGCTGGAAGACACGCGCAACCCGAACATCGACTTCCTTCTCCTCGAACCAAGTTAACTTTCACAACTCCGTTCACAGTCAGAAGAAAATTCAGGCGTGAAGACTGCGAATGAGCAGAAGGTGAGAAACCAGGCTGACAAGGGAGGCAGCTTCATAGGCTGGGCGGTTCAGGAGAAAAGCGAGGAAGCCATGGCGAATCGAAGGTCATCGTGGTTTATTAGGCACTTGCAAGTTAATAATGCATCGTGGTGCTGATTGATTGTGCGGAGAGTCAGGGACAAGCACCAGGTTCATGGCTCTGTCTCCCGGACTGTTTCTGTCTCCGGGGGCAGGAGTGTGTACGGAGTAACCCCAACGCTGCTCGCAATGCATAATGCACCTATTACTGGCAAGAGGAAGCATCGCTGGGCGAAGATCTACAAGCCAAGGAAGGACAAGGAAGTGTTTGAAGTGTCTATGTGTGTGTTAGTGTTGGCTTTTAATTGTGAATCGATGTGTGGGAACTGTGGGGATTCGCATTAAAAAAACAAACAAGAGCAGTTTCACTAGATTTCACACAGATCAAGATGTAAAAAGCAGTAACCTGATGTCAAACCCCAATCTTAAATAGCGTGTCCGTGTGTATGTACAGACTTTCCACATCACCGTCTGTTTTGACCCCCAGTAGAATGACCCTTGAAGCTAAAACTTGTGCAATCCTTAAAAAAAACATATTCAAGCCTGCAACATGCAGTAGGAGGGCACCTCAGGAGGGCACCCCAGCACAAAATCATACACTACCTCTGCCTCTTGCAATGATTTTACATTTCGAGGATTTACGCAGCGAGAAGCTGTCCTTGTTTTTAGAGGCTATTTTACAGAGGTTGTACAGTATGTGAAATTACACCTCATAGAGAACATGTTCGAGCAGGAGTATTGATGATGATGATGATGATGATGATGATGAAAAAAGGACAAATATATAATGGGAATGCCAGAAAGTCAACCTTGCTCTGACATATACAGCAGACTGCTTCTTATGTAAGAACACATGAGTCACTTTCGGCGAGAGAGAGAGAGAGAGAGAGAGAGAGAGAGAGAGCAGTCTGTAGGTCTGTGTGCGCATGTAAAATGTAGTATGGGTGATTTATACCGCAGCGCTAGGAAATTCTGAAATCTGATTGGTCAGATTATAACAGATATGTCTGTAAAGAAAAAAAAATCAAAACACAGGTTGGTGTGTTTTTAATGATTTCATTCTAATGTGCTTTTGTTTCTATGGCAACAAGTCATCCATATGTGCTTCGTTAATACACCACAAAATATAATTTATCCGTTTTTAAGTTTGTTTATTTATTTATTTATTTATCCATCCATCCATCCATTCAAGTTCCTTTTACTAAAAGCAGGAAGATTTGATATGTCAAATCTGATCACTGTTTTTATTTATTTTTCATAAAAGATAAAGGAAAAGCTTCAGACTGCAGGAAAATTTGTTAACCATAATAACACTTCACATTCTCCCCATAGTTCTATTGCTATTTTATTTATTGTGTATTTTGACTTTTTTTTTATTTTTCACAAATGCAATACAGTGGAACCTTGGATTACGAGCATAATTTGTTCCGGAAGTGAGCATGTATTCCAAAACACTCGTAAACCAAATTTAATTTTCCCATAAGAAATAATGGAAACTCAAATTATTTATTCCACAGCCCAAAAAAATAAATACATAAAAATAATAAATACAAAATATAAAGTAAAAATATAACAAGATAACCTGCACTGTAAAAATAAATCCGACAGATAAGTGTTTCCGTTTACGCAAACGTTGGCGCTGTGTGTGTGTGTTTGGGTCTGTCGTTACAGTATGTGTGCGCGCGTAATTTGACATTGTGCTGGAACACACACACTAAAGGCGAGAGAGAAAGTGTGTGAACCGGCACTATGTCAAATGAGAGAAAAAAAAACATTGGCTCAGTCCAAGGTTTCACTGTATTACATTTTATAATTTTTTTTTTTTAAAGCTAAAGATTTTCACCTTTCCACAAACATAATGAATTCCTGTATTAATAATCCGGTGTTTAAGTCGAAATGGGACTTGTAATGAAATTTCTTGTGTAAATCTGATTGACATTTAAAGAAGACTTCAAGCGCAGTGCGGTGATGAGCCTTTTAGCCACAGTAAAATATTTAAATGGTACAAACATTTTACAGAAGGCCATTCGTCAGTGAATGACTCCCCTGGCAGAAGTGGCTCCGAGCCCACCGCAGTCATTCCCGTAAACGTTCAGTGAGTGGAACATCTGACCCTTGAACTAAATCTTTTACCAACACCACTTGCACACTACAGGAACTCCACTGGGAGTTATTGCCACGCCCCCCGTACAGTCCTGACCTCACTCCAAGCCATTTCCACATGTTTAGAGCATTACAGATGGCCAGTATTTTAGACGTCATGCATGCAGTGAGAAAACATTGTACCTTGATGGTATCCAAGCACTAGTGAAACACTGGGATAAATGCATTAGTGTAGCAGGGAATTATATAGAGAAAAGCAGATTTTTTTATTTTTATTCTATGCATCAAAAGTCCTGATTTGACCTGAACAACCTGTATACATTAAAAGATACAGATTTGTATTATGTACGTTGCCTGTTATTGAGTTTTTACATTGTTTTCTGCACTTAATTGGCTTTATTAGTGTTTTCTACCCTGCAGACAACGTTTTTAGGTTTTTGCACCCAGAAAGTTTTCTTAATCTCCATATTTAGCCTTAACTATAACATTTTTACCCCAGTGCCAACCACAAAATCACATCAGCTCACAACGATTCATGAACGTGATTCAAATCAATATCAATTTCATGTTGCCGAAGATCTGCGTGTTCTCAGAGTTTGGATTTTCTCACTGTAAACATTTGATTTCTGCAAAAAATAAAGAAGAAATAAAAACCGAGACGGAATTACTCATTAGTTAGGATTTAGACGCTGTTTGACATGATTTCGCTCCCCTCTGTCTGTTGTTTGTTCTAAATAAATTAAGAAAGTTGTTGCTATCAGCAGTATTTTTACTATTGCATAAGAGTTGACATCCAAACCGTAACGCGCTCATATTTTGAATTGCATCCAGTCGGTATCAAGACTGGATCTCATAAATCTCTCTTTCCTCCTGTCACAACACTCATAAGGATCTCGGGTATGCTAAAACGTAATGTAACTTTCCTACTACAGGGTGAAACGGCAGTCCAAATTCTCTCCCAAGTACTGTATACAAAGAGTTTTGTGTGTGTGTGAAAAAATGTAGAGTTTTAAATTACTTCCTTAACAGATTTTTATAAAGGCACTATGAGATTGCACACCATAATACATATCAAAGATGAATGCAGAAGGTGAAATGGTGACAATGCGACTGCATTAGAGCGAATCTCCCTGCAGAAGGTTAGGTAACGGCCAGGGAAAAAGGGTGTGGGTGTGTATTTGTGTGTGTGAAATCAAGAGAGAGAGAGAAAGGAAGAGAGAAATTGGCAGACTGAAGTGGGTCAATGAGTACGAGATGCACAGATGTTCCCGAGCTGGTGTCACAGGACGCTGATATAATAGGTTACCATTGATGAACACATCACCCGAGTGGATTCCCTGTGTATTCTCTCATATTCCCCTCATCCCACTCTAAGCAGCCAGAGCTCCCCCCCCCCCACCGCACCCGTGCCCAAACTCCATCAGTCATCCGCCTCCAAGCCCTCGAAAAAGAAAAACAGAAATATATTTGCCACCTGACTGGCACACTGCACTTTTACAGACGGCCTTTGTAATAAAAATTCACCCATTGATGGATTGATCCAGGCAAGTGGAACATATTGAAGCGGCTTAGATAAAAGCGAAGCCCGTATGGGTATGTCACTGTCGCGCTCTGTTCACTCGAACTCGTTAAATCGGCCTCGACGTCACCAAACGTAATGCGGTATTCCATTACAGCTAACAAATGAGCCGTTGCGGCAAAATCTGCTCTCTGCAATTAAAGGTTCATTTGCATCTCATGAGCTTTAGGGAATTTGCTAAGCGCAAATCTAGCATTACGGTTTTAGCTCTGGGCTTCGTTACCGTTACCATATTGTCACACTGAACACTGCCGGCATTGTTCAATTTAGCGTAAAGTAGTTCTGCTCTTCTGCTTAACGTGTTTGTAAAGAGTGATTACTTGAGAAACTGTAGACTTCCTCGTACTGATCTGGCAATTCTCCTCAAAACCTTTCATGTGAACTTGCAGAGAAAATACTACCAACAAGTCAGAAATACTCAATGTTAGGAATAACCCCTGGAAAGGCGCTTTGCACCTATGGACTATTGTGTATGTGGACTTTGGCTGGGACTTCATTTCCCAGGGTGCACCTGTGTTACATGCTTTTTGATTGAGATCACCTGTGGCTTGTTGGGTTTGTGTTTATTTTGTCTCACATCTAGACTAAAGTGTAGGGGCAAACAAGATGTCTCCCAGAAGGATTTCATCTCTGTGCCATTTTCCAGCTTCTGGGCCTGGGCTGGGAGATATCTTGTTTGCTCCGCTACCCAGATTCGTGGACCCTGTGTTCACCCCTACACTTTAGTCCAGGGGTCCGTTCTTCGTACATCGCTAACTCAGTTAGCTGGATTCGATTGTTGTGGATTTGTCCTGATCTTGGATTGTTTCGTTCTTCGATGCGCTTCTACCATTTGTTGTCATAGCAACATATCCGTAAGCTTGAACCTGCTCGGGAGCAGGTTTATTTCATGTAAACAGGATTTAGCCTGCGCTCCTGCCGGGTTATGATTGGTTGAAATGGCGAGGTCACATCTAATTGGTTAAAGAGCACGACTGACTCATGTGAAAAAAGAAAAGTATATGCCCCCTGCCATGGACTCCACCCCCCCCCCCCACACACACACATAATCGCTATCAAATATTATATATGAACATAAATTTATAGGTTTATTAATATCAAATCTGATATTACTATTATAATAAACCCTAGGCACGAGACAGCTGTCAAGACCATTAATACAAATTATTGTATAATGTTTATTTTGTAACACATTTATTTTTCAGGGGTTTGTCATAAAAATAATATATAAAAAATAAATATTTTATAATGATAAATTATTTTATTTTATTGTCATATGTAATTTGTAAACCATTAACCTATAAATTAATGTTCTAATATAATATTTGATAGCGATTATGTAGGGGGGGCAATCCATGGCAGGGGGGCATTTCAGCGCATAACACGTGTTACAAAAAAAAGTTGAAAAAACTTTTTCCATTTCGTCAACCAATCAAAGAGCTTGTGATCAGTGTTTCTACTGTCGATGTATATCGCCTTTTAAACCAACGCACGAGCGCGCAATAATCCTAGACAACTCAATCCAGCTACACTAATCATCAACAACAGGTGAGCTCGAAGAACCGACTAATCCAGATCGTAATTAGCACGATGATCTCATCTTAGATGTGTCAATTCATCTCGGATGTGTCAAGCGACGTACGAAGAACGGACCCCAGAGCCAAGACAAACTAAACCCAAACCCAAAGTCTATTCATACACCTATGGCTAAACAAGCCACAGGTGATCTCAAAACCCAAGTGACACAGAGGCAGCCTGGGAAATGAAGTCCCAACCAAAGTCCACATGGACAATGGTCTACAGACGCAAAACGCCCTCTAAGGTTTATTCCTTAGAATCAAACTTTCCCTAAGAATAATGCAGCAATCATTGAAAGGACATTTTTTTATTTATCATGACCTGTATGTGCACCATGATTTGTGAACAGACAAACAAGTAAATAAGCAGGTGTTCCTAAAAAGTTTAAGAATCCGATAACCATACACTACACAATAGGATGGATTTGATTTGTCTTCGCAGAGCTTACGTTAGCCAGCTCTATCTAAGTATAAGAATACATGTTCTACAGTAACTCAATGCTGTCATTGTAGATCAGTGAAATACTAATCAGAGCACACGGTCTATCATCAGGGGCCTAAATCCCTTCGACATGTATGTGCATAATGTCTCGCTATCTAGACAAGACACTGTGTGCTAAAGCTTTAGTATAAAAGCACATGGCACTAGCTGTCTTTCAGCAGCAGATTAGCAGAACTATAATCTGGGGATTTCTGTAGAATGAGATTATTGCAACATGATAGATGAGTCTTAGTAGGTATAGGAATGTCTGCTTTACATTTTCGTACTGAATGTACATGTTTTTTTGGAAGAGTAATTATGTGTCCTGATGTAAGCAGATGTGTGTAGGTTAAATATAATATGTGAGGATATCTTCATTTTGGAATTGTCAAAAGTATTTATGATTTCAGCATTACTAAGAGCTGCACAGAATGAGCATACAAATATTTATTTTCTTTTTTTTTTTAAGTGCTACTTAGCAATGAAAAATGAAGTGTTCAATGAGGAGCCGTTTAGGAAGGACAAAACTTCAGTCAGTGTAAGCACTTTGTGAGAAAGCTGTAGGGAAAAGTCCTCAGGACAGATGAGTTTACACTTTTACATTTATTTTTATTATGAACTCCAAGAGACAGTAAAAACATGGAGAAGAGTGAAGGGACAATGTTTCACTAAGGAACCCCAGAGTGGACATGGTACAGATATATTTTGTTTGTTCAATAGTTTTTGGTACATTGTGCGCACAAATTTGCAAAAATGTTTTTGTATTTTCTATACTTAAATTAACCAAAGAACGTGGGAAGGAATGGTTTCTCATGTGTGAAAATTACCCAAAACATGTGTTAAATGATTTGGGACTTAATTGTGTCTCTTTCTTATAAATAAAAAAAAAAAGTGAAGTTTGGGAGTAAATTGTGTTTTATGCACAAAAATGTAATACAAATAAATAAATTAATTAATTAATTAATTAATAAATAAAGGAAAGAATTGTATCTTGTGCACACAAATTAACTAAAATATAGAAATGAATTGTATGTTAAGCAAAGGAATTAACCAAAAACTACAATGTTGGAACAAATTCTCTCTTGTTCTTGTTTTTTTTTTTTTTTTTTTGCACACAAATTAACTGAATTAGTGGAACAAGTATCTTGCAAACAAGGAGCTAAATATTGGAAGGAATTGTATCTTATTGTATCTATAGTACATCTTTTGCATGTGAGTTAATAAAAAAAATAAGAATGAAATTGTATCTCGTACACAAGAAATGAATTGTCCCTCACCTGCACAAGTTAACCAACACATGGGAACAAATTGGAACCAAAAGTCAAAACCTGGAGATAAAATATATATTCTATATGCAAGTTAATCAAACATTGGGAACTGTGTCATGGAATTGTATCCAGTGCACAAGTTAACCAACACACTGGAACAAATTGTCTTATGCACATAGATTAACCAAAATGTGTTAACAAACTCTACTGTGTGTTCACAAATTCACCAAAATGGGGGAATGAGTTAGTAAAAAATAAAATATCAGTGAAATATATTTTGGCCACAAGCAGACGAAATGTTTGCTTTTTTCAGGAGGGTAGATGCCTTCTCCTTTAGAGATAGGATGATAAGGAGAATGGAAGAAGTTTGGAACCACCAGGACTCCTAAAGTGGGCCATCTACCCAAACTGAGCAATCGTGGAAAAAGAGCCTTAGTCAGGGAGGTGACCAAGAACCCAATGATCACTGTGAAAGAGCTCCAGCATTTCTCAGACTTTGTAATTGGTGATATATATATATATATAGTATTCAGATGACTTCAGGTGACTTCTGGCAAACTCCAGGTGGGCTGTCATGTGCCTTTTACTGAGAAGTAGCTCCCATCTGGTCATTTCCTTAAGGTTTATAGCTTGGTTTGTGCTCTGACATGCACTGTTAACTGTGAAACCTTATATAGACAGGTGTGTGCCTTTTCAAATTGTGTCCAATCAACTGAATTTACCACAGGTGGACTTCTTTTAAGTTGTAGAAACATCTCAAGGATGATCAGTGGAAACCGGATGCACCTGAGCTCACCTTTTGATACAAAGCGTTCTTTAAAAAACTCCTTTCACATTGACATTATGGGGTATTATTTGTAGAATGTTGAGTAAAATAATGAACTTAATTTTAGAATAAGGTTGTAACATAGCAAAATGTGGAAAAAGTGAATTTTTGTTATATAAGTGATTATTTTGTTATAAAAGCATGTCATAAAGTGATCTAGAATTAGTTTGACATTGTGGCATTTACATTATGTTAGCCCATATGGAATTCATAAATTCATTTTATATATATATATATATATATATATATATATATATATATATAAACAATATAGTGTTGTACAGTATAATTGTTCTTTATTTATATCATTAATGGACATTACTAATATTTTAATAAGGCAAAGTTTATATGAGTTCTTAATAATGGACCTAATATTTAAGCCCTAAGATTGTTTTGCTTTAAAGAAATATTAAAATAAGTTACATAATAATAATAATAAATCAAGATGCCTCTCATCAGGTCTTAAAAGTCACATCTTAATCAAATATTCTTTGTCAGACCAGCAGGATTGCAGATTTTTGAGCTTTGCTAATCCTTTCCCTGGCCCCCTTTTTTTTCTTTTTTGTGGGTATAATTGGCATTCTGGCTCATCGACTGATTACGGCTGGTACGCTGTTGAGTGATAATTCGCAGGGAATCATTTAGCCGTGTTTGTTTAAACTGCAGGGAAGCTCAGCCGGTCCCACTGTGCTGAATTAACGAGTCATTGTTTCAAAGCTTAGCCTCAAAATTTAGATCACCGCTGAATCATAGCACCAATTCACTCGAGGGCCAATCAATAGACCATAGTTTCCCTTAGTACCTCGTGAGCAAATATTGTTCTCTTGTTCATGAAAACACACACTCGCACACGGCCATGTGGACAAAAAGCCAGTCTGAACGTGGTGAAAAGAGTTGGCAAGAAGGAGACGGCGAGAAATGGAGGTGAAAGCGAGGCTCAGATGGAGCGATTAAGATGGCGGAGGACGAGCGGCTTGGCACACCAGCTGCCAGGTCTGTGCCCGCCGCATGGCGCTGGCTTAGAGAGGGTAGCCACACACCTGTACGGTCTCACACACTGAGAAGCTTTTATTAACACTGCACTGACTGTGTGTGCAAGTTAGTGTGTGAGTGAGTGTGTGAAGAAAAAAACAAACAAAGAAAGACACAGTTAGATTTGGATGACGTGGCTCTCAGTGTCTTTTCTTTTCAAGAAACATTTCAGGTTTAAGGCGGCGCTCATGAGAGCACGGGTGCTAATCACCTGGGGAAGTTTATGCTAGCAAAAGAAACAGGATAACAATTTAGCTAGTTAGCATGTGGCCTTATGGGTTTGTAAATCCATAGTTACGAGGAAAATGCTACAACAAAACAGTCAGAAATCTTTTCCTTAAAAGAATTTCCCCAGATGTGTTGCCAAATGAAGAAGGACGTTTTACATCTAGCCAATTACCCTTCGATTAGCATCAGCACCAAAGTGAACAGTCATGAAACCATCCACAACTCATTAACTCTACTCATACACAAATATGAATGCAGAAGCTAAAGATAGCTCCTGACTATAGATTGTAACTTGGCTTAATTAGCATGTATGCATCAATGCCTCAATGGAGACAATAGGAAATTACAGTGACAGTACGAACGAGACATAGCTAGTCAGAAATAGCAACGTTTTCCTTACGTTTTCTGATAAATGACAAACTGATAAAGTCAGTACTGATAAAGTACCAAACTGTCCTCACATTCTGCATCAAAAACATACATTTACAGTACGCGTCTGGCTAAAATTTACCATGTTGAAAAAAAAGACAAAACAACTAGAATTATTACCATTTAAATCAAAGATTTGACACTGAGCTGAAAAATATGGAAAGCTTAGGCTAGCGACTGATTTATGCCATACTTGGCTCGTTAGCATGTAGATATTGTTATCGAAAAGTGGTATCAAAAGGTTTCGAGTCTAGTTTTGTAGCACACCAACAGATGGCAGCACAAGGCTGTACCCACAGGCACAGAGAGCACCGACCCTTATACTGTAAGTCAGTGTGCCAAAAGTCATCGTCATGTGTACACATGCGTTACCACTTCTGCTATTTCATCATGCACAGTAAGTAAGAACAAACAGCAAATGTCAAATTCTGCATTAAACTGGGCAAATCTGCCAAATAGATATTTGACATGATTTTGCAAGTTTATGGTGATACTGCAATGAGTTGTTTGAGGTGTTTTGAGTGGCCCGCATGCTTCAAGAGGGGAAGAACATCACTGGAAGACGACGGAAACAGGAAGACCTTTAACGAGATCAACCTGCAAAAATGTCAAAACTATACAGTAACTTGTGCATGATGATTGCTGGAGAACAGTCCACAACATTGCCGGCATTGTTGATGTGTCATATGTGTCATATGCCAAGTTCGTCCCCAGGCTGCTGACCCAGGAACGGAAGGAACATATCGTCAGAGTCTGCCAAAAACGCTTGCCGTGGATGACCCTCCCTCTGTCGAGGATCATTACTAGTGATGAAACTTGAATGTACGTGTACAAGCAGTCTTCCATTATCTCCATGACCAAAAAAGTCGAGGCAGGTGCATGATCATTTGTATGCATTGTGTACGGGAAATTCGTCCCCAGGAGGTAGACTATCTATAGAGAATTCTACTGCTAGGTTTCATTCAGTCTTGTAAATGCAGCAACATTTACTTCAGATTTAAACCATAGTAAATACCATAATATGCTATACAATTATACCTTAGACATTACCATTGTAGGCACCATAGAACTCTATAGAGTACCATGGTAGGTGCTGTGGCACTTCATTTGGTACCGTGACAGTACCATGGTACAGTATGTGTCACAATACTTTTGCCAAAAATTACCAATGAGTGTCAAAAAAGGTTTATTTGTACACTACACTCATATTAGATATGTTAGTACATAATACAGTACTGGTATTGGTATGGTACGGTACAGGAAGCACTAGAGTATTGTATTTAATATTAAAAGTTTCAATGTACATTTTTGCATTTAATGAATATAAAAAATGTCCATTATTATAAGTAAACATGTATAACGAGTTTTGACAGTTTCCTGGTACATGTTTTATAGTTCTATGCTATAAGGTAAAACCGTGCACCATACTATAGTTCATGTACCGTTGTACCAAAGTATGTACAGTGGTACAATACTGTACATATACTATACAAGCAAATATTTAAGTACCATAGTACAATATACTTGGGATCATCTACAAATCAGACTTTTGACTAAACCCATGAACATTTCTCAGAAAATCAAAAAACTTTTTTTGTGTGTATACTGTGAATCATAATTGCCCTCATTTACCCCAAACATAAACCCACACTTTATTGTTATCAAGGTATAATACTAATAACATTTTTTAAATAATTATATACTGTTTCTTTTTCCCTCCATGTTGCACTCCAGCAGGACAAAAATTGCAGCCTTAAACCGCCCCTAAAAAAAAAAAAACACTAGTTATAATACGAGAAATAACACCACTAAGGCAGAGTACATGAAAAAAGTGAGATGAGATTTAAATTAGTCAGTAAGCAATATTAAAACAGGAAATGGAAACCCCACGGGCATAATCACACAGTCACTTAAGAGCTCATTTTCGAGTTTGGATATGGAGACATATTGTGTATTTTACCTCATTGTGATCCTTGTAGACACGTAGAGATTCCACTTTAATTGGAAAGGCCTGTGTACATGCTTCTACAACTGTACAGTTTGCATAATTAGAGAACTCACTCTGCCTCTAAAACAGCTGTACAGAGGGGAAAAAAGTGAATTAGGGCAAAATAATAACTCTAAAGCTTCTGTATTAGCATGTCTAATGTTTGGAGAAGGACTTACTTCCTTTAAATGGGAAAAAAATAAGGTACTTCCTAACAGTATGGAAGTGGTCTTCGACTTTCAGGAGCTAATGTACAAGACCATGCAGTCAGGGTGATGCTGATAACGCTGCAAGAGATTTTGACAGGTTCAACTGAGGACCTTAAACTCTGAACACACTCTGTCTTGTTCACACTGAGACAGTATTCCAGCCCTGCAGGGATTTGTTAAACATTTAGAGGAGACCTGGGCATCAATTATGCATCAAAGTAATTGTTCATCTCCGGAAACCTTCGCATACCAGGCGAGGCGGAGTCGGTGCCAGCATCTCGGCTCCGCTCGCCTTCACTCCACCTCGATCGGGAGGGGCTGAGGAGGAATTTAGCACTGTTTCTCTCGCACTTAATGCTGACGTGCGAGGATTTGCACCGCAGGCAACGTCTGACGAGCTTGCCGTGAGCTTACAGCCAGGGTGAGAAGGGGCTCGGGTTGAAGCGGCGCCATCCGCCATCCAAGCTGCCTTTTTAATTACTGACACGGCTGTGAGAAAATTCGCAAGTTCACGCTACATTTCCTCTTTAGCGGAATAGATTTGTTATTTGACAGTGTAGGAACATGATGTGTTACACACGCATGAAAAGACATCTCATGACTTAATAAAAAGTGCTGTCCAACTTTTAGACAAGTCACAAGATGGAGGCACTATTTTTGTATTTATCTTTAAAAGAAACCTATTAAATAAAATCAAATTTTTTTTGGTCATTTTTGAAAATCATTACCTTTTTTTGTTTTTGGAAAGGCCTGGGAAGGGGTGTGGGAAAAAGGTTTAAACAAGCCAATTAGTCGCCTCCCCCCCCATTGTGACATCATAAAAGGAAATTATTGTTCTTGATGTGTTGCTCAACAGTGCTGTTTTCTTGAGAAGTATGGCTTAGAGGTAACACATTTTCATAGACACCGAAAGGCCACATTCAGATGAGAAGTAAAAAAAAAAAAAAAAAAGAGTTTGAGTTATTAAAAATGCATTATCTGAGGGTTATTTCAGCTGGAGTTCTAACATACACACACACACACACACACTTTGATGAAGCTCTGAGACCTGTGTTCACTTGTTAAAGAAATAGTCAAATATAAGACCTTTAAACCTACTTATATATGACTTGTTTATTGGACATGGGCCGGGCTATAACATATAAAACCAAACAAACATACTCATTAGTGTGTTATTCAATTTGTTTGTGGCTAGTTAGCTTAATTAGATGTCTGTGAGGTTTCACCAGCGCTAGTTGTAAACAAATTCCTCTCCTGCTCCTCCTCGCAATTATTTCAAGTAAAAAACTAATTTAAAGAAACTCTAGAGCTCTTATTAAATGTATCTACAAGAGGGAGTCAAAAGTGATCCACACTCTGGCTGTTGAATTTATTTTAATTAACTTTTTGAAAAGGCAAATACACAATTTTTTCCCATAATCTCCTTGCTTTTCAATACACTTTGTGCATCTGTCAACAAGCTTTCATATTCCCTCATCAAAAATGGTCTGGGTTGAGCTGTGAGCCACAAATACACCGCTGTCTTCACTTCTTCATCAAGTGAATTATCGTCCTCGTAGGCTGATCAGGACTATAGGGAGGGTGATTTAACACCTCAAAATGAAGTTTTTGATCGTCAACGGTGTGGCAGAAGTATGTGGATGTGCATCGTCATGCAAAATCAAGACACCCTTGGATATCCGAAGTGTATTCTTCAGTTCTTGTGAAACCTTTTTCCTGGTGATGTTCCAATACTTCTGGCCCTTGAGAATCCCAGCGAACTGTAAGCATTGATGAATTTCCCAGCTGATATCTTTGACTTTTGAACTTTTTCTCAGTTGGCAATCGAGGATGTTTCTCTTTAATACACTGGTAGTGATAAATCTGTGTCTCAGTATTGATTATCTTTAAAAAAGTTTTACCGTCTATAGAGTATCTGGGAGCTCAAATTTTATTTGCAGATATCAAATCCCATGACCACAAAGTTGTCCATGTTGGGCCCTTAATCCTCAACTGCTCAGATGTATACTGAGATAAAAAATAACGTAAGTTGCTCTGGATAAGGGCGTCTGCCCAAATGGTACAGCATGTACCCTTGTAGATATATTCTAATAGAAAATGAATGAAATGTTTGGAAAAAGTAGCTGAGACTGTTGGATCTGCTGGTCCAGTACTTGCTTTGCTAAACTTCCGACAAAGCTCGTACATCTACCTTTTTTTTTTTCAGTGAGTCACACTTGTCGTTGAGTTATTTAATTAGTTTTTAGCTAGTTACATTAGCTTACATTGGTGTCTCTTAGGTTCTCCCAGCTCAAGTCGTTAACAAATTTCCTCTGAAGTTTAACTCGTGCTGTTACTTACAGGTCTGAAGTAAAAGCATGTGCTAATTGGTTACTTTTTTAATGCTCATTTGTGGTTGGGATGTTTCCTGTTTTTAGTTTAGTTTGCAAATACTTTGATTAGACTAGGCTTCTTGCTTTGATTATATCCTCATAAAAATTTCGTGCTAGATGTGGCTTACAACAACACAAGGGAAGAAATAAGAACTGTTTCTTCTTCTCTTTTCATTGTAAATTAAAACTTTACTGTTATTTATTTATTTAATTTTTTTGCCATAATGTTAATGCAGAAAAAGATTTGAATTATTTTAGGTTAATCTCTGAACGTGTTTTTTTCCCATCATTTGTGGGGAGAAATGAGTCACGCTGATGCTTGCGGGCGGTGCTTGTATATCCGCAGAGTTAATTCCTTATCCTATCTGACGTGAGATCGGATAATGTCGTTAGATCCTTATTATCTTTGATTTGTGTGTGTGTGTGTCTTAAGTTTAATGTGATTATGAGGTTTTACTCAGCAGGTGTGTCTGTGCTTTTGTTCTTGCGCTGTTTTCCATCAGTGTGCTTCGTGACCTGTGGACAAGGCCGGGTCTGAACCCCTACACGTACACTAGCTCCTCGCCTCCCCTCCCTAGTGTCCTGTCAGAACTTTGCTAGTAGTCATGGTGGGTAAAATCCTCACAGGGTGACATACTTTGCAGTGACAACTAATATTAATCAAGTGTGTTTTAGGTGGTGTGGGTCATGCTTGAGGCTTTTTTTTTCCCTGTGTCCTTCGCAAAAAATATACTGTAGCATTCACTTCGAGACGCTTTCGTCTCTAGAGGGCAGAGCGACTGTGACTTTCCACATGCTAATGGGACTAAAAATGTATTGATATTTTTAATATAATTTTCACTTATACTTTGTCATGATTTAAAATAGCTAAAGTCTAAAAGCATCTTTTGTGATAAAGTAGCCAGCTACTATGAAAGGTGCATAAGTATTACACTAAATGTGCAATATTTTGTAAAACTAAGAAAAATGTACTTCAAGTAATAACATACAGTACCATAAAAAAACTTTTTTTTTTTTTTTTTTGGGTAGAACATCCAAAAAAGAAATTAGTGTTTGAAAATTAGCTTAGTTCCTACAATGCTACTAAAATGCACTTAAGCTAACTTGCTAACCTTAATGCTCATATGTGGTTTGGATGTTTCCTGTTTTTAGTTTGGTTTGTTAGTACTTTGATTTGACTAGGCTGCTATAATTATAACCTCTTAAAACTGAGTGCTTTGTCATGATTTAAAATAGCTAAGCTAAAGCCTAAAAGCATATTTTGTGATAAAGTAGCCAGCTACTATGAAAGGTGCATAAGTATTACACTGAATGTACAATATTTTGTTAAACTAAGAAAAATGTACGTCAAATAATTACATACCACAAAAAAACTTTTTTTCTAGAACATTCTAAGTAACTACTTAATCTGAAAAAGTAATTAGTGTTTAAAAAAATTAGCTAAGCAACTACAATGCTAATAAAATGTGCTTACGCTAACTTTGCTGGGGCTTGACTTTTAGATCACTCACTAGCAAGTCTGCCTAATGGATCTTATTACACAATAGTGTGATATTTAGCAGTATAATCAATGAAACTGACAAGACAATAATAGTGAACACTCATTCCTTTACTTAACTCCAAACTGCGCTTTTCAAAATAGTAATCACAATGCAATGTTATTCGTGAACACAACAAATAGTCCGATGCTTAGCTAGTTGGCTATCTGATACTGTAGTAAGTTAGCACTGCTAGATTTTACCAAAGTTACCTAGGTTAAAAAAAAAAAAGTCAAATAGCTAGTGCTGAATAGGTAACTTTAGCTAAACTGCTGACTCATTGCAGCGTCGCCATAAACTTGCCGAAGCATGTTAAACATCTCTGAACTATTACAAATCCATCGAACAAGCAGCCCTGTGCTAACTTCTGTTGGCGTGTTATAAAATTAGTCTTAAAACATTTTAATACCCACTTATATGCTAAAACTAATTCTATTACTAAAATATTTTTGACAGTGTAAGAATGTATATTTACACTGTTTGTTTTTACTACATAATTATGAAGTAATCAGGAGTTGGTCATTTTGCATTACATAAAATTATAGAGGTATTTATCAATGTTGTTGCTCAATCTCTCTCTCTCTCTATCTATCTCTTTCTATCTATCTCTCTCTCCCACTATCTATCTATCTATGTTTTAATTCATGGTTGGTGCTTAAATAAGTAAATAATCATTTTAAAAAAGTAAAATAAGTATAACGAGACTCTGTTCTTTTCCCAATTCCTGTCTGGATCAGTGAATCGTCTTCAAATATAAATTCAAATTTTATTTGTCACATACACAAACATACACAGTACGAAATGTAGTGAAATGCATTATACGACTGCTATTGAACCCAAAAGAGAATTAAAGTTTACAAATAAGAAATAAATATAAATAAAAGAATACGATAGAAATTAAATAAAAAAATTAAATTAAACTAGGAAAAAATAGAACTAAAAATAAAAATAGAAATGTGCTAGGAAAAATAGAACTAAAAATAAAAATAGAAATATGATGTGCTCTTTGTTTAGTGCCTTATGTTTAACTCAGTGAATCATTCCTGAATATGATTCTGTCCTCTTTTGTTCAGTGAATCACTTTCTGTGTAAATCAAATATCTGAACATCCAAATCAATGAATCATTTTGTTCAGGAATCAAATGTTGTCCTTGTTCTTCAGCAAGTCAGCATGTAAATCATTTTCTTAAAGAATGAGATTCTATTAAATGACAATAACCTGCAAAGTACCCAGCATTGTGGACTGCGCTGACAATAATAGAATGTTAAGCAGAATAAGCAAATACGTTCGTATGCTCTTAAGAATTTGCCAGTCCTGCACAATCTCTATCCATCCATCTAGAAACCTCTAGTAAAACTGGGCACCATGGAGGCCAGTGGTTACCATTGTATTTATTTCCAATTTTAAGACTGTGGTAGGACCTCCGGTCAATATTCACACATGCATTCACAGACCACTAGCAATTTGGGAATACCAGTAAGCACAGGGTGCTAAGCTCACGGAACTAGGAAAAGTCATGAAAGGAGGGTCCTGGAATTTGAAGTATTTTTTTTTTTTTTTACCCCCTTGCGGTCAAATGACCGCTGCTCGGCGCTTCTAGTGTTAATCTGCATGTCTTTGGATTGTGGGAGGAAACCCACTAAGCATGGTTGTACACTCCATGTTCACAAACTCCGAGGTGGGGATCCCTGGAGGTGCAAGGCATCAGTGCTAATCACTAAGCCATCACGCCACCAGTCCCGCATGATACTTTTACAATATGACAAATACAGTTTAGTACAGTTCTGTTCAAAATCAGGAAAAGGTAAAACACCAAACTCACCTTTTAACTCAACTTTTCAGAATATAAAAAAAGCCTCCCACTGGTATTAGCGCCAAGGACGTAGAGGATGTAGTGCACCTCGTAAAGGTACATAATTGGCCTTCAGGGACTGTTTTACCTTTGAGGCTGTGTTTATATTGTACCTTAGGGAACAAACATCGACCTGTACAGTACTTAATTATTTTATTTTTTTTCTGCTGAACTTGCAGGATTCATTATAACACAGAGCTGTTTTCATAATTCTCGATTCTGATTGGTCCAGAGATTGGTGATGATTTATCAGCAGATATGTATCTGTAATTCCACCACAGGACAAATCACATGTTTAAAATAAAGTGTTAATTTTAATTTGTAGTTTTTAGTGAACAGCTCGATTAGTGGGAGTCTGTGAAATAAATTTTATTTGGAAGGAGTCTCCAGTGCAAGAATATTTTAAGAGTCAGTGATGCATTGCTTTAAGTTTTCTACAACAGGAAAGTCTTTTATTATGAATATGTATTGTTTAATCATCATCATCATCATCTCGGGTAAAAGAGAAAATCTCCAAGATCGACACACACTGCTTGATTTAGAACACACTTGCCAGATGTAAGAAAAGCAAACTATAAAGCCAGGATGGATTTGACCTGCAACACTAAACTGAGGCACATCAGGGGTCAAATCCCATATAGAGGTCGTGTAACACTTCACCCTGTCTCTTGGCGACATGCTTAACTGCTCTCTTTTTTCCAGCTGGACCAGACAAAGGCATATCCCTCTGGCTGTGTGTTTGTGTGTGTGTGTGTGTGTGTGTGTGTGGGCAGAACACACTGTGGTTCCTCTCTCTTTGTCCCTGCTCCATTATTTAGAGGTGATTGTGTAGGTGAGAGACCTGCACTAGGGGCTGTCATACAGATGGACAAAGCAGTGTGTGTCCTGGCAGTGTTCGAACCCCCGCCTTGATCCGAAACACAAAACGCACTCGCCAAACACACACACAAAAAACAATCCAATAAATTGCAGTCTAAAAGGCACTGAATCTCCAGCTCTGATATCAGTCAGATCTATTCCCAGCTTTCACGATTAAGGACCTCGAGTTGATTAAAGAGCAGGTGCACTTTCCTTTTCCGACGTTTTTCCTTCTATTAATCTCCTTCCTGTTTCTCGGAAAAGCAGCGTTTCCATTACAGCGCTTGGCATCAGCGGCACTGGTTTTCAAACGGTGCTCCGAAGCCTGAACGTCATTCATGAATTATTTAAAAGTAAAGAGCTGTCTAGTTTCCAAAGTGCGCAAGTAAACAAAAGCTTCACGGTGGCCTGCTTTCGACTCCGTGACTCCATGTGCAACGTTTCCTTTCGCTGCTTGTACTGTAATCCTTGCACATGTGGACGCCAAATGATCACGGATCGTGCAAACAAGGCTGAAAGTTGGCTCGCTATGAAAAAAAATATATATGTACAGTGTGTGTATATATATATATATATATATATATATATATATATATATATATATTACACATGCTCAGCCTGCTTACTTCTTTTGTCCTTTTACTCAGCCGAAGAGGAAGAGCGTGAGCCCCTTTTGAAGAAAACAAAAGGCCGAAGAGAGACGGAAAGAGGAGAGAGGAGACACAAGAGCATCTCATCTCCGGTTCTAGTTCAAGTTGCCGTGAATGCGCTCGATGGATTTGTAATTGTTCAGAGGCTGCAAAGTAATGGGATCACTTAGAAATAAAATACAAAGTCAGACAATGGTAATTTAATAGGGTTCTTTTGGGCATGATAGCGAGCGTAAGTGTGTGTCTGAGAGAATGTCTGTGAACGTAAGTGAGGAAGTTCAGTTTTTCTTCCGCGTGTAGGCTGTAGTGTGGGGGTTTGATTTTCCAAGGGAATCAATGAGAATGGTTTTATAGAATTTGAAGCTTTTAGGGTTTGGGATGGGGTTCGAGTTTTCCTTTAATTTAATTTCCTAATATAATTTTAGAAAGTGTTCCCAGTACACGGAAGCCTTGATTGGACTGCCTGCCTCATGTCCGAAAAACCAGCATCCCAGTAACTCCTTTAATGTTTCCCCAAACATGTGGAAATGGCTAGGAGCGAGGTCAGGACTGTACGTGGGATTTGGCTGGTAAATGTTTGTGCGTACAGTTCTTCTGCAAGTTGGCGACAAATTATCCATCGGTTTTTAAAGGATCACTGAATGGACATACAGCTTCTGTAAATGTCAGTTGGATTTACGCCTTCATTCACCAGAAAGTTCATCACCATAGCTCCCAGTTTGATTTGAACACCATGTGCAAAATGCTTTATAACGATCCATTGTACATCATCCTGGGATTTTTTTTATTATGATTTTTTTTTTTTTTTAATATAGCTTTAATGTAGTCACGAAAGCTATCTTTAATAAACTGAAAATGTTGTATCTGAGGAATAAAACACTCCAGAATTGTGCTGAAAATAAATAGCAATCCGGCTTCATTACTTCTCCCTATTACCGAGATGCTGATTATTTTCTTGTAGTAGGAGTGCTGTACATCCGAGAGTGTTTTATTCTTCCTGTATGGCAGAAATTCGCCTTCATAATTGTCTTCAGCTGTTATGATGATGTCATCCTCATCCTCTTTTTTGAAATCTTCATTTAAAATACTTTAATACATATCGCATCTGTCCATATCTAGCTGTGTAACATCAGAAGCTTCTCCTTTGAGCTATCGATTTTCTCTCTTGCCCGTCTCTCCAGCTGCTCATTTTTTTTTAACAAGCCGTGCTCATTTGTTTGTCAGTCAGGTCACTGCGTTTTGCTCACTTCGCTCCCGTGCACGTGCATCTCTGTCTGCGGGTCATTATTACGGATGGAGCCCGAGTGGCCACTTTGTTAGGCCAAAAGAACTTATGGAACCAACCAAGTGTTTAAACAAATGAAGGTCATGAGGAGCTCATTCCTCTTTTCGAACGCCTTTTTTTATTTAGTTTGAACACATTTGCTTATTCATGAGTATTTGGAATCCTACAGCGATCTCTGCGGGAGGATTATTTGGATAATGGCGCCCGTCGTCACTTGAATTGTGCATTAGAGATATTAGCAGGAGGTTTGAAATCATCCTTGGGGATATGATTGCCAAAAGCATGATAGCACAAATAGGACATCGTAAGTTTATGCGAAGACTCGCGTCTGTTTATATTTGTGTAATTTGTGAACATTATAATTCCCAGTGTACACTTATGACTCTATTACAACCATGTGCTGAATCCCAGCCTTGACTATTCTCTGGGATTATTGCTGTCAGAATCCTAACAAGTAACTGATTTGTTACCGTCGGGATAATGTTTTGCGCCTTGCTGATGTCTCAGAGATTCTCAGGAATCGGGTATGAAAGTTTCCACCTCTCCAGCACGAGATCATTAAATATACAGTGCTTTGCTGCTTAATCATGTCAAACTGGTCTTTAAAAAATACTGAAAAATTATTATTATTTTTTTTTTATAAAAAAAGGTTATTAATGAAACAAAGTCAGCATTTTGTGTAACAATGCTTTGAAGATCCTTGAGTCATTCCTACAGAACCACCCAGGGTTCTTCCAAGCACTTTGACTGTCGCACCTACTACTTTTTTGCATGCAGCTTCCATTTAGTTAAATGAAAAGCGATGATCACTTACGTAATGTGCAGATTTTTTTCTGTAATTTTTCTTTTTTTTTTTGGAAAACAGATGAAAATTTTAATTTTTTAAAAAATGTAAAGATTTAAAAAATCAGACATTATGACTTATAAAGTAATAAATAAAATTTTAAAAACTTTGAAAAAGTAACAAAAATCACAGGGTGACTTAGACCTTTGCACAGCCCTGTATGTATACACACATTACTGATGGGAAGTTTGAAATATTTTAGTGACTCGGTTTTTTGAATCTCGATCAGAAATAAAATTAAATGTTACATTTTCAAAAAAAAAAAAAAAAAACACGTCTACATACACACATTTTGGCTATAGTTCCAGTAATGAAAATATTACAATGCAGCTACGAACATATTATAATAAACACAATGAGCAGTTCACCTCTCATATCTTCCAGTCTGAGTCATTTGTTCTTTTGAATCTATTGCACTGCATAGCGTCTATGGGAGTCACGTGAAAAAAGAATAAAAGATTTGGACCAAAAGACTCAAAAGTAACTACTCGTTTCTGTTTCCTCTACGAGGTTTTTTGCGATGCCTTGTGGATGCGCGCCCAGTAGAAAATGAACGAATCACTCTCTGAGACAGCTTGTTCTTCTGAGTCACGTTAAAGACTCTTTCAAAAGAACTAATCATTCATGAATGACCCATAACTAATACACATTTAATAAACTACAGTAGGAAGCAATGGTACGCTAAGTGGTCTGGACTTTATAGTGATCTAACTGTGGCAACCCACCTGTGATGGGCTCCAACCCCCGACCCTCCAATCTGCGATCCAAAGCTTTAACCACCTGAACCACCACTGCCAGATATTATATTATATTATATTATATTATATTATATTATATTATATTATATTATATTATATTATAATCACAATAATACACTCACATACAGTATTATTATACCATAGTGTTGTACAATTGTATAACACAATTGGTTGATAGGCATTAATTATTTTACTTTCTACATATCTATTTTTTTTCTATACTTGAAATAGCAACCATTCACATTTTCCCAGCAAAGTGCACATATAAAGTGCTTGCACATTTCCAGTCAGGATGTAAAACAGCGAAACAGGATTTGTTTGGAGCAGCTCTCCCAGCCTAATGAAGTGCTTGAACGGTGTGTCTGCAGGCTAATTGCAGAAGCTTCGCGTAATTTGTAACTGGAAGGCATGTTAATAATTCAGCCATTGCGGGTTAAAAGCCGGCTCTGCAGATAACCCAGGTAGCATGTTTATTGTCCGAGGCCACTGCAGTATCATGTTGCAGCTAGCTCTATATAATTCTATATACTATATAAGTCATGGCTTAATTTTTATCATTGTGCTCCCACAAACTGCTGGAGAAGAGTCGACATTCCATGCGCATATAATAAAGTCATCATCTATGTGTTGTTATGCAAAGCCTTATGGGTAAAAAAAACTCACCCAAAACTCTGATGGTGTCACAGTTTAAAAGTGTTTTAAAAACAGCTATACACGTTATGTTTTGGAAGCAGCGTGCACCGCCGCAGTCCTGACACTCGCGCTACTCAATTTCCCACTTTCGCCGGGAGCTGAGGTGTTTATTTACTTCCAGTGTTTGGCGGTGAGGCGGAAGACGGGGAGGGAGGGGAGGGTGCAGGGAGTGTGATCATTCGGAGGCATTCATCTTGCCGCAAGAATCGTGCAGCTTCTCCGAGTCTGGCTAATTAATGCAAATATCCAGCGTGCGAAAAGGAGTTGGCAGAAAGTTGAAAAAGTCAGCTAAGGAGTGACGCCAGCCGTGCGCCATTCGGATATAAATGTGTGGGCTGCAGAAAACAAGCTGCGAGGAACATTTTTTCGTAAAAGTGGGGGGAAAAAAAAGAAAGAAAGAAAGAAAAGTAAACCCAGCGAACATGGTGAAAGCGATTGCATGCTTAATGAGGAGCTGAATACTGCTTAGAGCGTGAAGTAGTTCCACATATGAGGGTTGAGTAATAACACGGGTCAAGATAATCACCATTAGCTTCTAATTGTGTTGTAATAATTAGAGAAAACATCATCCATTGTGTTTATTATGAATAGCTCTGTGTATTTAAAATTGTGACTGTAATTTCCATTTGAAGGCTTTTAGGGAGAGGAAAAGTTTTTTGCTTTTTCAAATTAAAGTGCCATTCATTTTGTCCTACTGTAAATGTGCATATGGATATAACTTAACTACTAAATTGTACTTTCCCCATTTGCTTCAGTGAACATCAGCCAATAAAATGGCTTTTTAGAATGTTGACTGATTTCCAGAATACCTACTGTATGTTGATTTGCTTGACTGTCTTAAATAATAGGCAAAAGCACAAAAGATACACTATACCTCCGCTGAATCTAAGCAGACCTGACAGTAGCTTTGTGAGATAGCGAACAGCAAAGAAATTAATTTTGGTGGATAAAATACAAGTCGTGTTATTGCTTAGTCTAAGGAAGTAATATATTCCAACACCAAAGTGTCCCAAGTTGATAACGGCCGTGCACATCTTCTAAATGATTGGATTCTATACATTATTTCTGAACTAGGCATTGTTTAGAAAAAGGAATAGTATGGAGAAAATACATGGCGAATTAAAAAAAAAAATGTATACCATGTTTACTGCTAACAAGCTACTATGGCAGATGGAGACACTCCTCCAGGGGTAGAACATACCGTACTGTAGCTGTTATAGAGAGCATTTAATTGGATGATCATGAATTCTGGTCTATTGCATCATTTCTCCTTACCCGATAAACTATTGTGTAAAAAAAGACAGACCTATACTATGGGAGGCATTCAAGTCAAACTGGGACTTGTGATAAAATTACTGGTGAAATATGGAAAATAATTCAAACACAGTATGTTGATGAGACTCGTAGCTGCAGTAAAACATTTGAATTCTGTATAGGTTTTAAAGGCCGTATGTCCATAAAAGATGATGATGATTCCAGCAGAGGTGGCTCAGAGCCCACTGTAGTCATTCTCGTGAACATACAGCTAGTTTAATGTCTGATCCTTGGAAATCAACTGACAACTTATTGCCAACATCTGTCTGTGGTAATCATTCACCAACACCACTTGCACATTACAGGAATTTGGCTGGAGACTTTTTGTACATGTTTGTAGCATTAAAGGAGTTCCTGGGAGGCCAGTGTTTCAGAACGAGGCAGTTCTAAGAAAACATTGGGATGAGTACAGTAGTGTAGATGGGGGTTATATAGGGAAATAAAAGGGGGTTTCTACTCTCATAACTGTATTCTGCACATTCAAAAGTTCTGCTTTACTTTGAACACTCTTGTATTTCAAATATAAAGTTAGAGTTTATTAAAAATGGTACAAAAATGTTTCTCAACTCAGTTCTTGGTCTCCCACTGAGTTGGAGACTGATTGAGCAGCCAAGTGCAAAGCACCATAACTGTCCCCCAGTGCCTCTTTGAAGGAACTCGTCTGGTGGGCTCCTCCTAGCTAACTACGTATAAAATTGCACAAGAATGATGTCTATTTATCCTGTTGGAGTTCCCATCAGGTTGAGCTCCATAGGTGCCATATAAGAAGCTAGGGGTCATCAACTGGTATACAGTAGTCTGTGTGGCATCAGTTTTTGTTATTTTGAGGCATTGGAGCCAATACTACCCAGATCATCATAAGCAATACATTTTTATATTTAGACCTTTATTTGAATATCACTAATCTATGGGGTAAGAGCTGGAATTTTACCAAGCAAACAAGCGTTGCAATAATGCCAGGGTAACCACTGTAAGCCCTCATCTTCAAAATGATATAATACCCCATTCCATTGTTTGTATCTCCATGTGTGAGGTTGGGGTGAAAATTGGGGTGAAGCTTGCCTTTGGCACCAGAAAGGCATATTCTTTCCAGACCCTTTAAGCACAGTGTTAGAGAGGAGACTATCAGAAACGTCTTTGATACTTTACATGGCATGCTGACAAAACTGATGATCCAACCATGATTTCTCAAGAACGTATTTACCATAATACACAAGTAGTGTTGCTTTGTCACGGATCCAGGGAGTCAAGTTCAATCTTTGGCAAGGGTCAAGATGTATGGGTTTCTGCATTTTCTCCCAATGGTTTAGGTTATTCCCATGTTTCTCTGGTTTTCCCCTACACTTGGCTTTGGATATGTATACATGGTCTGTTCCCATCCGATTCAATACAGCATATTCTGCTCAGGTTTCCAGTGATAGCCTTCCAAATCCATCATAAACCTGACCAGGACAAAGATGAATGAATTGCGTCTACCCACCTAGACTCCGAAACCAAATATTTCTCTTTGTCCTTCTCGACAATGTTGCTTTCTAAGGTGGAAAAACTAGGTGATCCTGGCAGGCATCTCAGCTTCTCATTTCCAGTTTTAGTCAGTCCAAGACACATTCACAGTTGAGTAAAAACTAAATCCATCTGCTGTGCTTGGCACCTCTTAATCCTTTTTTAGCAAATAGCAGCTTTTAATACTGATCTCACCCAGGAAAGATAGTGGGGGAGGGAACTTGCAACAAGAAAAGCTTAATGAATATTGCAATCAGAAAGTCTTGAAACAGAGGTTTTATTACAAAGGAGGTTGATATCCAGAGGTTCATAAAAAAAAGTGTAATTCGTAAAAGAAAAAAAAAACTGCTCGGGGATGGAGGAAGTCATGTCACTAGACTAATATCTTTCCTGGCTCCTAGGTGGCGGAATGAACTTCCTCTAGATGTCCGTACTGCTGAGTCACTGGCAATCTTTAACAATGACAAAAGTCCTATCTGTTTCTTAGGTATTTGGGTTAACTCCTTCCCAACAGTGTGTGACTTATGTAACTTTTATAGTAGATAGCACCAGTGTAAGGATATAGTTAATAATTTAAACCTTAACTTAACCTTAAACCCACTGTAGTAAGTTGCTCTGGATAGGAGGGTATGAAATTGGTAATTAAAATACATCCAAAAGTGGTATAAAGGTCTTCCCAGAAAATCCCACAATGATGCTTAAAAAGAACTATGAGTACACTCTGTTGATTCTTATATAAAGAAATTTTATTATATTTTTTATTTAATTTTTTTTTGCTAACAGTCGCCAATGTCTGCTTGAGAATGTTGTGCTGTTTTGTTTATCATGGTTAAAGTCTGGGTGAGATCTGCGAGTTGCTGCAGGCACTTCTGCATCACAGCTGTCATCATGTCAAAACAATGTGTTCTCTACAAGAATTCCAGTCTTTCCAAAGCTCAGCTCTGCCCGGAGTCATAAAACGCAGCGAATTGAGATGTGTGTGGTGTCACACCTACACACGCATCAAATCTTTATGACTGCTAAAATATGTCACGGCGCTTATAGCTGCATTAAGAGCCCGCGGTGGGAGTTTAGTTCATTCGAAAATGTTGGAAGGAGGGCATCTGGAGTTCAGCTCCTGATATCTTAGGATACCGAGTTCTTGGACGGATCCTCCTGTATGGCACGAGAGCGCCACCCAGATGAGTACTGCACGCTTTTAAATAAGGTGCTGTCCACACTTCCGATGACGTACAGAATCATATCTGCATTAATTGCAATGGAGAACCTTTAGGAATCAAAGACCTACAGAAATTATTGTCCTGTACATCTCATTGCATAGTAGATATTCATGACATTCATTACGCTGGCTGAAGGATATACAAACCACTCTCCTTGAACACACAACCTGAACAGCTTGTATAGATGGGAGGGATGCTAGCTCAGCATGACCACCAAGCATGACACTCTCTGACCTTCCCTCCTGGGTAATAGATTAGCTTCGGAATCCTAAACATAGCAGATTCATTGTCAGCTACATCATTTATTCATACATGACATGGCCCAAATACACTGGAACACGCTTTCAGGACAAAGGTGAGCAAATTATAGTGCTCCTTCCTTAATATGTGGTTTTCTATTAATCTCATGATAGCATACTATATCCTTCACTAACCTTAATAACCTTTTTTAACCAGTTTTGAACCAGGAATTAACACTTACTCAAAGATAATAAGTAACGTTTACCCAATACCTGATATAGATCACACGATCGTTTAATAGAACCAGCCTCCAGAGCCATGTTTTCAAGAGAACCAGGGATTGCTCCACTTGAACAAATGTGAAAGCAACCTAGTTATTCAACAGTCCTTGAGTCTGATTGACACTGAATTGGGTTATTCGTAGAACACCTTTAGGAAACAGTAATATAACCATTCTTTGGTTTAATAAGCTCTATAGGTGCATTTCAGGTCTGACGGTCTAACAAAGGACAGAGTGACCCCTTCTTACATTTACATTTAGGCATTTGGAACAGGCTTTTATCCCTTCTGACCTTATCCCATTGGTAATGCCACATGTTACCAATAACCAAGGTTTCTTGGTTTTCTTTTTTTAAAACACCTTTTCTCTTACTTTGTTGGAGCCAGAAAGAGAGAGAGAGAGAGAGAGAGGCGAAGTCAACTGACTTATCCCAGTTAGGAAAATGGGGTCAGAGCGCAGAGTCAGCCAGGACACAGCAACCCTGGAGCAGATTGGTTTATGGGCCTTGCTCAAGGGCTCAACATCGGCAACTAGCCAGATATTGGAGCTTGAACCTCCCACCTTCCAATCAGTAACCCAGTAACCCACAGCATTAACCGACTGAGCCACCCAAATATTAGTTTGGGTCCTATTTTATGCTAGATACCTTAATTACTATCCTTAACATAATTATCAGGAAAAAAATGTTTTTTTTTGTTGTTTTTTTAAGTAAAAACACCATGTCTGTGTGCATGGAGTCTGCATGTCCTCCCCACCATAAGTGGGTTTCCTCCATATGCTCTGGTTTCCCGCTATAGTCCAAAGACGTGCGGAGTAGGCTATTTGTTGTTCCTTTGTGTGCTTACTGTCCCCTGGGATAGGCTCTGAGCCTCCTGCAACCCTATAGAGGATAAGCGGTATAGAGATCGAATGAGTGAGATGGTGGCCAGGTATTTGCTCTTTACACTCCTACAGCATTTGTACTGTACAACTAGCCAAGCCATGTCCATATCAGAATTCAAATGGTGTATCAAATCAAACCCATCCATGCCAGTTGGAGACCCCACTTGGAGAACTACTCCTCCAGGCACCCAAACCTGATTTGGTATTCTGCCTTGCTGAATAATTCTTACCACTGGGTATTCTCAGGCTACACTTTAAGATGCTTGTAACACCAACCTAATACAAAACTTATTCTAGCGCAGTGCTCTACGGTGCTGAAGAGTTTTCAAAATGGGAATCATGTTTGTCAAACCCATTCAGATTCCTTCTCCTTCAGTAAGATTTGGCTTTGTGTGGCCTCTGGAATGACAATCCGACCTTCCCAAAGCCTCTACAGGCGTCCCACGAGGTCTCAACTCCTGCGGCTGAGCATCACAGCTTTGCTCCCTATAAAACTCCTGGCACTAAGAACAGTTTTCAGCAGCTGTTGTTCTACATGCTTTCAGAAACCAAAAAAAAAAAAAAAAAATGAGAAGCTGTAAAACTCATCAACCTGATTTAACCTCCGAGAGTTGATTCATGATGAGACCAGAATGACCAGCTGAAGGTTTAAAAGCTGTTAACTGCTCGAACTGAAGATATGTTAATAACGACAACACACCACTGCATGATTCTGGTCCAATAATAAAAAAAGAAGAAAGATACCACAATCTTGTGTTTAAGCCCTAGTCCATGGGAGAAATAGGCCAGAGGCGCATGAAAACGTCAAAAGATATTAAGTTCCAGGGTTTGGAGCTCCTGACCAGAACCTCAAACTGGACGTTCCTATCAAACACATGAGTGTAATAGAAAGAGTATGGTGGTGATTTTCCACTGCTCCTCTTATCATCTGTGTGAACGATCTGTGTTTCCTCCAACACAAACAAAAACCGAAAAAAAAAAGAAAAAAAAATTAGAGGTCACTCCACTCTGTGGAAGTCATTTGCAGTCGTCTGTACTTAACCAATTTGTTTTTCTCATTTGGTTCAGCTTCTCATAATTCATTTAGCTATTTGTGCTGGCTTTTGTGTGCGGAATACAGAACACATTTATTCTAACACCTTTGGCTCCAAGGATAGTAGAAACCCTTATTTCTCTGCCTGATTATCTATCATTTGTTCTTTAGCAGAGCAAAATCTAATAAATAAATTGGAAAGCAAGGCTTCAAATCGTGTAGGTTTCGCATTTACCCATACAGTATTTTTTCACATGTGAGTTATAAGGTTTCTCTCTCTCTTTTTTTTTTTTTTTTAATATGAATGAATCACTTCAATCAAGCAAATTACAGGGGTGGACAAAAGTGCACTGCTAGAGTATGTGTGAATGAAATCAATCATCAAGCTTTTTTTTTTTTTTTTAAATCAGATGGAAAATACCAAAAAATAATATGTGAGGGTAAAATGTAAAAAAGTTTATGAAAATAAACAACAAATCAGAAAAAAAGGGGAAAAAACAATAACACAAAAACATTCAAGTCTTCATCTTCTATATTGCTCATCCTGGGCATGGAACCCAAGCTCTCCCATCCCAGGAGACATAAGGCCCGAGGTGGGGTACAGCCTGGACATTGTGTAAATCCATTGCAAGGTGCACACACCTACAACGGGCAATTTGGGAACACCAACTAACCTAAGATGAAGACTTGAGTTTCTCTCGTACTTCTCGTGTTCTTATTCCGACTGTGGGAGGAAACCAGAGTACCCAGAGGAAACCCGTCAGGCACAGGGAGAACACACAAACGCCACTCAAACCCTCAACCCTGGAGGTGTGAGGTCACAGTGCTAGCTGTTTTTTTTTCTTGTGAATGAAGGAGTAAAAGCGATTGATATTTACAGAAGATTTCAAGCACACCACAGTGATGAATTTAAATGGTGCAAAACCGTCCAAAGTGGCTTAGAGCTCGCTGTTTCTGTGGTCCTTAAAAAATTGCCAGATCTTGCGGAAGAGATGCATGTCTGTGGGAACTGTACACATAATCATTCACAAACACCACATGCACGTTACAGGAACTCGGCTGGGAGTTACTGCCACATCCCCCATACAGTCCTGACCTCGCTCCAAGCCATTTCCACATGTTTGGGCCATTAAAGGAATTCCTGGGGATTATATAAAGACATAAATTGAGTTTTTCCTCTCACAACAGATTTCTAAAATTCTGCACAATCAAAAGTCCTGGTTTGATTTGAATGCCACTCATGTAAACGCTGTAGACTTTAACTAATTACTCCAAAGACAGAAGCATGTAATAAGTCGTTCCACGATGTACGTGACGTTTCCTATTATTCCCAGGGTTGCGGAGGACAGTGCAGATCCGCTCTGTCTGTCTGTCTGGGTGACTGTAGCCGAGCACTATAATGGCTAATGACAGTTAGTGTGGCAGCGGTATAGAAATGTAAATTACAGTGAAGAGAAAGGGCTGGGTTTCTGACTTCAGCTAGACAAGCAATGCGCTAACGAGTCTCTCTCTCTCTCTCTCTCTCTCTCTTTCAGAGCAGAGCCAAACTGACAGAACGCTCATCCATTAAATGCACATATTTCATGCACTGTGAATTTGGGCCGTTCTTTTGGAAAAGTTTCGAGCAAACTGAATCGAGCATGCTGTGATCCAGGGTAATCAGGCGTGCCTCTGCTCTCTGACAGAGCATGGTGTCAACAATTTAGGGACAAATGATGACAACCTGAGAACCATGAACTCGAATGCCTGTTGGTTAAACCCCCCTCTGGAGAGAACATCCAATGATTTAAACAATAAACTGATAAACTATTTTTTTTGTGTGCAAGCTACCATTGATTGCACATGAGCAGCACACGTTTTACACGAGAACCTTGTCCATGAAAAAAAATCCAGTTTGGTGTGACGTCATGAAATGTGTATTGTACCTCAGTCCTTGCTCCACCATGTTCCCATTGTTGGGCCTTTAAACAAGGCCCTTAACCCTATCTGGTCCAAGGGCTCTGTCTCATGGGTGACCCTGCTATCTGACCCCAGTGATGCTCGGCTATGCAAAGAAATGTGCAGTAATGTATATGTGACAAATAAAGGCTTAACTTTAAGTAATTCCAAATAACTCTAAAATACTTACATGGTAACTTCACATGATTCTATATGTATGAACAGAAATACCTATCCACTAAGTCTAATAATAATTTAAGGTTTTACTTAATTTACTCCGTAAAGGATCGTGGGCAGCCTTGAGCCTATTCCAATGGACTCAGGGCATGATGAGGCTGGTATACCCTAGGTGGGGTGCCAAACCATCGAAGGGCACATAAGCACACACTCGATCATACACTTAGTCACATACTGCAGGCAATTTTGGTAACACCAATCACCTTACCCGGAATGACTTCTGACTGTGCGAGGAAACTGGAGCCTCCTAGAGGAAACCCACCTAGCACAGGAACCTGGAGGTGCGAGGCTATCCTCAATGAATTAAATTGAATCAATAGACTAAAAGTCTTTCTACTTGGTTTCCATCGTTGCATGGACCAACCTTCTTTCCTGATCTTCCTATGGTAAAGGTCTTTGGAAGTCTCGTCCCAAGGGTCAGTGTAAGACCTTTTAGTTCCTACTTCATACTTTCTGTAGTATATCTTCATGCCTATGAAAACTGCTTTCATCACTGGGGCGGTACTACTCCATCTACCGTTGTATTTTTGTAGTGGTGTATGTAGTGGACCTGTAAGTAGCTTTTACTGTAAAATAAATAAATAAATAAATAAAGTCTGTGGTCTCTAATGTCAAATTGTATAGCGTAAAGGTAGACTGTATTCATGATTCAGCATGTTGTAGGTTTTGAGGTACACTTTTAAGCATGCCAATAGGTTCAGGCACTACCTAAACTCAATCCTTAGCCTTTAATTCATAATCTCCCTGAATCATTCACATCATCTTGTCTCCCATTGTCTCAGAAAGAAGCCTAAACTCCTCAGAGACTCATCTGACGTATGTTGGAGATGCCCAGATGTCCTCTGGGGCCGCCTTCATTCCTGGACTGAAGAATCCAGCTTGATGTGCACCTTCTCATGGGAAAACACATTCATATGTACAGCTTCTGGCTTTCCATGTCAATCATATAGCACTCCTTAAAATCTCCACCTCGTATCATTCAACAGAATGCAGGATGTCCATGACGCCTCATACATTACAAAATCGAGGGTGTGTGTAAGCATAAGAAGATCCATGCCAAGGTAGAGGGACTAACAGAGAAGCAGCTGGAGATGATTATTAGGCTGTCAAGCATGCAGAGACGTGCAGCAGGGAGGGGACATGTGGGCGTACAGTGTCTGGACTTCTTTTCTTCTCACCCTCGTCCATTTGTTCCTGGAATTTACACTGGTGATTTATGAAACTGGCCTTCAGAGGTTTTAAGTGGATGTGCTGGTCCTGGGAGCATCACCTGGGATTCGGGATGTCTCTGGCTATATTTTTTCCATGAGATTTTCCAGAGATGGTGATCAAAGTGGAATAGGAGTCAATTCTCCAAGTAAGCCAGTCTTTCAATAAATAGCTCATCCTCTTGTAATCCTATATTACAACACCTTATGCAGGATAAATACACATTTATCTGGTCATTTTATTAACTCTTTTAATGACTCATAAAGCTCCAACATTGTGCTATAAGTTATCCGTTCATAAATATTTATTATAATTCTCTAACTGTGTGTGTGTATAGTAAATAATCATAGCAACCCTAATATCTGTACTGGTATCTGTTCAGTGCTCCAAACCTTCTTTTTTGCCATGACAGTGTTGGTGACTTAAGCAAATTTGCCTAAAATACCATCCCATCTGGTTTGCACTTAATGGGGCCATATTTGTTTCTATAGGACAATGGGCCAAATCTACCTGTAGGTTGTTTAAGAGCTATTTGCCCAAGTAGGAGATAATGGGGTGCTGCATCAGACGACCTGGCCTCCACAATCACCCGATCTCAATCCAGTCAAGATGGTTTGGGAAGAGTTGGACTGTAGAGTAAAGAAAAAGCAGCCAACAAGTACTCAACACTTTTAGGTGACGACCCCATGAGGCTACCTGAGAGATTGCCAAGAGTGTGCAAAGCCGTCATCAAAGCAAAAGGTGGCTAGTTTAAAAAGTTGAAATCCTAAAACATATTCTAGGTTATTTAACACATGGCTACATACAGTGATTCCATATTTGTTGTGTTATAATTTCTGTGTCTTCATGATTTATTACACAATGTTAAAAACAATAGAAATAAATAAATAAAAAATTACATAAGAGGGCTTGTCCAAAAAAAATTGACTGGTACTGTAAAAATTAGGATTCATGCTTCACTAAGATCATAACTTGTAATTAATTTTTTTATACTGGGAAACAAGTGTGAAATTTTACTATGGTATAGCTATCATGCTAATCCAATGGTACCTCACGCACTCACTCATCTTCTATACCGCTTTATCCCGTATTCAGGGTCGCGGGAACCTGGAGCCGATCCCTGGAGGCTTAGGGCACGAGGCAGGGTACAGCCTGGACAGGATGCCAATCCATCGCAGGGCACACACACATACTACGGGCAATTTGGGAATGCCAATTGGCCTACTCTGCATATCTTTGGACTGTGGGAGGAAACCAGAGTACCCAGAGGAAACCCACCAAGCACGGGAAGAACATGCAAACTCCATGCACACAGAGACGGGAATCGAGCCTAGCCGGGAATCAAACCCGGACCCTGGAGGTGCAAGGCGACAGTGCCAACCACTACACCACTGTGCCGCCAGCCAATGGTACCTGTACCATGATATATTACTGTCAAAAATATGTTCTACATGTGCCATGGTGGTAATATTTATATATAGTAGTAGCCTCTCCATTACCAAAGTTTAGCAGGTATTTAATATGTATGTAGACACATACTAAAACATATTAGATACCTGCTAAACTTTGGTAGCTACTGTGGGAGCCAATAAATACCATGGTGTAGTCCAGTACTACAAAGGAACCCAAAGACGTGCCATAGTGCATATGCTGGTACTCTATGAAATGACACACTGCCTACTATGGTAACGTGTTAAGTAAAATAGTAATGCTATGGTATATTATGGTCTGTACAGTTGTTTCCCATAATAAACTCTAGTACAAACCAGAGTCAATAATTACATTTTTTAATTATTATATTAATAATTAGTGTCCCTTATACAAACAGCATAATTTTTTTCAAGTACAAAAGCTTTTTGTAATCAATCTGTAAATCATTTCATGTTATTTAATAAAGAATTATCATTGTCTTACAGCTTAGAACAATTGACATATACATTTAAACTTTTATAATGCTATATATGTTTACTAGGTATTTGTGTTTTAATTAATTTAAATAAAATATTGTTTAGAATTATTATTAGTTATTAATAGTTGCAACATATGATCACTGTTATGAGGGATTATTATTATTACATTAAAATAACTATACTGTATATAAAAGTTCATGAAATGTTTAAAGAGATGATTACTATTATATTTTTTTTAATTGTTAGAATGTTTTATTAGTATGGTCTTCCTAGAAAGTATAAGGTTTTTCTTTAATATCTTTTTTCTTTTTACATTTTCCTTATCATAATGCTTTGATACCTTTTTCAATAATAAGTTTTATGTCCAAACAACATCATCATGAAGGGATTACCAATTATATAGAGGCACAACCTTGACTTTCAAAGGACACAAGGAAACTGTGCTTCGTTTTTTTTTTCTTGTTTGCACCATTAATATTTATGAGCAAGTCAGAGGATGAAAATCATAGACACAAGCAGAAAAGTTTGCCAAAGTACATGCTGTTTATCAGAACGGTAATGTAATTAGTAGTGCGCAGACAGGAAACAGCCTCCGTCCCATTAACGCAGCTGTTCCGGTCTCGGAGCGTGTCCAGCACTCGGGTCTGACTGGAGATCGGGCTTCGCTCTGCTGACCCATGCTAGTAACTAACAAGGCTGTTCTTCACACCTTGGTTATAAATAATGATCGAACGTTAAAGCCCCGGAGTGAGATGCAGAAATGTCTGGAGGGTTGAATATGGAAAAAAAAAAAAACCTGGTGCATGATGAGGTCAATAAGTTTCTTTTCAGACAACTTCAAGAGGCGCTGAGTCAACATGGAGTTATGAGTGGCAATTCACAGGCCTTTACACAAGCTGACTTTTTCTTGTGCAAACCTTGCATTAGCTCAGTGAACACACTCCTGAAATATATGTCTTTCTCACTCCAAGTTAATTCTGGCTGTGTGGCTGGGGCTGGAAGTCTTCTTTAAAGGTGCAGTATGTGTTTTGTGTTTGTTTATTTTGTTTCTCAAAGCCCTCTGCAGGCTGAAAATGGAATTGCACATAAATGCCATAAAGACTCCAACAGTAAAAAACTGTTGGAGCTGTGTAAAAAAGTTGTAAAAGTTGTGATTTAAGAAAAAGAAAACTATCAAACAAACAACCAAAAAACAGGTTTATGGGCCAGAAAAAAAGAAAACAAACCTGCACTGCAAAACATCTTACAGCATCTTAGCAAGTAAAATATTCTTGAATCTTGGCAAACCTATTTATAATTTCTTAAAATGAGAAAAAACAAACATAAGATTATTAAGCCTATTGTTACTAAAAACTACAAGCCAATTATGCAAAAAAAATTGTTTTATTGCCAGATAATTTTGTATTAGTCTTTAGGAGTTTGTTTCTTAAAAAAAGAAAAATTATCTATCTATAAGAACAAGACAATTTTACTTAATTCTTTTAAAATAAGCTGACTTTAAAATTAGAGTAGAAATACAGTAAGCTCCAGAATCTTAAATTTGGTTTTCTGTAATCCTATTAATATATATATAATATAAGTGTTAATATATATAAATAAATTTTGATTGATTGATTGATAGATGGATAGGTTTGGTCACTAATATTCCTAAATTATAACATTATAAGAATATGATTGTTAAAAAATATTTTTTTTGCAGTGTGAAATACAAAAAAAAAAAAGCAGGATCCATTTTACATCAATTTTGCATATCTTAAAAATCTAAAAAAGTTCTAAAAAAACTGATACAGTTTTACAAATAGCACTTTGAATACAATCAATGAACAATAAATCAGTTAAAAGAATATAATTGATGATGGTGATGGCAGGTAAATAATATAAATAAATAAATAAATAAATAAATAATATAAATAAATAAATACATATACATATATATATATATATATATATATATATATATATATATATATATATATATATATATATATATATAAAACAACCTGTCTGGATGTCAGTAAATCTAAATCCATCTCAATTATTAAATAAAAAATGTAATACATTCTATATTTCATTTATTTATAGTTTCTTTGTCATGATTGTGCCGTGAAATGTGCCGTATCATACGCAATCACACACAATTGTGCAGTAAGATATTAAAGTAATTCCCTTTTTTCTAAGTGTGTGTCACACAAAAGTTTCTGGCTGTTCATCGATCCGGAACGCAGGATCAATTCGCGTATTGTCATTGTTGCAAATGTTCCAGTGCATCTGCATACTAATTACTCCATTTGTATTACCTGTCAAAGGCAATTTCCTCTTCCTGTAATCAAACTGCACTAGAATTAGACGTTCTGCCCCGCTGTGTGTAATGATATTAATTCCCTCAGAAAGCGTCTAACAGAAGTTCCTGTATCCTGCATCATCACACACGCAAGAATTCACAGCAACCTTTTTTTTTCCTACACATTACAGCGAGTCTTAGAAGCAAATCTGAAACTTTCCTAAACTAGTGTGTTGACGAGCCGAACAACACTTTAGCCCTTCTACATTATTTATAGCTCTTACGAATCATTTCTGAGCTGCTTTAATGACTTTGTGCCGTGTTTTTCCCTCCACAGACACCAGCTCGATCACTGAATCAGAAAAGTTTTACAGTTGGAATCAGACTAGGGCTCCTTCAGCTGTAAATTCAGTAAATTCAATAGAGCTCAACTTTACATAATTTAAGACATATTTTTATTTTTTTTATTCCTGTCAAGAAAAAAAAAGGCCAGTTTTTGAAGAGAATTAATGATCTTTAGTTGTGAGCGATGCAGAGAAAGAAGGCTGTATGGGGAAGCAAGCCGGTCCCAGAGGACGCCTGTGAGGCACATTGATTTTTATTTATTTCCTCTAAACTGCAGTAAACTGCTGGGTCTTTGAGATACACCGAGGTGTGGGTTTATAAAGAAATCAGCTGTTCTGGCATCTTGGAAAAAAAAAAAAAAGTTTCCACAGTTTCTTCTGCAAACTTTGTGCTGCATTGCTTACTAAACTGCCAGGATTATAGTTTTTTTTCCATGAAGTGGTGCATTACTTAATGATGTGTTTGTTTTTTTAATGATATGAAAATTCATTTATATATTTTTTGTTTAAATGTACAATTTACTTTTAAAATCCTGATTTACTGAAAGGAATTCATAAATACCTTTGAATACAAAAACTTAATGTATTTAAGAAAAAAGTGCATAAGACTTTAACAGAAAAAGTATTATAATACTTATAATATTATAGGAAACTAATCAATTAAATTATTGGGTTGATTCTTTTTTTTTAAAGAGCAATTCAGATTTTTTTAAAGGGCAAAATTCACATTCGTGAAAAAAAAAAAAACACTAATGATTATAAAAATCTTTTCCTGCTTATATATATATATATATATATATATATATATAAATAATTTTTACCTATCTTGGTCTTAGCCAGGATTTAAACAAGCCAGTTAAAGTTTTCCTTATTGTGACCTCATATAAGTAAAAGTGTGACTTAGTCGTTGTTAATTTGAATAAACACTGAAACAGAGTGTCTGGATGAGGAGTGAATTAAACCCAGCTTGTGTGTTTGTGTTGAAGCATTAACACACAAACCAACACAATCTTAGACTAGAAACATACTGTACTTCTGATACCTATGTTAACTTGTTAAAGAAATTGTAAATTATGGGACCTTTAAGTTCTTCTTATATTTCTTTTTGATAGAGCTGGCATTTTTTTATTTATAAAAACCCTATACATTTCCATTGTCTATTAATTTATTGCTACATTTAACATAATATCAGTTTACATCTGACACTCAACATGACACTACAACCACGGACTACACCACGGCATTATTTACCATAAAAACCAGTGTCAAAAGTTAAAGGTCACAATGCTGGAGTACTGACCAATACAGTGCATCAATACAGTGATACTTCTCTGTTTGAGTTGTTATCATGGAATATAATAAATACAGTGCAATGGGCGTTTAAGTCAAACTGGTACTTGTGCTGAATACATGAATTTATATTAATTCTTTTATTATAGAAATATAAATATTTCTCATACATGAAGGTGTAAAGACGATTGACATTTACAAAAGACATCAAGCACAGTACAGTGATGAGAGTCTTAGTCGCAGTAAAACAACTGAATGGTGCAAATGCTTTAAAGAAAGCTATTTATCCATGAATGACGATCCCGGCCGAGGAATTCACCGCAGCTAACCCTAACCCTAGTTATTGCCCCATCCCCTGTACAGTCCTGACCTCACTCCAGGACATTGGACATTGGATTTAGACACTGTTAAAGGAGTTCCTGGCAGGCCAGTGTTTCAGACATGAAGCAGACAGTCCAATCGAGGCTCCAGTGTACTGAGGAAACGTTCTACCTTGATGAGATCCAAGCACTAGTGGAACACTGGGAGAAGTGCATTAGTGAAGCGAGGGATTATATACAGTACAGAGAAATAAATGTTAATATATATTAAGTGTTATATAGAGAGAATTAGGCGAAAAAGTGAGTGAGACGATCAGGTGTGGAATGAAATCTCGTCTGTTCACAGCTCGCTCTCCCAGAATAAGCAATCGCACCATCCTGTTTGCCAACAGCTGCTACATTCCCCACTCGAGCAGCCAAGAATAAAACAACCATAGGTCAGCGCGCTAATTATTATACTGTACATTAACTCTGCGAATGAGTGCAGCTCCGCATTTAAACGCTGATTAATTTCTAAACAGCCGTTTATCCGTTTCAGTAATTTATTTATTTCATCTTTATAGGTTTGTTTGTTTGTTTGTTTGTTTGTTTGTTTGTTTTGTTTCAGGAACTTATAGAATAGATCAGACACATCAAGTGAGTTTAAAATCAGGGTGGGCTATGCTGACTAAATCTACACAGCTCATGGATTAAAATAGCCATCATAAATAATGTAAAGATGCATGTACGTGCTACTAAATGCTGATTAGTATCTCACATCTATTTTATATTTTGCATTAGTATGTTCCTTTTCTCTTACACAGTCCTTCTCAATCACAGCAGCTGTAAAATGCTACATGTGGAGCTGTCGGGCTGCCGCGATGTACAGTATGGCATGCAAAACCACAGCAAGCTTTAGCAATCAAATCTGATTGGAAAAAAAAAAAGTATGAGGAGCGTTCAAGTCAACGCAGGACTTTTGATTGTGGAGAATAACAGAACACAGTTATGAGAGTAAAAACTCCCTTTATTTCTCTATATAATCCCCTGCTACACTAATGCACTTTCACTGTTGCTTGGACACCATCGAGGTTGAAAGTTTTATCAGTACGCCAGAGCCATGATTGGACTGCCTGCTTCAAGTCTGAAACGCTGGCCTCCCAGGAACTCCTTAACAGCCAAACATGTAGCTTAGAGGCGAGGTCAGGACTGTATGGGGGACGTGGCAGGTGACTCTCTGTAATGTGCAAGCCGTGTTGCTGAATGGTTGTGTGTACAGTTCACACAGACAGATGTGTCTCTTCCGCAACTTGGAGACAAGATATCGGTAGATTTTTATGAATCAAGCGTTCCATTCTCTGAATGTTCTTGGGAATGACCGCATTGGGACCTTCACCATTCACGGACGTACAGCAGTTCTTTAATGCGGTCGCACCGTTCACCGTTTGTTTTACTGCAGCTAAGAGTCTTATATCTGTACCGTGCGTGAAGTCCTAAGTAAATGTCAATCGTTTTTACACAGTCGTTCACCAGAGTGAATGTTTATCTCAGTTTCTGATTTAAATTGAATGCCTCTCGGTTTTGCTTTATTATATTGATAAATCAGCTTGAGATCATTATATCCAACATGGGCATTATTGTATTTATTATTATTTTACATTTCTCTCCTTTATTTAATTTGTTTTTTTACTACAAACCATCTTTCTTACAAATACTAAAGAAATTTATTGAGAAAGAAGAACAAAAATGTTTTCATTAAAGTATAATCTGTACAATTAAAAAATCCTTTTTCATTTAAAATGATTTTAGCATTTATTTTTTAAGTATTATTTATCTTTTAATTATGTTATATTTTTTCAATTCATTAGAGAGTCTTAAATTATTCTATTTATTTACTTTTTAACTGCTTTATTTCTTCAGTTAAAAGTTTTTTTTTTCATTTCTTAGCAGCGTAATTTGGTTTAAATTTTTTTTTCTAAAATATATAAATCACACAAAATGTCTTTAAATGTACCTTGATAATTTTTCCAACACAAATATTTTAAATTAAATATCTATTTAATCTAGGAATGTGTTTTCCCTGAATATCCTTATACTTTATTCTAAATATAAACTGTGTTCCTTTTTTTAGAAACATTAGAATTTGGGTTAATCCACTCAGTTATCAGCTTTCTTTTTTTTTTTAACATGCTTTCTTGCTGAAAGTAAAAGTTTCTAAGGGTCGTAAGTTATAAGGCGGCGTACACCCTGGACATACAGTAGTGCCAATCCATCAATCCATGTGTCAGTCACTTCCGCACTGACACACTCATCCACACACTACAGGAAAGCCCAATTAGCCCAATCTGCCCAATCCAAAAAGAAACCGGAGTAGTAAGATACAGTGCAAGGTGTAGTACACGTACAGTATATAAGCAAAATGATGAAACACATCTACAATATTGTTGTATATACATTATTTAAATACAGAGCCTACTGTGATAGAATTTTAATTATGTTCATTATGTGGTGAAACTTATTTTTCAGCGTTAGTTGAAAAAAGTAGTATTTTTTTAAAGAAACATAGCAGCAGATTTGTTCAGACAACTCCACAGCGTTTGTCGTTCATTCTTTGCCACTTGTTTATAGCAACACATTAGAATTTTAAGTCTCTGAACCACAGTGCTGCATCAGGTCCCCGTTCTCCTCCTCGTCTTCACGCTGCGACTCTCATAAACTCCGCTGACATTTCTGTTCCTGCAGCAGAGGCATGCTGAAGATGAAGAGAATCACTGACATTCAGGGTAATGAAAAGGCTGATGGACTCACGCCGTGACCCCGTCTCCATCCACACATTGCTTCTGACTATTCATCACCACTGAACTGGTTACATAAATAAACAAACCTGACTGGTGGAGAAGAAAAGCCCGGAGACAGAGAGTCCGTACCCTGGAGAACCGCGTTCTCCTTTTACAAGAGAAGAAATACACAATGGAAATAAAAACACTCATATAGTCCACTGTTGTGATCATGATTTTATTGAAAAAAATCAAATATTGTTGTTGTTTTTTTTAAGTTCATACACAATGTGTGCTTCAGACAGTGTCAGGATTTTATTTTCATTTATTTTCTATTTTGGATTTGGATTTTGTATTATTTATTTATTTTTTTTTATATATAATTTTATTTATACATCAAGGGTGTCCTTATATCTAATTATGTGTTTAATAATAATAATAATAATAATAATAATAATTTCAGTTAAAATGTTATAAAATTAAAAAAAAAAATCAAATAAGGGCAAATAAATAAATTTATATATATATATATATATATATATATATATATATATATATATATTAAATAATAAATTAATAAAATATTAGTTCATCAATTAAAATTAAATACAAATTATACAAATTTTATAAAACCTACTATATATTTTTTTCTTAGACTTATTTTTCAGCTAAGATCAGATTAAAATATTTATAGATTTTTTTTACCTTTGGTAAAAAACTCACTAGTACTTTTTGAAGTTATTAAGTCCTTTTTCAGTAAAAAAATAAAAATAAATTGTGGTTTGGAGTTTTTTACATTATGAAGATGCTTTTTTTCTGACTTTTTTCCTTAAAAATGTATAATTCCTCCACAACCAGGTGAAAAGAAGGTCATGTATGTCTTCCCCAGCCCCACCTCAAACCCTCCAAAGCTTCCATCTCTTATCAAACACACACTGCAGGCCATGGGCTCGTCTTCTGAAATATGCAGCATATTTCTTTTCCATATAGTACAGCATAACCCTTTTAGATTTGACGTTCAGGACACTCACAAGAAATCCTTTGCATCATGTACCCCAAGGAGATCGGGTCGGACCAAAAGTTTCTGAAACATGCGCAGTAATTCCATCTGCTGTCCAGAATATCACTTTCTTAATCAGAGGCTGCCATGTTCCGAGCGGACGAAGGGCCACTCTGTAGAAAGTTCAGTGTTCAAGCTCCATTAGCTGCTTGGTTCCATGTAGAGTCCTTGAAATCGGAGCGTATAGAAAATGGAGGAGCAGGCTGAGATAAGTGGGTCGGATATGCACGACTCGATTTGAATTTCTCCTGATGTCGTACTCGCACAGGCCTTCCAGAGCTTTCAGTCCTTTTCACCTCGTAGCAGTGGAGGAAGGCGTTAATTGCCGGAATGAGTGGATTAAAGTGCGATAGTGGCAGTAATGGTGGCGTCAATGGCTCAATCACAAAGAGAAAATGGCTCTTATAACAATTATCTTCCAGCACTAGAAAGCCTATAAGTGATTAAGAGCCACCATTACAAATTACAGGTGCACTTTCAAAGGTTAGTTTATAATCTACTGGAGAAAACATCTTTTATTTCACTTCTTTTATTTCCCTGTAAATCAGCAGCTTTAAACATAACCGCTCATCCTCGATAGGCTTCCTGAGAAATCTAACAAATGAAATAAAACAAATGATCTCTTTGGTATGACGCTTAGGTTTTAATTTATCACCTCTAATTTATTCCTAGATGACAAACATTTTCATTAATTTGACAGCCGTGCATAATTGCACTTATACCGTCAAGAATTTCTAATTAATTTCCTCAACATTCTCGTAACCAAGTCATGGTCATTCACTCCTGCAGGAGAAACAGCGGCGGTCAATTTGCAAAGCATGGCTGAGCGTTATTATTGAGCTCCTGGGCACGTCTGGAGGAAATGTGTTAACCGTCCAGGTCTGTGCTTAACCATGCCCGACACATTCACAACCCACTTTAAACACAACACAGCAAGATACGCTTTGCCTCGCATCCATTGCATTCGAAATCCTCCCAGAGTTCGTGTAATCTACCATGTATAATTTGTGATGTAACACCGTCGTGAGATTTTCCCATGCGTCATTTGATGCGTAATGCAGGAACAGCTGATAAATTATACGGCTAAAGAGAAAAAAAAATCACTGTTGATGTTGGGATGTATGAGGCGGTTAAACCTGCAATGGAAAGGCACTCAAGGGACAACAAGTAAAATGCATCTTCAAAGTATTTGTCACTTATAACACATTTTCACTTATAACAATAAGTAACAAGAAAAATCTAGCTTTATGGAGTTGGAATATACTAATTAAATGTTGACATGTTGAAAAAAATGGGCTAGAGTAGAGAACGTACAGTACAAGGCTAGCATGCAGTTGGACGAGAGAAAGTACACGGCTATCATAGAGCCGGAAAAACATTTACATAACTGGCACAGCAGCGCTGGGATAGATCGTTTACACGGCTAGCAAAAAGCTGTAGTGCATGACTACCATGGAGCTGGATGAGAGAAAGTACATGGCTAGCATAGAAATAGAAAATGACTAGCATACTGTAGATCAAAAAACATATATAGAAAGCACACGGCTAGCTTAGATTGAAAGTATACAAGACTAGCACACATACAAGTTACAAAGCATAAGTGCATATACTGTAGATAAAATTTAACAAGGACTATCGAAAAGTTAAAAAGAAAATACAAGACTAGCATAAGAGTGAATTATTTAAAGTACAAAACTAGCATAGGGCATAAGTTTACAATTCTGACTCTACAAAGGAGAACATACTGTACAAACTCCATGCACACAGAGACGGGAATTGAGCCTGGCCGGGAATCGAACTTTTATACTAATTGATGAATACAAACCTAAATCAAATGATCAAAACCCATCAAAATTTATTCAAGACTTGGACATCGACATGGTCCCATGTATTTTTAATAAAGACAGCAAAACAATATTTCAATTCTCAACATCAAATATACAAGTGTCAGGGTGAACATTTATTCATAACATATCATTTTATAGAAGGACTTTTATTACAACTTTACGCAAAAAAAAAAAAAAAATTTTATCACACACATGTTAAAATTGTTTATGTCCTCTGTCCTGCATTGTGGTTTTTAAGTGCACACTGCACCAGGGTGTTAAATATGTTCGTGTATTTTGTAATGGGTTTGGCACAAGGGGGGCAACAACAAACACGGACGAGGTCTTATGGAATTTTGGTATGGTAATTTTACTTAGGGAAGGAAAGGGTAAAAGGAGGGAGGAAGGGAAAAAGGGAAGGAAAGGTGTGCACGTGCAGGTCTGGTTAATTTCTGCCAACCACAGCTGCCAGTTTTTTACCGTAAAATTTACGGTTTATTTTTTACAAAGGAGATATTTTTCTGATTTTTAAACTTTATCATCAAAGGTTTAGTAAAATATAAACTGATGCTTCATGATCTTAGTAACAAATACCTTCTCTGAAAGTTTCCTTTTTATAAATAGAGTATATCATAAATTTTACTGCAATAAACCATATTTTCATATGTCATTAGTCTTACTCTGTAAAACTAGTTACAATTTTTTTACTGTAAATTCTACAGTTATCCTAAGTTTTGTAAAATACGGTTTGATTCTGCAGCATTTATACGGTATTTTACTGTTAAAATTACGAACATTTTTTACAGTGAGCCTGCGTTAAAACCACAGAGCCTGTGGTAACAAAAAATAAATAAATAAAAATAAAAATTGTGGTATACTTACAGTAGCTGAAATTTACACAGCTTACATTTGTTCTTAAATTGCAAAAGGAATTTAAATGCTACCTGTGGGTGGATTAGCATGTGGATTAGCATATGTAGGTAACTAACACTTGTAAGGTTGAACGTTTTTTTTTTTCTTAATGGTAAAAATCAGTTACTTTTTTCCCTTTTTTTAAAAAAAAAAAGTAAGTTAATGTTACTGCATGATCAGTCTTTGAAAACCAGTGGTTTCATTATAGACTGTTCAGTGTTTAACAGCAGTTACCAGAACATGTAACTTTAGAGACATCAGTTAGTAATTATATAAATGTTATTTTAACTGGGTTCTTTTCAGAAGCATGCCACCTCAGGAGACCAAGAATCCCAACAAAGAAACTTCAGGAGAATGTTCTGGAGTCTCCATCAGCATCACATCATCAGTCAGGTCAGCACCAGCCCATGAGCTCAAGCTCAAGCCCAGCTTTCAACCTTCAGAAAGTTGGAGTAGCTAAATGGTGTTTAGGTAAATCTTAAATGTTTTTTTTTTTTTTTTTTTTTTGTCCAAGCAGCTTTAGGAGTTACAGACTTTGGACGAACTTGTTGGATATCCACCACAAGTGAAAGACTGATGTAGCCGGTGAGAGAGAACTTTTCCTGGCTTTGGCCCGTTCTTGTAGCCCTTACATACAGCAAGCAAGCAATTTTCCTTTAAAATTTCTCATCTCCTTTTTGACTGATTCTGTTCACTAGAAGATTGTCACAATGCTGTGGCCTTTGTGTAACTCCTGTATAAATCATACTTTGAGTGTGACACGTAATATCTTTATCAGATTTTATGACATTTTGTATCATTTAGTGTCTTGATTTGCCAGATTTTATTATATCGTGTGAATTGTAAAGTTATTACACTGTATGTTGTTAATTGTTTTTTTTTATAACCTAAAATAAATTAATAATTCTCATTTGTGTTTCATGCATCTCATTTATATCTGACTTTAATCTCATTATGATCTTATATATGGCTCATTTGCTTCTCCCTCAAATGCAGTCCTTTTTGTTCATGTAATTCTCAGATTTCTTTAATGTTTCTCAAAAGTATGTCTCGCTTTGTGTCTCTTTGTTTCTCCTACGTGGGGTTTAGGAGAAAGAGAAAAGACAAAGTCGAGCTTGTAATGAGACAATCGTGAGACAAGAAAAAGCTCATTCTGAGCAAAAAATTTTTTGCTATGGGTAGGGAGCCAGCCTCCATGAAGTACAAAGCTAACATAGCACAAGGCTTGTTAAATGGTGATATATAAACTGTACAGCTTGGCTTGCTACAGGAATCTATATAAAAACACAATCTACTGTATGTATGTACTGTATGTATGCACTTTTGCCCTTGAGGTGGGTGTGGCTATATGCGTCACTCAACAGAGCTATTCAACGCAACAGTTTAGTATGTATAAACAGAGTGTGCCGAGGATAGGAGAGTGGCCTAAAAACTTAAAAGATGATGGTTAAACACCAGTTTGCCTCATACTGTATGTTCCAAAATCCTGGCAATAATAAAAAGCAGTAATGTGAAGCGTCATTATTAGATAAAACACGGGTCGTTTGAGAAAATATATCCACAGCAGTCCGAGGAGAGGTCGTGTAAAATACCCAAGCTGAGAGCACGGTATGTCAGAGCAAACAAAATTCTTTTACATGTATTTAAAGCCCATCAGCATGCAAATGAAGATCTTCATACAAATAGGCCTACATGGAGATGTACTGCACACGGCCATCGACCTGTCCACATGTTGAACTTTGTTACTGAACATTGCTATTGATATTATTGAAATGCTGTGTAAGTTATACATTTCTTATTTTTCATAGACTTGCATTTACTTAATTACTAAATTAATTAAACAACTAAATGTATACATTAATAACAGAAACATGACATTGCTCGAATCTCAGCTTGATATCTTCTTAAATTCTAATTCAGGATCTCTGTACTAGACTAACATACAGCTATAATACAGAAAGTACAAAGCTATAGCAGATAGACAGGATCCAGGACGGACTCGTCAGGCAGTCAGACAAAGCACCATTTGCAGTCTCTCTCTCTCTCTCTCTCTCTCACTCACACACACACACACTTTGCCTGCTGCAACATCATTTTCTTTCTGCCAATCAGTGCATTAAATCCTTCCTTTTACAAGGGTTCTATCCATATATTGTAGAAGACAGAAACAGAGAGAAATTACAAGACACACACACACACAATACACAAATACACCAACCGTAGTAAGCTTATCACTTTGCAACTTAAAATATTTGCCATCAGTCTGAACATGGGTGTTGATGAATATTCAGGTCGGTGTCTGTGTTGTTCTTTTTTTAGATATTAGAAAGCAAAATGATCAAAGCTGCACGGTGAGGGAACACACAGGAGGGAACCGTGCCAAGAGACAAAGACATCAAGCTTTTAAAGTATCAGAGATGTGTGCGAAGATTTATTTATTTATTTATTTATTTATTTATTTGTGTCCATCAGGATATCAGGAAATGGTAATAATGTCAGAACACTGTGATGTTCTTCTGAAGGACCACGGATAGTTTAAGGTTAAGAGTGAGTTAATTTCATGCATTGGTTAAAATAGTCCCAGTTTGACTTGAACGCACATCGTACAGTATGTGCAGGATATATGCATTCAAGTCAAACTGGAGCTAAGTGTTTCCTTTATTTATTTATTTTTTGAGCAGTGTACGTATGTTTGTGTCATATTGTTTCATTCTGAAAATTACAGCATGACATTACAGAAATAAATACATCCTAAAGTGTTTATTTATTGATTTGATCAAGATATTTTTTTTCCTTATTAAAAGGGACATTGTACTAATTCAAAACTATGCTTGCGATGCCGTTACTTTTTAATGACCTTGATTCGTGCTGAACATGTGCTGCATCAAGTGCTATTTCCTCTGCCCCTGATTTAGCATTGGTTTGGAAGCCGTGTTCTTCACCAGATTGGCAGTGATTAATGTGATCGCGTCTACAACAACTAGGACTGTCTCGTTTTAGTTTTCATTTTTAAATAGCCTCTTGTCCTTATGTTGTTTGGTAGCACTCTTGACAGTGAAGTGAAAAAAAAAAAAAAAAAAAAACCTGTTTGTGTGAGATGAGGTTTGGCATTTCGCTGCGCTGCCATGTCAGCAGGTTTCATCTAATTAACTAAAATATCTGTTTAGCATAGAAATGTCTCGATGCACTTTCATGACATTTTCCTTTCCTGCCCTTCACAGAATCTTCTAAACAGTCTGTAAATAGCTCGCTGCTATCAAAAACAATGTTAATCAAGCTTCCAGACAGACGCCCCGTCTGCGTTCTGATGCCCGCAGGAAGTGAACGTACAGCCGGTTCTAGCTGTGTGTTTGTTCCGCTCCCTGGCTGAGGCTTCCTACCCCACAGAGCAGAGACGTCTGACAAAGTGTACACGTCCTCTCTTTTTCTCTTTCTCTTTCTCTTTTTGGCGCTTTCTCTCCCCAAGGGCAGGAGGAAAGTCATTTTCATGCTCTGCTTTCTCCATCCAGCACAGCATCTTTTGCCACTGTGAAGGCACCGAGCGTGGAGAGCTCTTTTGCAGGGGGTCAAAGCAAAATGATTCAATCTGGGCCAATTCGAGGCTGGATTTAGGAGTAGGACAGCGCTCACTGCTGAAGAGCTTGGATAAATACATCTAAGGTACAGAAGTTGTGAAGGATAAGCTGCAGCGGGGGGGGCGGGGGGGGGGATGGTGTATTTCCTAGACGCATTTCAATTTTATGATTATTTATATAATAGATAGACAGATAGATAGATAGATAGATAGATAGATAGATAGATAGATAGATAGATAGATAGATACTTAATTGATCCTGAAGAAAATTTCTAAAACCATATCTTCCTTATGTAGAAAATCCAGGTTAAAAAATCCATTTTAGCCAAATACTGAAATAGATCAATTAATATGTTAATTAATTGAATATGCTCGGGAAATAAATAGATCAAACAGATTTTATTTTATTTTATTTTATCAAAAAGAAACTTAAACAATAAATGTAATAAAAATTGAATAAATACACACAAAATAATTGTATAAATGAATAAAAAACACACATACAAACCAAAAACATACAAAATAATAAGAAATGATTTACAAATGTAAACAAATAAATATCATAAACAGGATGTATAATATAATAAAATCTTAAACAGTTTTTAAAATGCAAAAAAAAGAAAAAAAAACATAAATAAAAATACATTGAATTAACCAAAAAAAATGCATCATGAACTAAATTAACAACAAAAACATAACAAAAATAAAGAAAATATATTTTTTAATAAGGAATAGTAAATGAAAAGATAAACATATACAATAATATTAAATAGTCTACACAAATAAATAGATGAATAGATTAATTCCCCTACCCTATTTTTTTTTTTTACCTTTGCTTTAAAAAAAAAAAAAAAAAAAGATATAGAGAATAATCCTTGACTTAGTTAACTGGCTAACAAAACCAACTTTGTGTGTGTGTGTGTGTGTGTGTGTGTGTGTGTGTGTGTGTGTGTGTGTGCATTATTTATTATGATAGTGTACGTTTATCTTTTCCTTTTTTATACCTTTATCCTGTTGGATTGATTTATTTTTTGCTAATGTTTATTTCAAAAGTAAAAGTGTTACTAGTTTATTTTTTATCAATTAACAAAATGGAAAATAATTGAAGAAAAGAGAAATCCAAATCCAATCAGTGTGTTGTGTGTCCGCTCTCTGCCGAGCCGTCTAGGTACACTTGCACACAGTTTCTGAAGGAACTCAGCAGGTAGGTTGTTACAAACATCTTGCGAAACTAACCACAGATTTTCTGGATGTCGGCTGCCTCAGATCCTTCTGTCTCTTCATGTAATCCCAGACAGACTGGATAATGTGGAGATCAGGGCTCTGTGGGGGCCAAACCATCACTCCCAGGACTTCTCGTTCTTCACTACTCTGAAGACAGAGACTTAATGACTGTATGTTTGGGATTGTTGTCCTGTTGCAGAATAAATAAGATATATACTGTATCTGCTTGTACACCATTACTCCTGACCAAGTCTCCAACTTCATTTGCAGAAACGCAGACACTCATTATTGAGCTGCTCTCCAGCCCTTCGGCAGCCAATTTTGACTCGTCAGTTCAGAGCACCTGCTGCCACTTTTCTGCACCCCAGTTTCTGTTTTTCTGCATATTTGAGTCACTAAGCATTGTTTCCACGTTGGCTTTTTTGACTTCAGACATTAGATGGGTGTACCTGGCTCCCACTGGTTTCTGCCATTCTCTGCTGATGGACCTGCTGAGCTTCTTCAGATGTTGAAATGTAGTATGCATGATGAGTCTTTCATCTGCTGCATTAAGTTTCCTTGGCCAACCACTGCGTCAATGCTAGTCAACATTACCCGTGTCTTTGTGCTTCTTCAAAATGCTGTGAACATCACATCTTGAAACCACAGTCTGCTTTGAAATCGGTGCTCGGGGTTGACATTGCTGATGGAATATACCCACCTTATATCTTCTTGTTGTGCTCAGTTTGGCCATGGTGTATGACCTGCGACATGAAACTAAACCTCTTCCACAACCTCACCTCAACAGGAACCTTGGTTGCTGTTAGTGGATAAAAAGCGAGGAAAAAAAAACCAATGGTGTTTTTGATGATTTTTCATTATCTGCACACCTGATTCACCAAGTGAATTAAATTCACAAGAAACCTATACTGTAGCATCTGATATTATTTAAAAATGTACCTGCGGTTGATTGTAAACGCTCATCGATCCTGAAAGATGTAGATTTCAGACGTTTTCAGAAACAACAATTAACTAAATGTGCTTACTCTATACTCATTAAATTCATTATTTTGTCATAAACTTACGAAATAAAGGAAAAGTGTGTGGGGGGGGTTTGAATGTGTGTATATGTATGTTTCCACTCACATTAAAAGCACAATTGCACTGTAAAATGTTATAAACGACCAGATTCATATCACTGAAGCTATTACTAGTCTGACAACACAAACACATTAATAGGAGGTGAAGACGTGTGTTTTCTTGCGGAGATACGCGTCTGACCGGCGATGCGCACAGCGTGATGGGCCTCGACACTACAAGATGAGAACTTGTCAGTCTTTGTTTGGGCGCCGTTGTTCGAACTAATTCATCACAGGCCATTTTGGTGCGGGAAAGAGAAATTGTGTTTTGCTTTGTGCAAATGAAAGGAATAAGCTCTCTATCTCCGCCGCCAGCCGCCAAGTGCCTTTGAGTGACAGAGATTGCCGAGGATAAGGTTTCAGACCGCAAATTTTTCCAGGCAGAAACACTTTGCAAATCGGGCTTACCGCTGAGGCATAAAGAAGGGGCTTGGTGGGGGGGGAATGGGTGACTGACGAGTTTTCACTCTTGGGGAAAAGTTTGCTTCTCGAATCGTGTTGGTGTAAAACTTTCCCCTCACAAGTACCTCACATTACTGTCAGCTCCATCCTAAACATTCCACTTCTCTCTCTCTTTTTTTAAATTTCTTTTCAGGTGTCCATATAAATTAAACAGAGCTGAGTGCAGTGGTGCATTAGGTGATGTGTGAACCCTAAACAAACCAGAGGGCCACTACTTAAGCAAGTCTCCATTTTGTATATGATGAATCCCATTTACTGAGCCAAATTTGGAAAATAAATAAATAAAAAGGCCCATTAGGTGTCGGACTGTTTTAGTAAATTGTCTATAAACTGTCAGATATTCTTCCATCATTAATGCACTGATTTTTTTTTTCTCCCCAGTAAACGGACATCAAGTGGAATGGATAATTTTTTTTTTCATTTTTACACACTGAACTCTGAAACACATTTAATGTGTTTATGTTGAAAGGTTCATGACATACTAAGTGATTCTGGTGCTAATATGTTAATCGGTGTTCTGCTTTTATTCTTTCAGTAAAAAATTTGATATTTTGTGTACCAAACTTTAAATCTCACCTCCTAAAAATGAAATATCAAGAGCTGTGTATTTTGGCGTATAGGGGTAACGTTGGAGATGTTGGTGTTGATGCTGAACTCAGAGTCGACTCTGTTTTACGGATATGATATGAGAGGACAAGCACGATGATGTTGATGGTGGTATTAGCCTGAAAGTTAAAACTATGGAAGATGATAAGCTATGAGTGGAAGCCCACTAAGTGCATTTAGTTCATTATTATACTTAAGTACAGTTTTTGCATATCTTTACTTTACTTTTATTACTGGTTTGTTTTGTTGTACTTTCTGTACTTTCTACTTCACTACATTTGTGCATGTCTTTGTGATACAACCACAGTAGTGTGTAATATTTGAAATGAGAATTTTGCCAGTCAAGGAGAAATGCAAATAAAAGATTTCTACTTTTACTTAAGTAATACTTAACCATCCATCTCCATCCATCTACGCACTTCTAAGTAGTCCAACCACAGACAGTAGAGGCAAATTATATTCATTCATATTTGTACAACTGTGGTGGGACCTCATGTACCATTCACATGCACATTTACACACTATGGGCAATTTGGAAATTAGCTTAATCTGCAGGTTTTTGGACTGTGAGAGGAAACTAGAGAACCTGGAGGAAACCCACCAAGCACGAGGAGAACATGCAAACTCTGAATGGCTTGCAATGGATGGCTCACAATCTCCATTCCAATTCATCCCGAAGGTGCACAATGGGGTTGAGGTCAGGGCTCTGCCTTGGCCAGTCAAGTTCTTCCACAGCGAACTCATCAAACCCTGTCCTTGCTTTATGCACTGGAGCACAGCCATGTTGGAATAGAAAAGGTCTTTCCGCAAACTGTTGGAAGCACAGCATTGTCCAAGATGTTTTGGTATAACGCTGAAGCATTGAGATTGCCCTTCACTGGGGATAAGGGGCCTGATTGATTGAAACACCTCAAGTCAATAATTAGTAGGTTTGGCTAAATACTTTTGTCCATATAGTGTAACACTGCTTTTATTGAAATACAGGATGTATGTACTTTGTCCATCAGTGGTTTGGCTCATCATATTTGTAACTTGGAAACTCAGAGTCCCAGGTTTCCATGTAAAAGTGTTTAAGTGGGTAGAATGAAAGATCATTTGAGTATGGCTAGTGTCTGGAATTGTTCAAAATACCAAAAAAAAAAAAAAAAAAGTACTTTAGGAATGATTTCTGTGTGGTTGGCGATGAAAAGTGATTAACCCGCCGGGTCAAGCGTCTTGTTCAGCTTACTTCCAAAGAAACTTCCAAAGCTGTTCAATCACTAGATCAAGTAGAAAATGATGCAAGTCAGGTGGATTATGAGAAAGTTTCCACCTGGGAATTCTGAAATGAATATTTTCAGTGTTCCGAGTACAATGGATTGCAGCATCAATCCCACCGGCACTATCATCAGCAGGTGGTTGAATAGCATTGTGGGTTATGTGGGAACCTATTAGTCAAAGTGAAAACAGACAAAAGACAGAAGAAAAAAATCTCTCAACCCACAACAAAATAAATGTTACAAAATAAATCTTGGACATATTATTATTCAATTATCATTAATAATCTATGAAGATTTATGATTATGATATCATTATTTATGATTATGATATCATTATGATCTATGAAGTCCCAAAGCAACCATATTGTATCAGATTTATTCCAGGAGTTGATGTGAATTCCTAAAAATTGAAACTTAACCATACCATAAAAATCCATTAAAAATTGATGATAAAAAATAAAGCTTTTATTATTATTATTATTATTATTATTATTATTATTATTACCAAAGAACTTAAAGTAGTTCATCACATACAGTTTCATTGCCTCCTGACCTTCACGTCCTGATTTCTCCAACACTGTGCATCTTCAGCCTCGAGCTTAAACCTCAGGATCTGGCCCGTGTCCCATTTTTCTTATCGACTGAAAAGGAGGAGTGCGCTAATTGAGTCAATATCAGGTGTTAGTCATTAAAAGACAACAATAATTAACAGTGTGTGCTAGGAACATGAATGTTGCATCACTTAAATGAAAAATATGAAAGGGGGAAAAAAGTGCTGCCTACATTATCCAATAATAATAAGAAAGAAAAAAAAAAGTTCAATATATTTCGCTCACTTTTTATCCCAGTGAAATCTTATTAGATTTTTTTATTATTAAATAAATACATCAGACTTACTTTTTTTTTCCCGCCCTGACTTGCTTTCAGCGTTCATTTCCAATCAGTCACAAGTGCATCTAGCTCAATATTGACCACCTAAACACTAATTCCCTTTTTAATATGTACTTTCCGAATTACTGTCAACTTGCATCACTAAGTGTGATAAGATTCGTATACCTAGGGATTTAATCTTTCGTAGTAATAACATCTCAGGCTGCGAGGCTTGGGATCTCTGTAGACTTAGCCGTAGCAACCCATAATCATCAGCTAGATTTAATTATTTCACAGCAGTTGAATGCTAATGTTGATCGGTGTTGTCAGTGTTAGCGCCTCGCATAAGCAGAGCACTTTTCTTTGACACGGTATTCGCGGATGATGCCGCGGTCCTAATAAAGCTTTACAGGAGGGGTGGGGGTGCTAGTTGATGTATTCCTCGATGTTCTACATGAGAAGAAGCGTCCCACTGAAGCGCTGGCAATTATAAAGGTAAAGTCTCTCTAGGATGTAATTCAAGAACATGTTAGATGTCTGAGTGTATGAGTCGTGTTCAAGTCGAACCAGGATTTTTTATTGTGCAAAAGACAGTTAAAACTCCCTGTGCACGTTTACACAGATTCACATCTGAAATTCTGGCCTCCCAGGAACTTCGGCCTGAACGTGTTTAAATGGCGTGGAGCGGAGGTCAGGACTGTACAGGGGATTTGGTAATAACTCCCAGATGAATTCCAGTGGTGCAGTGGGTATGTTCGCTTTCTTGTTCTTGCATAACGTTGCACGAGATCACAATCCCTACTTTTGAAGTTCTCAGAGACGTCGTTCAGACCAGCCAAACACAGTCATTTCAAACAAGTTGTTCGGTTTTTGTATCCATGATGCCCTCGGGTGACATTTCTAAAAACTTACAAACTTTCCTATTTAAATAGTGAACTAGTTAATGTAGAACTTTAGCTGGGTGTGTATGAACATCCCTGGAGGAGTCATTATTATTCAGGGTTCTTTGCAGAAATGCAGCATCAGCCTGAAACTTTATAAACTCCCCTGTAGACACACCAGACATGTATTCAAAATACACACACACACACACACACACTGCTTGCACTCTCTCATGCACAATGTCAGCCTCTTTCTTTATAAAAGTGTACACAGAGACAGGACGCCTGCCAATTTGCTTTGACTACTTCCGAAAGTCAAGGTGGCAATTTGTCTGCGCTATATTTGCGAGCCGACACGAGAACACTCTTGCACTTTTAACACAGCCAGAGCTCCTTGACAAGGTAATCAGTGGCTGACTCAGCCGTGAATAAGCCTGGCCAGAACGCCACTAATACAGCAAGACATGTTCAAGGTTATTACTTCTGATATAGCGTCGCTCCTTCACAATTTCTCCTGTAGCTGAAGAACAGAACAGCACGGCACAGCACAGCACACACCGGAGCTATATGAAGGAGGAGGTGGGAGGTGGGAGGGGGAGGGCTGCAGGTGGTGCCCAGAGAGTAAGAATATCACACCATCCTTTCATTCTACTCTTTTCTCATCTTCAGAGTAATCCAACAATGGCGTATCGTAGAATAGGCAAGGACAGTGGAATCGAGCCTATACAGTACGGCTTTGTGGAATTTTAAAATGATATACTGTGAACTGCTCGGCTTGTTTTTGGAGCTCAGACGTGCGACGCGTTTCGGGGTCATGTGTTCCATATTGCATGATTTTTTTTTTCTTTGCCTTTAAAAAGAAAAAAAAAGAGAAGGTTAACCAAGGCAGTATAGATTTTGCAATCAGTGTAAATTATACTGATATATTTTTAATACAATACAAGTGAGCAAAAAAATTTATATTTAAAACATGCAAGAGCAAATCAATTTACTGTATGTATGTTTACCCTGTTTTGATTTAATTAGATCAAATTGTATGAAATCATCTTAACGTGACAATTTTTCTCCTAACTGATATTCTATTGCATTACTCCATAACATGACATTATGAAAGAGAAAGATTATAATCGTGTTTTATAGAGAATTATGTACATAATTCATGTATAAGCATTTTTATAAAGATAATTTATTATTAAGATTATTAAGATAATAATCCTATTAATAATACATTATAATCTTAATAATCCTAATAATAATACATTATAAAGATTATAATCATGCGTTATAAAGAACCATATACAGTATAACTATGTATAAGCATTTTTATACAGATAATAACATGTTATTACTAAGATTATAATGTATTATTATTAAGATTATAATCATGCATTATAAAGAACTACGTATAACTATGTAAATGCATTTTTATACAGATGATAGCGTACTATGTGGGCTATACTGAATAACATTATACATGCATTTATTACGCATTATAAATACAGGATTTACATAAACTCTTCTCAAGGCTGTTTCTCACATTCCGATCTTTTTTTCCTGCTAACGAAATGAAGGTAATTGAATAGTAATGAAAAACTTTGCAGTAAGTCTGTATAATTAACCTTCAGCTCTTAAAAAAAAATGTACACAGCAACACGCCCACAGGTAAAGGACACAGAAAGGTATGTCTTATAATTACATGCTCTATGTCTCTGCCTTTACCTGGCTAGTGGGCACAATTGCCCAGCGAGTCCTTTGAAACACTCCGAGACAGGCCAATTAAACAGAGTTAATTGGCCACTTCAAACCGAAAGCCTGAGGCACATTTCACAATTCACACTGACCTCTTCTGCTATTACCGTGTAACATCAAAATAAATTTTTCTAATCGAAAAGTATGAGCGTCATTCGCTAAATTGCATGTTACACCAACATGTCCAGGTTTAATGGTATCATTAAGTTGTTAATAGTGGTGGACACAGCACCTCCATCAGCGACCCGGTCTAAATCTAACGCTGAAACTCAGGTATTCATACAAGGCTCCTGGTCTGATTATTATGGAATCGGGAGATTTTGCCAATGCCATGGTGCCAAGGGGGCACAATTGGCCATGCTGTCTAGATTATACTCTCTCTCCCCTGTCAATCACAACACTGGACAATCATCGCTATCTCTGTACATGTGATGTAGGATAGGCTAGATTGCACTTTCCTACAAGGACCTGGGACATTTCTAGTTCATATTCTTGATGGGATAAACCAGGATTTGCAAACATCTGTATATATACTCTACAACATGTTTGATGGAAGAAAGGCCTAAGTTTCTTGGATATTGATCAGCAGTTAATGATGAAAGCGCGAGAGGTTCAAGGTTAAGAAATTAGGGATCTTTAGAGGAGCTTTCTCAAACTTCTTTATATATAAAGATAATGATAAAAAGGTGGTGAAGTAAAAAAAAAAAAGAAGAAGAAGAAAATTCACTGGTAAGAGGTGAAAATATATTTTTTTCATTTTTTTGTATATTACATGTATTCTTCAAAACGATGTTGAAATAAACATGCAAATGGGACAATAGCTAATGAAATACATCACAATTTGAACAATGCATTTCTTAACAACAACAAAATAATTAGTTTGATGTTTAAAAGAAAACAGTAGAAGCACCTTCTAAAAAATTCTATGAAATAGACTGGATTCATTGTTCCAGGTATAATGTTTATGGTGCCTTACAAACTAGTCATGGGGGAAAAAATACCAGAAGTAATATATCTTACATTCACAATCTTACTTTACAGCATGGGCACAAAAAAAAAAAAAATTGTGGAGTCTGATTTATTGATTTATTCCTAGGCTCTCTGCACCTTTGCTCCTATATTCGAAGAGAAGCCCAGCCTTGGAGACATCACATTAAGTTCATTTGTGGCAAGACCTAAAAAATGAGTGACACTCGGCCTCCCTGACTCACCCCAGACCTTGCGGTGAGACGTCCAATTTAAACCTCGGTGACCTTTCCGGGGAAAAGAAATACCAGGAGTCTCATTATCAACCTGTGCCGAAAGAGGGAGCTTTCAAATGACAATCCTAATGGTCGCACCTCATCTGTATATGTCAGCGTATAGCTAATTATATACAGACACTTTATTCTGGCATTATGCATACTGGAAATGGAAGGGGGGTGAGAAAGCACATTGGGGAAGCGGATGCGTTGAAATGAAAAAAAAGGATTGTGGACATATTAATGGTATGCTGTTTAGCTGAAAGTTGCACTATGATTGGTGTTTTATTAATGGTACACCTACCTGGGGTGTTATTACTGAGAGATACTGAACATGGGGAAAATATGATTAAAAAAGGAAATAGCCTTAGATAGAGATTCTTCCCTTCAGTTTTATTAGACCTGTCTGGCATTTTGGCCAAAAAGAAGTTCATCACTGGAAGCTACTTTATTTCTGGTGTAAAGTTTCTTACGTTAAACTCACAAATACACTTGGCTATACAAGGTTTTATCTGGCAAGCAATAATCATTAATGACCATAAAATGAATGCAAGACAAGCGACCTTTAAACTTATAACTGTAGATGTTCCACATATGAATTATGATAGTAATAAAAAGTTAGTGTACAAAGTAGGTCTACTGTCTGCTACTCACTTTTTTTGCAGCAATGTTTCGTCTGCCTGCAGCAGAAAATCTAAATTGTAGCTAACATCAGGTAACATTAGCAGTAGAGTTTTAAATTTAATATGCTAAATAAACTAAACTTTCTAGTGTAACTAGGCCTAAAATTTAGCCAACAGGTGTGTAATGTGTATTTTAGTACGTTATTATGGATTTTAATATTGCTTGATAATTTATGAAGAAATTTCAAGGTTGAATAAATGCTAAGTTTAGAGTTTGTAAGATAATTGAACCTTATAACATTATAAATACTTAAAAAAAAAACAATATGTCAGGATTTAAAAAATTCAAATAAAAGGTGCTGAGAAGTAAATAAACTTTAACAAATTGTTGGAGTTTTGGTAGCTCAAATAGTTCCTCACCCCATGGAACCTTATATTGCTAAGGTCACAGTCTTTAAAATATGCCTACAGCTATTTGTTTGAGAGAAACATTTGGTTCAGGGAAAAATTAGTTTCACAATAATGTGCTGAGCTTTACAAAGCACTACTGTTACTGGATTATATACCTCTGAGAGAGTCTAAACTAAATCTTGTGGCTTTTCCCTCCATTAAAACAATACAAAATGCTGAGAGCGACAAACTCCTCAAAGAACCTGGAAAACAGGCAATAACATCCACTTATGTGACATGATGTTGTTCTTTTCTCACATTTCTGCAGCTTGGTATCAAGTTTCAATATTTCTGTGTGAGCTAGAGCTGATCAGCATCTTAGCTACAGTAGCATCTTTAACAGACAGCTGTGTAGAAGAAAAGAGGGAGTTCAAAGGTTGCATGATGAACCAAGAAGGCAGCCTAAAGCGGTTTCAATGAAAGACATCTGAAGCATAAATATTCATTAAACACACAAAGGAAGGGCGCATGAATCACCAATCTCGCCTTGATGAGGTCACGTTATTCCAACAAGGAAATGGAAGACGTCCATGCTCGTATAGCTTGCAGGGAGATGCGGTGTTATTGTTGTTGCTGTTGTTGTTTTTTTGTTGTTGTTGTTGTTGTTTTTGTTTTTTTCCAAAGTGAAAGATTTTTAATACTCAAATTATCACCAAGGTGGACGATTCCCACACTGGAGAGAGATATGCATTACTTTTTCTGGGCCACCGGCCAGGGCCGAGGACCTGAGGACACAAAATGCTTATACAGGCAAGACAACGGCAGAAGCCTGTCTTTATTAATTGCACGCAACCCTGAGGTCTGAGGGCTAATTTGGCAACAGGGACAAATATTAACATGAAGCAGCTGGTTTGCTCCATCAGGATAAGCTCTCTTTTACTGACTGTTCGCATTTAAAATCACTGGGATTTAATATGTAATATAACGCCTGCTTGGGAAGTTCAACACAGTATAGCATAGCCATAATTGTGATAATATGTTTCACTAAATAGGCACATTTACTGGGTGATTTAATTTACTTAGAATTAATTAGGGGGTTCAAGCCAAACCGGGACTTTTGATTGTCCAAAATAACAGAATGCAATTATGAGAGTAGAAACTACGTTTATTTCTCTATACGTATAATAACCTGCTACACTAAAATGCACAGATCCCAGCTTTACACTACTAATTGGATTTGATTAAGGTAGAATTATATTTTTTCTAATGGGACTACCTGCTTCACATCTGAAAAACTGGCCTGCCAGGAACTCCTTTAAAGGCCCGAACATATGGAAATTGCTTGGAGCGAGGTCAGGACCAAGTGGTGTTGGAGAACGATGGTGTGTACAGTTCTCACAGACAGGTACGTCTCTTCTGCAAGTTGTTCAAAGGAGCGACTGCAGTGGGCTCTGGGCCACCTTGGCCAGGATCGACATTCATGGGCATACGGCATGAGGGCAATTCACTGTCCTTGTCCCTGCTTTGTGAAAGTTATCCAAACTGGATGAGATTAAACTTTTCTCAGTGACACGACAAGAAAAATATATTACTGTTGAGCAATTTTAATTTGCAGACTTTTACCAAACACTCCATTTAGGAGAAAATGAGCACGAGCATATGAACAATTAACAAGTGTCTTCCTAATCTTTTAAGAATTAGACCTGAAGGAAATTGTTCAATTTGGGTTTATTTCAAACTGAAAAACGCAGGATTTTGCGTTGTGCATGAAAGCTCCCAAATTCCGATTGAAATCCCACTCTGAGTTGATGCTTTTTGAATTATTTCCCATATGACCTGAAACATCATCTTCTTTATTGCAAGCGTTGTGTCAGAAATAATTAATAGCAATAGATGCACCTACGAGTTCCACCTACGACGCAGCATGATATACTGACTCGACTTGGACGCCCCTTGTAATGACCAAAATTACTCACTCTTACTCATCGTCTAAATCACTTTATCCTGTGTACAGGGCTGTGGGGGACCCTGAGACCTATTCTAGGAGACTTAGGACATCAGGTACATCCTAGACGGATGGACAAACACCTATAAATATACATACAATTAAAAAAAATTTTTAAAATTAAAAATTGCAATGTTGAAGAAAACCCACCAAGCACGGGGAGAACATGCAAACTCCATGCACACAGACCCAAGGTGGGAATCGAACCTGGAACCTGGAGGAACAAGGCGATAGTGCTAACCTCTGTGCCAAATAAATCAATTTGGTTTAATTGAACAATTTGGTTCCTACCAACTATATTTGGGAATTGGGAAGCATGTTCTAATATTAAGTGCTTGATTTTGTACCCTGATTGGTTTCTGATTCACCAACTGACCTGAATGAAGGTGTAAACTTAAGCAGGTAATTAAAAAATGCTGCTCAAGATCTCCACACAAGAGTAAAAGTTCATTCCAAATGTATTTAAAGTAGAGAGCGAGACACACAAACGGCTCCGACCCACTCATTGCATTAAACTACAGATAACTGGCAGCGATTTTCTCTTGCATTTACTCCAAAGCCGATGCTAGAATTGGAACGGCCGGACGCTGCACTCTGGGCTGAAGGCCATTGATTGGAATCGCTGCTTTATTGATGAGTGGATGATCTGCTGTGTCTATGCTATCTTTACCTTGACTGCTGTGATTGATTTAGTGGTATTCTCTCATAGGCAGTGATCAATGTGCAGCACTGATGAGCTTAAGATTACACGCCTGCCCCAGAAAAAAAAAAAAAAAAAAAAAAGCTTTGAGTTCAGAGCCACTGAGAATCTCTTTCTCGGTTTTCATACAGTAGGCCGGAGTCCACTCCCGGGTGGATTGCTTTTATTTTCTCGTTTGATGAAAAACTAATACAAAACTTTACTCAGTTGATGCGTTCTATTTAATAATAAATATGACAAATCGTTATATATTTGCTTCATATTATGGAGCTGGTGAGTTCTTCATTTCTTCTGCCCCATATGAAATGATAAAATAAAATCACATCCATCAGAGTTTTACTCTATTATAAAAATGCCTTATATGGATTTTCTTTATATGGACATATACAAGTCCAAGAGACAAGAGGGAATAAAATCGACAGAGTGTCTCAGTAAGGTTCTCAGCCACTAAAAGGTACCGGATCAGAATTTTCTTTTTTTTTCTAATGAATAAATTAGAAAAAAAAGAAAGTTAAACTGTCCCTCATGTCCCTAAACATCCACACCTACAGTATATAGTGAAGGACAAAAGGACGACGGTGGGAAAATAGACACACTGACAATCCTGGATTTGTTTTTTATATCCCTTCCAAAATTCTCTCTTTGTCTCCTTCTATCTTGTCTTTTGCCACCAAATCAAATTGGGAAAAAAATCTCGCTTTGACATGACACGTCTGGAGATCGGTGTCGCAAGGGAAGCGTCGCTGCCACCGGACTGGGATGAACAAAAACGCCCAAATGCTGCCTGGCCGGAACACAAGAAGCCTGTGACTGAAACAACGCTTCCATTCGTACTGTATGAACGCCTCCATAACTTGCCTTCAAATCAGCATTTTAAGCAAAGTGGAGAGGTTTCCGAAATCATCGCTGCTTCCTTTGAAGACGCCACGGAGCGAAGCAGATCGTCCTCCATCCTGGCATCGAGGAGGAAGAAAATCCACTTGATCCTCCTTTCCTGTCATTTGGCCACTGACCGTTCAATGTCAGGCTTACTTGGCAGCTCGAGACGGCGCGACCATGTCACCGTCGCGTACGACATGGAAATGACGCTAAGCTAGCGTGACTCTGGAGCTCTACAGCCATTGGGAAGCTAATCCCACTTTGCATGTCCTTCTACCGTCTCGTCTCGTCCTTTGTGCGCCAGGAAGCTTTTAGCTGCAGGGATTGAGAACGCTAAAAATATGTGTTGTGATTGCCAAGGCTGTAATCAGATTTGGCGTGTAGGATGCCACCTTCATTAGCATATTAGCTAAGTTGTCATGTCGTGCAATGAAGGTTAGTAATTTAAATGTAGCACTGAGTTCGAGACAAAGGCACAGTCGCGAGATCTGTTCATTTGAAGCCTTGATTTCGATGGGAAATTAACTTTTTTTTTTCTTGCATTGCAATAACATAGACCATCTGCCAGATACTGTAAATTCTGTTTCTCCGTCACTGTCTTGCTGTGTAGACATTCTTGCTTAAACACAGCTTGTATGAGCTCGGCAGGGGGAAGGCTGTAAGAGATAGTATGGCAGAGTGAGGAATAGGCTAACTAATGAGCCTCCTCATAATCCTGTGTCTTTGGCCTAATGGGGCATTTAAGGGAAGATAATGCATGCAGTCTAGCTTTCTCCTTACATCCTCATTTGTATCAAGTGGTAGTACAAGTGCTGCACATTTACCACAGGCTCCCTTGGCTTTTCTTTTTTCTTTTCTGCTGACTTTGTTAGTACAATAAGAATTCCAGGTCTATTTTTATGCACCAATTATCCTACTTCTATATTTGTGTTAGACTATATATACAGTATATTATGCTGCTTCCTAGGTGGAACAGTGAATTCATCGCTATTAATTATTCCTGACACAATGTTTGCAATAAAGAAGATGGCGTCTCGGGTCATGTGGGAATAATCCGAAAAGCAAACTCGGAGTCGGGATTCCAAGTGCATCAAGACGCAGGTTTTTGTATCGTTCAGTCTAAAATAAACCATGATTTGCTTCCTAAAAGATTGAGACACCATGTGTTAATTGTTTATATGCTCGTGCCAGGCGAGCGAGGAATAAAACACTCTTTTCCAAAAACGTAATCTCTCGAATGAAGTGTTCTGTAAAAGAATGCGAATGCAATTTAAAATTAATAAACAACATATTTAGCTTGAGAAAACTTTTGTCTTTCACAGGCTGAGAAACCTCCTGGGTTTAACAAAGCAAGGACAATGCAGACTCTGTCACTAAATGTTAAATGTTCAAACGTTGTCCTTGTGAAAGTTATTGCTAAAAGAAATTTTCTTGTTTATTTTTTCAGGGTAGTCAAATGTTTTATAAAATAATTTACTAAACCAGGTTTCTACTGATATACTGTATGATGCTACGTAGCTAACTTATCTTGCTAGCAATTAGCCACTAGGTGGCAAGCTATCTCGCCTGTATCTCAGCTAGCTTCAACGCTTTGTGCTCGGTCATGTAAAATACTTAAGATTTCTTCTTTTTATTTAGCTTGAAAGATGAACTATTACCTGGCTACAAGGAGCGTTCAAGTCAAACAGGGACTAGCGAATGAAGGCGTAAAAGGGATCGACTTTTACAGAGGAATTCAAGTACAGTACAGTGATGAGTCTCTTAGTAAAACATTTTAACAGTGCGAATGTTATACAGAAGGCAGTACGTCCATGGATGACGGTTCCGGCGCTGAGATGGTTTGGAGCTTACTGCAGTTGTTCCTGTGAACATTCAGCACGTAGAATGCCTGAGACATGAAAATCAATTAATCATCAACTTACAGAAGAAATGCAACTGTCTGTGGGAACTGTACATCCCCCATACAGTCCTGACCTCGCTCCACATGTTTGGGCTGTTGAGGAGTTCTTGGGAGGCCAGTGTTTCAGGCATAAGGCAGGCAGTCTGATCATGGCTGAAATGTACTGAGAAAACTTTACCTTGATGGTATCCAAGCGCTGGTGAAACACTGGGATAAGTGCATTACTGCAGCAGGAGATTATATAGAGAATTTTTTAAAAATAGATTTTTGATCTCATACTTGTGTTCTGTTATTCTCCACAATCAAAAATCCTGGTTTGACTTGAACTTAATTTAGTGCTATTTATTGAGGAATTGTACATGCACTATTTTGGCAATATACTAAACTCTTGTTAGAATTTTTTTTCAATGCTTGCTCGCTTATCTAATTTATTAACCGTAATCTATCGTCAGTCTTTTTATGGTTTCATTTTTAGAGCAAAGAAAAAAAAAAACACTCTTTTCCACCTTCAGTCCTTTTATCCCTGATTTTTACTCACGTATGATCTGCCGGCACTGGAGTTGTGACCTCCATCAAGGTGATTTAAGTAATCTCAGTATAAAGCCCAGGAAGTGAACCAGAGCATGAACATAACCCGACTCTGTACACAAAGAACTTTCTCAACATAAATACTTCCGTAACTTTCAGACTCCTCGCCCAGCGCTTGTATCTCGTTTTCTTGCTCACTCAAATATTCCAGATAAGCTGAAGTCCTAAATCTTTCATAAATAGCAAAGAATTAGCACATATCGCAGGCAACCTTGAGTTTCCCTTAGTTCCAGATATCCTTTTTTTTTTAAAGAAAAGAAAAAAAAAGAAAAACGCAGACAGCCTAAAGAACAAGTATTATTCTTGCTATGAATCAACCAGGCAGCCAATTAATTATGCTGTGATTAAAGCACCGGCTAACTAGATTGAAGTTAAGGAGATTGGGGTCAAAGAGTGTTAATTTATTTCTGCGAATCCCTATTTCTGACATTTTTTTCCCCTCATACACAAATTATCAAAGGCACCCTGCCATGTGCAAAGTGATTAATTCCGTCACCTAATTGTTTTTGTGTCAAACTGTTTTGAGGAAATGATGAACAATGAATCCATTTCCCCGAGTATCTCCTTTTCCTTCGTTCCTGCTCCCTTTCTCGTTTTCCCCATTGCACGGTTTAATTCATCTACGCCAAATTAACGGGCTAAAAAAAAACAAAATGCAAAATGACCTCACCATCTTGCGAGAGAGTGATGAGAAAGCCGAGCCTCAGCGGCAGTCCTGATAATGTCGCTGCCTAATTCCTGACAGCAGATGAAAGAAATGCAGGCCAGGGAGAAATGAAGGGAAAAAAAGAGAGAAGGAGAGAGAGAGACAAGCAGGGTAATGTCGAAAAAGAGACGACAAATCAGACTGAGAGGATGAGTGCCTTGTGATGTTGTTAATTGTGAGATTTCATACTTGTTGAAGCGGTGCCGCATCACCGGCTCGGCGCCCGAAGATTAAACTGAATTCTTCCTACATGAACCCAGAAGGCTAATTATAAAATAACGTGCTGGCTCGTTCTCTTTTTTATCCATTTCTCTCTTTTTTTTTTTTTGCTGTCTAGACCTCTATGCTTCATTATCACAGAGCTGCTGCTGGAGAGATCGCTGAACCGAGCTGTGAAAATCCTTCATACTTATTCATACCTGATCCCATTAATACAGGATTACCGCACAGCAGCCATGTTTGCTTAACAGATGAAACGAAACAGAAACAATCTCATTGTTAACGATATACTGTTTTTTTTTTTATCTGTTGGTGTTTCAGACCAATATCGCATAACCAGCAATTGTGGGTCTTCGTAAAAAAAAAGGCAACGGAGTCCAAGCATGCTGGCTTTGTACATTTCTAACATATATACAGTACTGTATAGATAGATAGATAGATAGATAGATAGATAGATAGATAGATAGATAGATAGATCACTTTATTATCCATAAAGAGAAATACAGTTACGTTACAGCAGCCACAGATTATAATACAATATATATGATTTGTTATATGAGTTTGTGCTCGTATTTGAAGGCCAAGTTGTAAAAAGAAGAAAAAAAAAATCACTACAAGAAAAGAAAAAAAGTAGTTTTTAAAAGATTTTTAACAGTAAAAAGAAATTTACACTTAGTTTTAAAAAAATGAGTGTTCTTTTTCTATGTATATGAGGATTGTACTGTATTAACAGGTGAGAACTTAAGTCACTGTACATAGGGTGCACCAGCATGTTGAAATATTAAAGAAACAAAGAATGAGAGACATGAGACACGATCATATCAGTGTGATGAAACAGAATGTATATGAGCCTATTTATAGCAATGTCAGAGAAAGAGATCCCTCTCCTGACACAGCAGAGTTATTGTAAAGTCTAACTGCAGCTGGCAGAAAAGACTTCCTGTAGTGTAGTGTAGCGTATAAAAGTATTCGTCATTTCTTCATTTTAAATGAAATGATGTGGATTAAATCACAGAAATGGGAACAAATGTTTTACTGTGACAAGCTGCGAAATGCCTTTGTGTAACAACTTCAGCAGCAGCAGCGACCTCGTTTCCCCTCTCATCTGCTCCGACCACTCAGTACTCAGCATCACCAGTATACTAATCACCATCCCGATCATCTGTCACCATCTGCACCTGTTTCTCACTGAATCATGCCTCAAGTTCTTTATGAAGCCTGGAGAGAGCTATTTCTCAAAATGACATTAAAAATACAAGAAAGTTTGGAAGTAAAATATTAGAAAACGAAGTGGGGGGGGGGGGGGTGGAGGGGGCTCAAGACTTTTTCCACAGTATTGTACATTCAAACCTCTTTTGTGTCAAAGGAAGAAAAAAGAACGCTCTCTCTCTCACTTTCTATCTGTCTGAGAGTCCCTCGATGCTAATTGTCAGCAAATAAGCGGCACAGACTGTGAAATGTAAATCATCCTCTTCTTGTTTTCCCAATCTAATCATGCTTGGGCTGAGATAGATGTGCGCGTCTCGCGAGACGGCCCGGCTGAAGTAGCCCTGGCAGCCTATGATTCTTCGCCAATGGCAATAATGACTGCAGTACAGAAGGATGTAATTATATTTCGCATTACTCATTAGCGAGTACACGTTTAAGCAAGGCTGCATAATTTTCAATCATCAGGCGAAGCTTTTAACTTATTATTTTTTGAAGGCTTTGTATATCTTTTCCTTCTGTCACTGTGATGCATTAGAAAAGTCTATTTTAGAGTTAGAGAACAACCTAATTAGTGTGAGTCTTTCTGTCCCTGTTTCAAAGTGTCCTTCTTTTCAGTACGTCCACAGTCAATTATGATTTTGACCGTTATACGCCGACACGAGCGCTGTGTCTGGGGAAGAAAAAAAGAAAGAAAGGATAATTGCTTATGTAAAGCATCAATTTGTTGTTCGAATTCTCAGTGAACAAATCATCTCAATAGGCACCTCAACCCAGCAGGAACCCTAATGTTGGATGAAGGTTGTAGTAAAGCTGTAACGTAGTTGTAATATAACAACCTTGCGATAACGTTCACTGTTGGGATAATTTTGTTTTTTAAATGGTGTTAAATGTGCAACTTCAAAACCTTAAAAATGTAAACATTTATTTGAAGCATTTATGTCGATTAACATTCATTCACACAAAGTCGCACAATTAAGTTTCTAATAGGATTTAGAATTCTGATCAGAGATTGGGACGGATACAACAGCTTCCCACACACCGGGTGTGTATCTCATGTCACACACCGTTTAATGTCGCCTTTGTGTTTCGTTTCTTTTCACAAATATCATTGTGAGGTGAATCGTAGCTCTCAGATTGATCTCAGAACTGATTTTTTTCACTCTTTTTGCTGCTTTCCAATTTATTATATCAGTAAATTGCTATTAAATTTAAGGCTCTTGTCATTATAAATACACTTTTACTAGCATCAACAACATGTTCCCTAGTCCTCCAAGTGTCCTGTCACAGCAACTGTAGCTAGGGGCATCGGTTTGGTATTACTGTAAAAGTGTTTTTGCAGCATTGTGCTAGAGTAACTTGTTCAACCTCATCCCTTGATCATGTAGTCAACATTGTTCTGATGTCATTTCAAGTAATTCTCACTTTCAATACAACCTTATACCAACCTTGTCCCAAAGTCCATAATGTTGCCAAATTAATGTCACCATGACGTTTTGACAAACATTGATTCCTGATGTGCATGTACTATAACGTGCATCAGGACACGACATTGGTTAATTATCTATAACAGCAGTTCGTCCAGGTGTGTTTTAAGTTTCTTATTATAATTAGGTTTTATAGTTTTTTGTTGTTGTTGTTGTTGTTGTTGTTGTTTTGGATATTATGCACATAGAAGGAGCTTTCCTTAGTTTTCCTCTATATCCATCCATCTAGGAAAACCTGTAGTCCAACTAAGGACCATGGAGGCCAATGGTAACCATTGTATTTATTCCTATTTTTACAACTGTAGTAGGACTTTTCCCCATATAAAAGAAGGAAAAAAGACTTCTGGGTAATAAACTGTCATATTCTCTTTAAGAAAAGTGGAAAGGAGAAATGATTCAAAACTGTGGTTGTTGAAGACCACATGAGCTAAGTGATGTGATGTGATATGTGTGAAAATGATTCCTCGTGCTCCCAGAAACAAACTTTTACAGTTTGAATCCTGAAATCTGCCTCATGCCATCAGTGGAAAAAGTGTCCATAGATGTGATAACCTGTCATTCAGTACATTCAGGTCATCAGCTGACTTGATTTTATTTGCCACGTAACTTTGCTGAGTTTAGACCTGAGCACCTGAAGCAACTCCAGATCTTAACACTGCCTCCAGAGGCTTGTACAGTGGCATGATGGGTGCATCGCTTCATGTGCTCCCCTTCGTACCCTGATGCACACATCGCTGTGGAATAGGGTCAGTCTGGAATCTTTTTTGCTCCAAAGTCCAATGTTTATGCTCCCTAAGCAAATTCGAGTGTTTAGTTTTCCTGATTAGTCTCACTAACAAGTGGTTTTCGTCTGGTCACACAGGTGTTTAGTCCAAAGCCTGAGAGTTTTCTGTCAGTATATTGACTTCTCCAGGCATCACTGAATATGTGTACACGGTACTGTATATCTATGCAAAAAAAAGAAAGAGAGGGAGAGAGAAAGAGAGAGAGAGATTCCTGTTAATATTTTTCTAAGTGTCCTTAATTCAGCCAAGTTTCCATTATCAAGTGCTGCCAAATTGCCCATCCAATAAAATGAGCCAAAACTATATCCATAAATTATTAACAAACTCATCAAATCAGGTTTTATAGTCTAGACCTACTTTTGGGCCATTGATGTAGTATGAATTGAAATGGGCAATAAATTCTCCTGCTGATGTCAAAGTGTGCAGCGATGGCATTTTTGCCATCTCCCCAAAGATGCCGTTTCTGTAGCACTTTAATTTGAAACAATGTCCCAGTGTGCTATAAGCAGAGAGCAGTCACGTAGAGCTCTTCTCCCCGGGGGAGCCGAGGCTCGGAGGAGGCCGGCTATTTGTCATTTGCTACCAGATATAGTGCAACCTTGGCAAAGAAGAACACAGAGAATCATCAGGAACTAAAGTTTGGGTGAATTCAATGACACTTCGGTGAGGTCCTTTAGCAGGGGAGGCCTCATTAGAGAGGAAGGACAAGAAGACTTAACTTATCCGTGTTAGTGGTGAGCGCCGAGGAGTTTTTAGAGATTCCTTAGACTTCTGTGAACATGCAGATGACCAGTTTTTATACTTGCCAGGTGGGAGATATTGATTCAAACCTTTTCGACTTTGGATGTAATTGAAAGAGCAGGATTACACTCGGTCTCCGAAAAACAGCAGTTGGTAAAATGGCAAAGCTGTGCACTGTCAGGTAACAAATCTCGTTGCTAGCTTCATTAATAGAGGCGTGGGATTAATCGTGTTTCATTACTACGCACCCCCATAGCTACATTCTTCGCCTGTGGCTTCGGCTGAACTCCCATGTTAATCATACGGAACTTCCAAATCCCATCACGCTGATGATAAAATACCACTCAGAGCAAAAAAAAATGCCAACCCAACTATCAAAGACAGAAAACTAGCATTGCTCGTTAGCATAAAATTCTTATTACCCGACACCTAGCTCTTGATTTCTTCATTTTTTTAATAGGCTCGGCATAAATGTGTGCCTCTTGAAATGATATTTTATCACAGCACCATCGTGGTGATTATAAAGTACCACGCAAAGCCAAAACATCAACAATAAACTCACTTGTTAGCATAAAATCTGTGCTAAATCAGAGTAGATTTTATTTTGTAAACATTTTCATATAAAATTCTATATATTTTATCTAAGGATTACTCTGAGAAAAAATTTTAAACTGCTTTTGAAAGATAGAAAACTACCAGGGCCTGCTTAGCATAAAATTCTAGCTACTAGAGCGCTAGATCTACATGATTAGCCATACGGTCTCTGAGTGTTAGCGCTCTTGACATTTGTTTTGTTTTGTATCATCAAAGCAATCAAAAAGTGCCACCCTGGATAACTAGCAGGACGAGTTAGCATAAAATCCCTGCTAACCGAGAGCAGATCTCCGTGAGTATCTGGGAGCATAACCGAGTGCACACTTCTTGCTGAATTTATTGTACTTACTCTTCTTTATTTCAGTTATTCTGATTCATTGGAGCGGAAAGAAATCTCAATCTTTAAGTATTTAATGCCGCCTTCGATATACGGCTTTACACTAATTAACTCACTTTGCCCTTCACATTCCTGACTCCCAACATTCATCGCACAATTACTTTCGCCTCATGTAAAGAGTAATCCTCTAATCGACGACCGTCCCTCAGGCAAAGATGGTAGGGCATCAGACATTTCTGAAAGCATTAATCCGCTTACAATGGCTGGGTAAAGTGAGCGGACGCTGTCTTTTTCCTACCAGACCAGACGCCGTCACGGGAGGCCAGATTGGAAGACTTTGCATCTCCCTTTTTTTTCTTGTTAATTAACAGATTTAGGGTGAATGGCGAAATCACAGTAGGATCTCTCTGCGCGCCCTCGCCGCTTTTGTCCACATGCTTTTGTAAACCGGAGAAGCTGAGCCTCCGGAGTCGCAGCAATTGTCCAAACATCACACACTATAGAACGGGAACTGAAAATCCATAAATTGCCTCCTGAAAATTTAAAAAGGAGCCAAAATGCTATTCAAGTGTAAAAGATTAACCTTTTGCCCGCTGCTTTTCTGTGCCAACGCAATCTGTCGGCTTGCTGAAAAATGTAAAAATCCTGCAAATACAGGTAACTCATTTGCTCCAGGATTTTAAATCACAGAAGGTCAAAAGTTCACATTTTGGGTATTAACAACTTTGCAGCAGAGGCTCATGAAGGATGAAGCCGTCTCTCCGCTACAAAGGATTCCCATACTTAACGTACCATTAGATCATTCTGTATGTTGTGGGAGAGAACAGATCAACAACGTTGTGCCCTAAAGTTGTGACACCTGACATGGTGGGAATAATATGTGATGTAACCAAACACAAGAATAAATCATGCAAAAAAAATACACAAAAATCAGTTAATTGTGGGTAAAAAAAAAAAAGAAGTGTATTTGATAAATTCTTGTGTATGACAATGAGTAGGTCAAAACTAAACATTTTAATGAATTGCAATGGCAACAAAAACAAAATCACAACAGACCAGTTGTGCATACAACACATTCACATATGAAAATAAATAAATTATTGGTTTTTAAAAAGGGATGAGAAAATCACATATGAATCAAATAATTCAAATTAGTGAATCACATCTAAAAAAAAATTTATTGGATGAAAATAAAAGAATCACGAATCATGTCTTTAATAAAACGGAATAAGCTAATTAAAATATAATCTTATATGAAAGTTAATAATTTAAATTAAAATAGGTGTAGAAGCAAATGTCTAAATTGTATCTATAAATCAAAATGAATGAATCATGAAAACGAATGTGTACGAAATCACAAGTAGAAATAAGTGAGTCACTTGTATAACAAAATTCCATCAAAATCAAATGAATTAGGGAAAAAGTGAGAGGAAAAGAAGTGATTCTTATAAATGGAAATCACAAATCAAATGATCTTGAATAACAAACCATGTCAAAGAATCAAATGCGAAAATGTGAAAAGTAATGTGAAAAAATCATGTGCAAGAGCAAATGCATCATGTGACAAAATCATGTTTAAAAAACAAATTAGTCATGTGAAAGAATCATGAAATCAAATAAATCATGGGAAATAATTTTTTGGTGAAAGTAAATGAATCATTTGGAAGAATCACATACGAAAACCAACTCTATCAAAGACTTACCGAAAATAAATCATGAAACCAGTAACGTGAAAATAAATGAATGATGTAAAAACAATCACAGGAAAAACATCTTGTGAAAAAAATGAATTGTGTAAAAAGAATCACATGAAAAATTATTCATATTTAAAAAATAAAATGTGAAATTATACAAACAAGGTTTTAATGTCATTTAAATAAATGGACCATAAATAACACAAATACATCAAACATGTGGTGATAAACGAATCATGTAGAGAAAAAAAAATAACATGAAACAAATGATTTAAATAAGCGGGTCAGAGCATGTTACAACAAATGATTCATTTGTGACTTTTGTCTAAGGGTTAGTGCAGAGTTTTTTGCCTCACAGCGAGGAGAGGAGGCCGAGTGACTCTGAGGACATCTCCGCTGTCAATCTGGGAAGTAATTACAGCGTGTGTCCAGCACAGTTTAGAGCAGAAATCCACTCAAACGGAAAGCGTCTAGCTTCATTTTGCACCTAAGTCCCCGAGATATGGCAGCTAAAGCCACAGAAGATGATCTGTCTTTGTTGTCAGCCACAGCCACTTAACAAGAAGAAAAATATCAGTGTAGCTCTCGCTCAGGGTGATCCGGTCTCTATTTACAGAAGAACCCGAGACAGATGGGATCGCGGCCTTTACAACTGGCTCTGAGCGCCGCAGTTGGAATTCTGAGAGGTCTCACTCATCAAAACGGTCCATTACACAGCAGAGAAGCATTAAGCAACGTCCACCTCACAGGTGCTGCAGTCACGAGGATCACCGGCCGCTGATGGATGATCCCCGGTGACGCTCCCCGGCTTCGGTGCTGTTTATACAGCTGATCATCTCACGGAAAAGCCTCCGCAATCACCAGATGCTCGCAGCAAACGTTCACGGGTGTTCTAATCAGTGAAACATAAAACCTCGCCCTCAGCTCCACTACACTCTCTTAGACATCAGGAATGCTGGTCAATTTAGATGCGATTTCTAATTACAAGACTACTCTGTTTCAGTTGTTTCTATTCTTGTAATGAGTGGAACGATCTGAGCGGACGAAGGAAATAAAGATGTGCTTACGCAAAAAAAGAAGTAATTTTAAGAAGTATCTCATGAAAAATACTTCCCATACATAATTAAGTCTTTTAGTGGCAAGAAAAAGTATGTCAAACTTTTAAAATTTGTCATTGACAAATATAATATGGTAAAAATAAAAAAACAAAAAAATTCTAATCTTCAACCATAAACATCTTATACAGCTAGTGGAAAACGTATGTGAATACTTACCAGCCTCAGACATCACCAGTTAACAAAGAGCATCACAGGTTAGAGTGGTTATGAAGCTTCACAGAGTAAAAGTAGCAGAAACGTCTCAATATCAACTGTTCAAAGGAGATTATTGTGAATTTTGGCCGCCTTGAGCATATACTGTAGAATGCTTGTTTGTTTATAGATTTGTTTAGCTGTTCATCTTTGTAAAGTTCGGCTTATTGATGAACTTTTAATCAAGAACTTTAAAATAATTTTTTAAAAGAATTTTGACATTTAAAAAAAACAGAAAACTTGTGAAAGCAAACAATAAAATAAATAAATAAATAAATAAATATAAGGTGTTTCCACCTGTTTGTTGGTTTGGGGAAATTATTTTTGCTATTTTGTTTGTTACTTTTTCTAATTTATCCTTTTTACATTTATTTTCATGCAGCGTTTATATGTTTAACTATTTATTTATTTATTTATTTAACTTTTAATTATTTATTTATTGCTTGTTATCTAATTTAGTAATTTATTTTTTTATATTATTTTTTTCTTGCTGCTTTTTTGGTGTTTGTTAAACTATTTCTTTAATTATTTATATTTTATTTTCTAATTTAGTCATTTATTTTTATTATTTTTATTTTTTTATAGTTTGTTTAACTATTTATTTTTTGTTTGTTTGTTTTCTTATTAGGTCATTTATTTTTCTTAAATTGATTTTTTTCCTTTCTTCCTTTCTTTATTGCATGTTTTATTTTTATTTTTTATTTATTTATTTGCTTGTTTGTTTGCTTGTTTATTTTATTGTTTCCTTGTTTCTTTGCTCGCTTGCTTATCCTCTTAACTGTTTGATTTTACCAGGTTTTCTCTATTATTCAAGATTATTTATTTCATTTACCTGTCACTAATGAGCATATTTGCTTACATGAATCTTGCTCTTGTTCACCTTCAGTACGCTCAGCGTGACGGTGGATTATCCCAGGGACACTGGACATGGATAGCGGTTACATCATTCCATTAACTGTTAGAGTGTAACTTCTCTGATTTATAATGAATCTAACTGTTCTGATTAAAAGCAACAGACAAGCAAAACTCTCTTGCATTATCTTTTAAATGATCCTGCTGCTTTATCATGTGTAAAATATCGTCTAATATGAAATGAAATAATCCACCCACGCAGCTGTAGTGCTGAGCGAGCGTCTGTCACAAGGTCAGGAATGAATATGCAGTTGGAGTAGACAGGCATGATTTATATACAGTGAAGCTTAAATGTGTTTTCTTTCGTGTGAATGGTATTTCAATGGAACAGTTTTGACCGTTTCAGCTTCTGTAATCACCAACATTTCATTTACTAGTAACTCCTGGCCATATAACGCTTGAATGATCTCATTCTTTTCATGACTCCAGGTCAGACAACCAAGTTTCTTAAATCATACTGTGTATGCATATCACTTTATTTTTGGCATCTCTATTTAAAATTTACTAGAATTATTTTTAGGTTCTCTGACCAGCTCTTTCTAGTGTTGTGTTCTGCACGTGTACACACATACACAACACACACACACACACACACACACACACATACACACACACACACCTGTCACAGAAAAGAGACATGACGTCCACCTTTCCCCCTCACACAGCTAAGATTAATTGCGTTCCCCTGGCTCACGTCCTGTTCCCAAGCCTTGAGATGCTTCCGATAATTATATTTCCTTTCAAGCTTGGAGTAAATGCGAACGATTCCTGCTCGTTTTTTTTTTTTTCCTTTTAATTCTCTCTGGAAGAACAGCATTATCCCATCGAAATGGTTTTGACCTATGGAAACAGGAACCAGAAAAGAGAGTAAATGGTAAAGACTATCCAGGGTTCCAGTGTGCAACTTATTGCCTCTATAAAATGGGAGTGAAAGCCAAAGAGCACGGAGGACACACGGCCACATCAATTTCCCATCAGGCCTCGAGTTCAGCGTTTAATTTGCTCGGTGGCATTGAACCCACGCAGAGGGGCAGGGGACAGATTGCACTCCTTTACCAGCCAGGGAAATGTCAATATTTACTCAGCGCCATAGCCAGGCCCTGCCAGTTCTTTTGCCTGCTGAAGAACGCCAGATTGGCTCAAGACCCTAGTTTCAATTAATCCTGTTGTTTACGACACTTGTTTTTTAGCCGCGCTCTGGACGAGGTGAAGGGCGGCCATATTGCTTCTCAATAAGCCGTAATAAAAAAGCATCTGGCTCACAGGCGGTTCACCGCAATCATTACAGGACCTCCACGCCGGTCTCACGGAACAACTTATCAAAATAAACACGACTTTAGGTGCCGAGCTCGATCTCAACTGGACTGTGAGTAGATCAGCAAGGTTAAGACTCGATTTTCACCAGATAATCATTTAAGCCTTTTGTGATTGTCGGGAGGAAAAGAAACGATCGTGGCTGTAGTGGCGTCTTACACGGGGACTCATTTAACAGATGCTTCACGTGAAGGGATTGCACATTTCTCAGCCCAAGTGATTACGTTGCATTAATTTGTTTTATAAATTTGTTTTAATAAGTCAACAGTGTGGCCAAGTCTTGTTAAAATATCCATGTAAAATAGTAGATATAGTAAATAATAATAATAATTATTATTATTATTGTTAAAATCTGGTTTGTTTTGACTGTCAATCATTGCTTTTACTGCAGTCTTTTTATTTGTAAATGGAGCAAAAATCATAAAAAAGGCATTTCCTTTTCAATGAGTTTCCAGTGCAAATGTTTTAAAACACTCTAAATAAATCTTGTGCGCGAACAATTCTTTATCTCAGAAATCAGAAAATAATAATTCAACAATGAACATGTAAATGGACAAAACATATGACATGCCATTATGAATTAAACTCAATATTGTAGTACCCTCTCTGTGTTTTTGTGTAAAAACATAATAAAAGTCATCTGATTATACTGGCTCTCAGTATTAGCCAAATACAACCTAAACAACAACAACCACGCCAACACCATGCCATTATTTATTGAATAAAAATGAGCCAAAAAAAAATATTTATAGGGGAAATACTATGATTACCCATGATTCAATAGCTTGTAGATCAAGCTATATACAACATTGCCCTAAAAACAAGTGCCCCTCATCACCCCTCCACTTGACAGGTGGTATGAGGTGTTTCTGTTGAAATGCTGTTTGGATTTCTTCAATCATGGCACTGGGCATTAAGGCTAAGAACAAGTTTAATTTGGTCTCATTTGTCCATAGATCATTGGAGCGTCCACTCCTGGGAAGACTGGCAACTGTCTTGAATCCTTTCCGCTTGTGAAAAAAACTCAAAATTCATTCCAGGTTGATTTGCTGCAACGATCTTAGTTCCTCTAATAAGAAGACCATTGCCTTTCCCTCTTGGCATGGTGTTAACACACACCTATATGCTCCAGACAAGCAAACTGCCAAAACTTCTGTTTTTATAGAGGTCTGCACACCTGCTGATGATCAAGTAATCAAGTGCTGATGATTAGCAGCACCTGGCTGACTGTGGAATAGTGCAATAAGGGGGTTCTTAGTATTGATTGCATATATATATATATATATATATATAGCCTCATTTTAGTTAAATATATAATGGCAAATGTTTGTCTTGAGGTTCTATTTGCCTAATGCTAACACCCGCTATAAACAGATGATTTTTTTATGTTTTTACACATACATGTAACTACTGTATAACTTCTGTTCAAATTAAATTCAATTCTGTTTTATTGTATAGTGCTTTTAACAATGGTGATGGGAAATGAAATAGAACATAGAAAAAAACAGAGACTATCAGGTTGTCCTTCATGAGTAAGCTGAGGGTGATAGTGACTAGGGAACTCACCCTAAGATACACAATAAGAAGATACCTTGAGACAAACCAGACTCAATACGAAACTTGTCCTCATTTGGGTGATATTGTGTAGTGTGATTTTTACAAGAAGAATAAAATGTTTGAGGATGAGGCATTGGTGGCCCAGTGGTACAGGAGGTTTCTTGCCTGCACGGGTTCGATTCCCACCCAATGGCACGTGGGACAATGCCGGTCCCAAGCCCGAGTAAAATGGGAGGGTTGCGTCAGGATAAAATATGTGATGTAAAACCTGTGCCAAGTTATGTGTGGATCTGATAGTCCTCTGAGGCGACCCCGCAACAGGAGCAGCCAAAATAAAATAAAATAAAATATCTGAGGACGTCCTGGTTACAATAACTCCATTTCCACACACCACCTTGTCATTTTCCAGTAACATCTCAAAGTGTTAAATTCCTCACTCATGAGCCTCAGCCAATATCACTTGCATTTTTGTGTGCACAAGCTGTTATGATGTAACGAATAGGCGCGCAACCGCAACGCGAATAAAATAGTCCGATCTTCTCTTCTCGTAAAACAAGTCTTTAATCATTTTCTATGACGGGAAAATTATTCCCTCAAAGAGGATTATGGCTGACTCTGACCAGCCAGCCAGGCTGTCAGGGGGAGAAAGGAGGGAGAAAAAAGAGTGGTTGTTGTATCTGTTCTGTATCGGGCTTATATTTTTAGTTTGTATGCAAAGCCTGTCTCAGTTCTATGACTTCTTTTTCTGCGAGTATAGAATAAGGTTTTCATTTTCTTTTGATGCGAGCGACTCTATAGGCCTTTTTATGATCGGTGTTCCGCCTCGCCTCGGTGGGGAATCTCCTGCGTCCCGTGCAAGCTAAAATGTTTGCCATGTTTAATGATGTGCAAAATGCTCCTGAGTAAAAGTTATTTATCTTTATCGCCGCCCTCCTGAACAGCTGTCAGTTAAACGGAGCGAAATACTTGCTGACTGGAAACAGAGGCGACATCGCCGTCCGCGAAACAGGACCAGGCCAGTTTCGGTGATTTTATTAAATTAAGCTATGTGTAATTCTCGGTTATATTTTGTTTCTCCGGGCTGTGTGGCTTCGCTAGCACTGATGATAGCCATGTTGACGTTAAATAATAACAAGTAGCTACAGGAAGGCATTTGTTCTTACTTAAGAATCGGAATGAGATGAGTTTAAAATATGAGAAAATATATACAGTGTGTAATTAACATCTGAGATATGAGAAATGGATTAGGGCTTGTCAATATTTCTGTTTTGGCTCATTTTTCTACAACAGGCTATACTAACTCTTCCCTCATTTTGGCGAATGAGAGCAAGGAGAGATGACTGATTATCTAATCACACACGAGTAAGCTGCCGCGCCATGCCTGCCCATTAATCATGCTATAGCCTGGCCTTTCACTTGAATCAGCTCCAGTTTCCCGAATCCCCTGAAATTACCCAGACGCAACCTAATGCCATCGTCCGCGCACACTCGGGAGGCCAAGGAAACCAATCGGAAGCCTCCAAAAAATCCGAGCTCGATGTTTCTGGCGCTTTACCTCCGTCTGTTTTGCTTCGTTACCGCAAAAGACTCAACGCATCATTACCCACTACTGGATTATCAGCGGGGAAGTTTTCCTAATTTAGTGCTCAGCGTTTCATTGTACGACTGTCATCCCGAAGTATTGTGGTAAGCCTTCGCTTCGCCGAGGAACGCGTGGGACTCGGGTCAAAAGGAGGTGTGGGTATATAATGCAAACGCAATCTTCTCACTCCTACTCCTGCAACTCTTCGGAGAGCAACACAATAGCAGTGTGGGCTATTTCTCCGACGACGATTACACTTTCTTTTGGGCGAAAATGCAGATCGGATGAAATAAACTGGCACGGAGAGTAGAAGCAAGGCATCATGGTTACCGTGCAGCTCTCCAGGGTTTGAAACGGAGAAGTATTCCTGTCGGATGGAGCAGCTGAGCTCATTGCGCCCATGGCCGTGTTGGACCTCCATCAGAGAGAGAGAGAGAGAAAGAAGGGAAAAAACATCATGTTGTGCTCATGCAAAACGATCAATACGCACATCATCATAGCGTGCATGAGAGTACGATTACCGAGAGATAAAACAGGCACGGGAGGTTCAAATAGCAGGATTTACCGCAGTCAAGATTCAGTCTGAAAGGGAGGTTAGATATAACAGAAAGTGTAATACAAGTCATTTATTGTGTCTGCTTTTAAAAATCTGAATAAGACAATGTCGGGAAGTAACACTGGATATACTACTAACAACACTAAAGCCTTTTATTACTTCTTTAAACTCAGACATTACATTTATAATGTATATATAATAGTTAGATAATACTGCAGAATATGATATGATGTGTTTTTTATTCATTTATACGATAATATATTGAGTATCATAAAACAACTCTTTTAACTCTTTTTCTCTTGTTAACAATAAAAACACACAGCTTGTAATGTTACCGAGATCTAAGTTCTAAGGATTTCCATGAATTAAACAATAACAGGCAAGCTCTTAGAAGATTTTGTATTAACACACGTACTGTACTACAGTAAAGACTTAACTTTTGACGGTTAGAATTATAAAATAAGTAACACCAATGACGGACTTAAAAGCGTTGCATAAAATACTTTATATGATGACATTTCTAAACAAATAAAAAAAAAAGACATCTAACATTTTGCATTTGTCTTTATCTAGTGACGTCTGAGTCAGGAACAATTTTAAACTAAAAATAAAATAAAATACAAAATAAATCAAAATAAAACACTTTTTGTATAACAGTAACACCAATGACATTATTTGGGGTAACTGATATTTGTTTCATAGTATTATTTAAAGTGGAATTTTGTCTTTGGGAACTTGTCTTCATCAGTGGAAAGCTTAGCGAAGAGACTTTTTAAAGACAAAAAAAAGATTTTTTTCAAAGAAACAAATTTTACTCTTTTTTATCAGCAAAAGCTGTTTTGAAAGAGTCACCCCATGATACCAATGTTGCCTTTTGCATTAGTTCAAAGGTTGTGTAATTTTAATGCATTTTTTAATGTAATATTGGTAATATTTTGTGTGGCTGGAACGGATAATCAGCATTTTAATGATTTCTAATGGGAAAATTTGTATTGCAATATGAACTGATCATTCGTATGCAGAGGTTCTGCTGTACAAAATTGCCCGTAGTGTGTAAATAAGTGTGTGTAGGTGTGTGTGTAGGTGTGTGTGTAGGGGTGTGTGTGTGTGTGTGTGTGTGTGTGTGTGTGTGTGTGTGTGTGTGTGTGCCCTGCGGTGGATTGGCACCCTGTACAGGGTCTCCTGCACCTCATGCCCTAAGTCTCCTGGGATGGGCTCCAGGCCTCCCGCGACCCTTCATACAGGATAAAGCCATATAGATGATGAGTGAATGTCTTTTTAAGTATCTGGTCCCACTTTTATGTGTGATCATAGTAACAAGACATTTCCTTGAACTTGGCCTTTAAAAAAAAAAAATCAACTATTAAATATTGAACATTAAATAAAAAAAATTTACATGATAGAAATAAAGTCCTATATTTTCTGAACAAGTACAAGTAATGAGTCTGTTATGTTAATTAAAATTATTTCCGCATCAGCAAAACTAAGTGACAGTACTTTCCACCATTTTTATAGAATGACCCAACCATAAAATGATTTCAATGTACAAACTACTTACAGTAATAACCCAGATCGGCTTATATGTTTAAGTGGATTGTTTAATAGTTCAACTTCAATTAAAATGCTTTTTTTTCCCCCCCCTTTTTTTTTTTTTTTGCATTTTACATTAAAAATACTTGTGATGTAAAGAAAAGTGTCCTTCATCTCTGAACACACAACTTCATTGGGAGCACATCATTATCATACTTTGCATACAGATGTTTGCAAAGGTGCAAGGTGGTGTTTGGCGTACATGATAATGAGTCAGTGGTGGCTCAGGCGGTTGAGGCTCTGCGTTGCTGATCAGAGAGTCAGGGGTTCGAGCCACACCTCTGTAGGGTGCTTGGGTTAGGGCTGGATGGAAAGAAAGAGAAAAAAAACACCATTGGTACAGAAACTACTGAACTTCTCGCCCATGCCTAACGTGCTCGGCGGCTCATAGCTCACGGTTCACTTCTGGTACGTTTCAGTTTACAACAACAGATGGATGGGCAACTTTCCTCAACAGACTTTTTCAGCAATTGTTATTCCATTTTCTCCAATTTGGCCATTTGCCAATTACCACCCACTAATCTCTCATCTAGCATGACAGCTACCATCTAGCATGTGCCTCCTGTGAGACATGTAAACCCAACCACTGAATCGGTTTCAATTCCGCCTCATGCTACAGTACATCACTCGATTGGTTAGCATCACTCTGATTGACAGATGAGAGAGGAGCGGCATTCTTCCACCGGGAGAGTACAGCTGTCACACCATTCTGGTGCCTCCTGTTTCAAAAACCCACACACACACTACTTTCTGCTGGGACAATATACTGTACAATGATATTTCATGTAAATGATGCTCACATAAGTATTTCCTGCGTATTGTTTGTGTGTAATTTCCGAGTCTTTCTTGTTTATCTTGAGTACTTATTCACTTCTTTTTCTGCGATTGTGTGTTTAATGGAGCTTCCTCCAGGTACTCCGGTTTCCTCCCATACTCCGAAGACATGCACCTTAGGCTAACTGGCGTTCCCAAACTGACCGTAGTGTGTGAATATGTGTATGTGTCCTGTGACCCCCGCCCGTGCCCTAAGTCTCCTGGGATGGGCTCCAGGTAACAACCCCACCACACCAACCACGACCTTGTATACAGGATGAAGCTGTATAGACAATAAGTGAGTGATTGTTTTGATGGTGCTGCCTGGCTTGAGATTTTGGAACTCTTTTTTTTTCTTTTTTAATAAACCGAGCTTTAACTTTTTCTTGAACGGATGAGTCATTGTCAGGATTGACAAAATCCCCCCCGTGGGGTGATAGCTAGTCTGCTGAGGGGTGTGAGCAAATTTAAATTCGATCGAAGAGCTTGCTACCAAGCCTCCTACCTCATAAGGTCATCAAATGTGCAGCAAATTCACGAAGGCTTAAACTAAAAAACACAGATACAGACCGATCAAACTGTCATGATGACTGTGTTTCCTCGGAACCCAGAGGCTTCATAATTTAACATTCTGTCAAGCCGAGGCTAGGATCCCGTGTGATACATTGCTATTATTCACAGTCAGAGTTCGACGGAAACACCGATGTTCTGCACCCTTCAGATTTGTCGTCCCGCTCGCAGACAGCGAGGCAGCACCGTGCTCTCTGTGTGAAGACTCAAAGTTTATTAGTCTCTCTACTTTCACAGACTGCAAAGCCCTCTGAGCCATATGCTTTATTTTGCCATTCCCTTTCATGTGAGTGGAATAAACTTATCAGTTTAATGCAGTCTTCCAGATATCACACTGATTCCCATTCCCTCCGGCCCCTCAGGAAACTTCGGCTGAAGATGAAAGCCGAGCGCGAGGAGAAGAATATGCACTTTTAAACACGCGCTCGGCTCAAAAGCGGGTCTCGGTGACGTGTCAGGGTTCAGCGAGAGGTCAACGGAAGATTACAGCAACAGCGTGTCTGCTTTAAAAGGAAGAACTTCGGCTGATATTAGCATTACCGCGCAGGGGGAAGGATACAGCCTGCCGTAATGCATGTATATCACTGTCTTACCCGAGTACTGTATCTAACAAACGCATAATAAGTGCCGATGCTGCATGTTAAGGTCTCAGCATTTTCAATTTTTGCTTAGTGTGCATGACTTATATAAAGGAAGAAAACATTCCCAGATATGGTGCTGTAGGAAAAGAATCGGTGATGGAGGTTATTCCTGTAACAGCATGTGGTGGAGTCTTTTATTCTTCTTTTGCTACCTGACTGCCCGGGGAACACTAAAAGTTCAGCCAGAAAAACCTGATAATAAAAAAAAAATTTCAACAGTTTTATCTAAATGCAATCAGTCAGGACATGTTCATCATGTCCAACATATGCAGAATTAATTTTGAGCTATGGGGATAATATTGTTGAGGTGAAACAAGTAATGATAGAAGCTGATCCAACCCAAAATCTGAGATTTTTTTTTCTTGGATTCTCAGATGCTTGTTTTTATTTATTTATTTTTAATCAGCATATTTTCCGGCTTTGAAAAAGAATCGCACCATTAAAGTCATTTCGTCCCTGCCAAGAATGTCTGACACTGACAAAAAAAAAAGTGTTTTGGCCCGAAATATGCTTTGTAAAACACAAAACACGCTCCTTGGCTTTGAAATCAAATGGCCAGTCTGTTTTCAGAGTTGCCGAGTGATTGGCTTGGCAAATCAAACCCCCAAAAGTAAGCATTGTATCGAGACCGAGCTGAAAACTCTACTTGTTGGACTGAGTTTTGCTTTGACTGCTCCAAGAAACCCCTGACGAGCATATCGAGCGGCGCGCACGGCATGTCAGTGTTCCCGGGTCAGTCGTGCCAGATGTCACTCTGTAGTGACGGCGTGTTTTTGAGATTCGAGCCTCGCTTCGGTGATGTAATGCAGGCAGCTGGATACGGAATACGCAGCATCCGGTGACATACGACTCAAACAAACGTCTAAACGTCAGGTGTGCGGCACGAAGCGGAACGTTCACTGACACAGATCAGTTTCTTTCCCAGTAACGTCACCGGTTGGGTATTTCGGCTGCAAACGAGAGGCCGATAGGAGGTGAAAGAATTCCTAATTAATCCCTAATGAGATATACAGCAGCACTTTCGAACTCTGTTGTCGAAGTTCTGGTGTGTCACAGTGTTGCACTTTTAGTACACTTTGTTCGACGGTTGACTAGGGCAAGTCAGATCCTCCACCATTTATCGTAAAAGCTGAATATATTTATATGTTCATAAATATGAATGGCCTGGAGCCTATCCCAGAAGCAAATTGGGGACACAAGTGAACCTACTGTAGTTTGCATGTCTTTGGAGTGTGGAAGGAAACCAGAGAACCCGGTGAAAACCCACCAGGCACGGAGAGAACGTGCAAACTCCACACACACATATGGTGGCATGGTGGCTCCAGGGTTGATTTATTCCTGCGTGTGCATTATATAAAACCAATATTCAATCAGTATTACACACCTCAGTGCCTTGTGTGATAAGATCAGTTCATATCATTTGAATTAACCTCCAATAAACGCAGATTCTTTGCCTTGTGAATCTGCCTGATCTGCCTCTGAGATTCTGTTCTCACTCAGACAAATCTCTGTGCGCAGAAAGAGGAATGTGAGCAGCAAGGTCAGAAGCACACAGCTGTCTCTCATCTCCGCCAAAGCAGCTTTAATCAACAAATCCTCATAATTTGGACCCAATTCGGAATGAATCTAACAGTTTCTGTTGTACATATCTACGGATCCATGAGATGTTTGTTTGCCATTTTGGAAGGAGTCTCCAGTGTTAATGCTTTGAAATAATTAGAAGAAAAGAAGGACAAGAAGCTTAAGGCCTCTAGACTCCCAAGATCCCGATCCGCTCGAGCACCCGTGGGATGCGTCGGACGAGCATCTCCGATCCACAGAGGCCCTACGCCGCGACGCACAGCACCCAAACGATCCGCTGCCAACGTCCTGGTGCCAGACACCACGACACACACCCCCCAGAGGTACTGCAGAGCTACTTCCCGAGGGCCCGGAGCACAAGGGGAACCTGATGATTTTACTATCATGATTGCTATTCATCTAAAATAAGAACTGCCATAGACACAGAATTTTCCGGTTCAATTTGATCACTTATTTGAAAAAGGTTATAGGCTCGAGCCTCGATTTTCACATCAATTTAATGTGGAAGATTCCCATTGTGAAGTCCATAGGCAGTAATTTAATGTAGCTGGTATGTGTTCAGCCTGCTTTAATATACAGGCTCCTCGACTGCCGGTGTGAAAACATTGCTCCTGGCTGTGTGTGAAGCTCGCAGTATTTCTGTTTAATATTGCTGTGTGGTTCTCAGGGGAAGGGAGAAGCCAGACTCTTCAGGCCTTGTAAATTCAGCTGAAAACGAGGCCTCGCTGGGCACGGCGCACTACGCCCTTGCTACCACTTCTCAGAAGCTGCCTTTAGAAAGCAGTGTAGACAGAGGTTGTTGTTGTTTTTTTTCCATAAAAATGCAATATTTACTGGCTTCTGAATTATTTTACCACTGTGATCATAAATGTCCAGCATTTCAAATAAGATTCGAAACACATTTGTCCTCGTGAAATGATTCCTTTTCCAGCTTGGGGTGATGCAATGTTGCTTGTAATTAATGTTACTTGTACGGGTTGCAATTAGTTGGGAATTAGTCATTGCCCGAGGGTGCCTCGAATTATAAATAATATCATAATAACGAGACCCTCAAACTGGGGAAACTTAGAGTAGAGCTGAGTCTGGAGAATCAAAGGCGGCAGCCGAGGGAAGAAAAACATTTTCAGATCAATCAAAATGTTATTCTATGCAAGTTGTTAGAAATGTGGGGAAGGATCCCTGAATCGACCCTTGATGGATGCTTGCTTGTAGCCGTGAGTGTGTGCGCATGTCTGTGTGTGTGTGTGTGTGTGTGTGTTTGTACTAAGATCGATAGAATGATTCATCTCAAGAGCTTTAATGGCAACCCACTGTGGGTGCCATAGTTCCATGGACCTTTTATTTGCCAGTAATGCCATTTGATATGTTCCTTCGATTCACCCCGCATCCCCCCAAGAGAGGGCTACAGCATTACAAGCCACCTCAAAGCAGACAACAAACAAGACCATTTATGATTTTTTTTTTCTTTCTCGCCACTGCCTGCTAATGCAGGACAGAAAAAAAAATCCATGGTCTAATCGATACCGTCGCAAGCACATAGACCCATAATGCAATGCCTAATTCATAACCGCAAAGCTAATGCATATCAACGCTGCAATAAGGTAATAACTCGTTTCATTTCTTTACCCCTCTTTTTAAATTGCACACTATGTTTCTAAAATGAAGTGTATTTAACCCGGTCCGTGAGCTTCGGCATGTCTAAGTAGCACACATGCTGGATTGCCTACTGATTTGTGCTTCGAAATATATCTGAGCCTCAGTCTGAAAAGCAACTATCGATTTCCTGTTTCATCCATGCAAACATTAGCAGAGTGATTAGCGGGTTAGCTTGCAGGCTAGAAAGGAAAGTTGTGCAGAGGCAACTATACATACTTGTGGTTAGTTTAATGATTTCTCATGCATTCTATCCAATCATTTTGACACGCATTCTTTTTTTAAGCACATGAGACCAGAATGGTATTGGCAAGGGTTATAACAAATGCTAGCCAAGTTTTGTTACAGCTAACATGAGTAATGTGTGTGTGTGGTGGAGGGGGGGGTTGATAGCTAGATAATTAATAGCTGCTATAAGAGGTTATTTTAAAAATGAATACAATGCAATGATCCACACCAGAACGATTATTCAAGTTGAATTTCTAAACATGGGTTGGTGAACTTTAACCCAGAAAACTGAATTTAAATATATTGACATTCTACTTTGAATTAATGAACAATAGAATGAACAGCCAAATAAACAAACTCACTAACCAACCAACTAACTAACAGTCATTTGGTCAGTTTGTTAGTGTCAACTAACAAACTGACCAAATGACTGAAACAACAAACCAACCAAAAAACATGAACAATTGAACCAAACAACCAGCCAAAAAAAAAAAAGACCAAGCAATAAACCACAAACAAAAAAAGCCATACAACAGAAAAACTAACTAACTAACAAAATAACCAGCCAAACAAAATAATCAAACACCACACCAACCAAGGAACATCAACAGATGAATCAACTGACAAATGAAAGAACCAAACCAACCACCAAACTGATAAACAATCATCCAAACCAACCAAGAAACAAACCAACCAGCTATTCAGACGAATCAACCAAGAAAGAAACAAAAACCCATTAACACACCAATCAACTACCCAACAAACAAAAAACAACCAACAGACAATCCAACTAACAACACATTATTGTTTCTGAAGGACTTTAAAAATCAGTTTTAGTAAAACAGTTTTAAAAATCATCAAATCGTGGCAACCTTTTTTGGTTCTTTCTCAATTGTAAAATCCATCCATATTTCATATTTCATAATTCACTGAAAACTTGTAGGGTGGCACATTGATGTACTGGATAGCACTAGCCTTGACCTCGAATCTCCAGGGTTAAAGATTTAATTCCCACTTTAGGTCTGTATGCATGGAATTTTTTACGTTCTCCCCATGCTTGGTGGGTCTCCTCCGGGTTAGGCTTAGGGTTAGGATGTGTTTCCTCCGACATGTTTAAAAACATAGTAGGCTAATCAGCGTTTCCAAATTGCCCACAGTGTGTGATCAACAGTGACGGATGAGAAGGGTGTACCCTGCCTTTCCTCAAAGTCTCCCGGGATGGATGCCAGCTTTCCTGCAACCCCGTACAGAATAAACGGTAAAGAAAATGAATGGATGAAGACGTAAATGCTACAGGAGCTCTTTAAACAATTATAAAAATCCCCGAGATTAGAGTTACTGGAGGTGGAGGAATCGTGGCTGAAATCGGTTCAAATTGATTTTGTATTAAATATATCAAGTATCAAATTTGAAATAATGAATATTGCATGTAGTGAATGGAGAAGCATCGGGTTTGTCTTCGGTTTAGAAGTGTACGGTTTCAAATTCTGGCGCCGGTTGAAAACTGGCCTGAAATAAATCAACTCAGCTTTTTTTTTTTCAATATATACGCCTCTTGGTTTGTGAGAAACCTGCTTCACTCTTGTCGCTCACCTTTTTATGTTGAATACTTCCTGCAGTTTACTGTATGTAAACCCTTTAGGTGTGTGATTCAAACCCAACACTTGGCAGCATGAAAAATAACACGTTTATTGCTCTCTTACTGCCAGTTAATCTTATTCCTGCCCAGAGCACTGCGAAGTCCACTTAGCTGAAATGCTTTTTGAACATCGATATTTATTTCAACAAGCTCCTTTCTTTTTATAGGTGCTTTATTTGCACATTTTATCTAAGAGGCATCTTTACTTCATCCAGGATAGAAAACTGTTTTACATAGAGGTAGGCTATAATATAAAAAATGATGATGATAATAATAATAATAATAATAATTAATAATTAAATAAATCAAAACAAGTAATTGTATATGTACAGTTATACTAAAGGCCAGTTTAATTTATGAAAGATTGGACCAATAACAGGAAAAATCTGAAAATCTGCTTAGTTGGTGCTTATAGAAATTAAAATTGTATTATAATTTAGTTTAATATGGCCTACATTTGGGGTCAAAGTTTGCAGTAAAACCTCCTTTATGCATTTAGGTTAACCTTTTAGAAATCATTGTAACTTCAAGTTATTACAAGCCAATTATTATTATATTATTTAGTTCCAAACTCTTTTATTTTACAAGTTAAAAAAAATGACATATGAACACTATGTACTGCTATACAAAACTTGTTTTATCATACTACTTGATTTAAACACTATTTGGTTTTGGGTTGAACTTTTGGCTTTAAGAATATTGTTTAACAAAGTTTCTTTCAATTATTGCATCTGATTCGTAAAAAAAAAAAAACTCTTTTTCTTTACGAAAAAAAAAAGCTTTTTTTGACCTTAGTGCTCTTGACTATGCGATATCTTATACAAAAGTTTCGGAAGGGCCACTGTTTGATTGGAAATAAAAGGGAAAAGATGAATCACAAACCACTGGCTGTTGGGCGTTGTTCCAATTCAAAGCCAGAGACTGATACAGAAAAGAGATCGCCTAAGGAGGTTTTACGGTTTTTGATGCACAACCTTCAACATACATTTGAAGACTTAACTTTTCCAAGAAGACTTAAGGAGACTGAAGCTCCCTTAGCACCCAAGCTTTAAATAACTGTGTGTAACAATCTAAGTTAGTCATTGTTTAAGATCTAAATCTGTCCTATTTACTTTGCTGTTACTCGTGAATGATGTCTCTTGTTGCTCACGCTCATGTACAGATATTAAATTAAATATTTCATCATTTACAGTGACCTAATTAGCTTGCCTCGATGCATGTGTTAGGTGTGATTCTCTTAATGTTCTCCTCACAGCTATCTTTCATGTCTAGAGGTTGTAGTTCTCTAGACATCGATCAAACACTGGTCTCCTTCAGCCTTAGGGTTTTTTTCTTTTCCTCATCTACAGAGTTGTTAGGGTTGTTACAAAAATATGAAATTGAGCTTTGTGATCGATCATGGGCTTGGCTTGATCTTGTTGGTATTGGTCTTGTCCTGGTCAGAGGTGGTTAAGGTAAGCCTTTATTTCTCACATATACATCACAGCACAGTGAAATTCTTTCTTCACAGGTCCTGGCGTAACTGGGGTCAGAGCAAAGGGTCAGCCATGATACAGCGCCTCTGGAGCAGATAAGGTTAGGGCCTTGCTTAAGGGCCCAACAGTGGCAACCTGGCAGAGCTGGGGATCGAACCTCTGATCTTCCGACCAGTAACTCAGGGCCTTAGCCTTAGGTACTTTACTTAAGTACATATTTCATATATCTGTTCTTTTCCTGAGTAGTTTATTACTGGATACTTTTTACTTTTACTTTTACCGTGTTCTACAAAAATATCTGTACTTTCTACTTCACTAAATTTCTGCATGGCTTTGCACAGTTAATCTGCTGCCTACAGTATTGTGTGTAAGGCCTTGTTCACACGAGCGTTAAGTTTTTGGATAGACGAACATGCTCTGAACGTCCTAGACATTTATGTTGCGTTTTGTGGTGGCGCTTGATCGACCTCTACACCGGCATTCGTTTGTCTCTGTCTAACGTCAGCCTGCAGCCCAGATTGCAGTTTGTGTGTTAACCTGTGGGGGCAGTGTGTCGGGAACTGGATATGCTACCGGGTTCACTCTCTGACTACACAACGTCGGATTAAAGGAAGTTTTTTTTTGTGGTATATGAAGAAATTTCCGCATAAGTTTTTCAACAATTATTTTATTTTATTTTGCCTTTTCCGTGTTTCCCTATGTATAGCATGTAGGATCATGGGATATATCCGGTCCTCCGAAGCGTAAAATGAACGCGCAGAAAACGAACTAAAAGCGGTTTCCTTGCGTTCGTTGGGTTTTGAACGGCAAGAAAAAGCTGCATGCAATGTTTTTTTAATGCCATATAAACGCGCGGCCGGACAAACGCATGTCACCAAAGCCCGTGTGAACACTCTCATTGACTCCTTTGTGTAGAAAACACTCGCCGCTTGACCCACGCTCAACGGACGCTACGAACGCAAAAAAAATGCTCGATTTTAATGCCTGTGTGAACAAGGCCTAACTGTATGATTTGCTTTTCTCTCATCAGTCATTTAGCAGGTATTTGAAATCAAAAGTCGGTTTTCTATATTTTTTCTATTGTAATTATACAATAAAACAATACATTCACAGTCAGAATGGACACACACACACATGCACACACAGAAAGAGAGTAAGATTCTTTTAGTATAAGCTAATAAAAACTCAGTACTTTTGATACTTAAGTAAATTCGAAGGTGAGTCCTTTCGTACTTTTGCTCAAGTAGGTCTAAGGCATTGGTTTTGATGGCGTATGGTGTATATTATATAAACCGAGACCAATAGCAATCTAGACCAATCTTGGATGCTCTTTCATTGTTCTGTGTAGATTTTGGTCATGGTCATGTTTTGCGGTAAGTCAATACAAGTATTTTTTCATCTTGGTGTTGATTTATCTCCCCGTCTCGATCATGGTTGACAGCGGGCTTGTTCTTTACTAACACTTTTTGTGTTAAATTGTGTATGAAATGTGTATGTCAGTGCTTTGACTCGACTGCATTCCGCCTCAGTTTTGTATAAATGCTTTTGACAAATGAATAAAAGCGAATGCAAATGTTCGCCAGTGATCGACAAATAAACTAGCCAGAGGGGACCGTTTACACGAGTAAACCGAGGAACAACTCTCCTCCTTCGAGTAGCTTCCTAAACACAGGTGCTGGATGCCATAATCTCAGAGACGGGCTAATTGAGCTGGAGAGATTTGAAATGTCAGATAATTACGAGTGACTGGGGAGGAGAGTCTAGTGCTGCGAGAAGCCCCCCTGCAGGGCAAAACAGCCTGTTATATTTCATCCTGCACGTGTAGACTCGGTGCACTCATCTTAATATGGAAATGGGAAGCAAATTACCTGTGAAGAAAGGACAATCATTCGGAAGGCCCGGAGCCGAGCTCTGCGTGATGCACGAGACATTAAGACCCAGTGATTTGTGGGCACACGATGCCTTCACGCTTCGATGGTTGACGGCTGAACCGAGGTGCTTTTGTGTGTGATTAGATTAGAAATATGCGGATTGGAAAATTGTCAAATGCAGGGGTCGGGACTGAATTTGCCATTTGTACAGGTTTTTGTTCATTTCATATAATCAGCCTCAAAGTGACACCGGTGCACCCTTTCACACAACACCAAACAGCACTAGAAGGTACGATCCAGTCATCCTCTCATCGCCGTATCATCCTTTTTGTCAGTCCAGCTAAATGATTTAATGGGATGAGCTCTGCTCTTTCACCCCCAGTCTAATAGGCTTTATTTACAGCCGTCTCTGTGAGGGACATATTACCACGATACAGCCAAATGAGGACTGTTATACACACATCTCTTTCATTCCTTTCCCGCAGGGTTCCTTGTTCCATCGTGCCCCCCACAGGATGTTCGAAGAACGTTGCTCTGGTCGAGTGAATTACTGCTTAAGCTGACTCTTATTTTGAATGACTTAATCTCATTTACATCCACCACAATGGGAGCTCGTTCAGTAAGTCAAATGTGCATTTCTTTTTTTCTTTTTTTCCTTTTTGCAATGTTGCCAAATTATGTATCTGCCACTCAACAGTCGTGCAACTGTGCCGTGTTTACAGCTTAAGAGGTCTGAAAGACGTACCAGACACCAAGGTCACGCACCAGAATTGTATACGATTCTAATTACCAACTGAAGTTCCCCTTACATGCACAGACTGCTGGGTAATGGGTTTTAAATTCCTCCTTTTTTTTTTTTTTTTAAATGAACTTGCTATTGTTAAGACACAAAACCCAGGGAATGTACTGCAAAGTTAGTTCTGCTTACCTGGCATCTAGTGAGAAGCGGTGAAAAAGAAAATATGTCCTTAAAGAAATTTGCCACACATCCGAGGGACAGATGCGCTTACTACAGCTTCATCTCCTGTGCAGGCTGTGCTGCATAACTTCTGCCTCTGATTTACATTTCAGTATAGTGTGCTGCAGTTTATATGCTATACGTTCCAAAACACCCAGAGGTCAAGTAGAGCAGCAGAGACATGCTGTACTTTCTATTCCCCCTACTAGTAATATGCTGTTTCTTCAGATATATAGATATAGAGTCAGGCAAAAAATGTATACACTTCAGGAAAAGAAAAATAGTATAAGATGTATATTATATTAATATAATATTATAAGCAATAAATTTAGTAGTAAAAATTATACAAGGATTCCTTTTCCTAAAGTACGTATACATGTTTTTGAGTTGATGCTGTAAATATATATATGGTGCAAGTGTTTTAAAGAAAGTGAATGTCTCAGTGGTTCAGAGCCCACTCCAGTCATTGCCAGGTACATGTAGTCAATGGAATACTTGATCCTTGAAAATTGGCGCCAACTTGTCCCCAACGTGCAGAGGACAAGACACACAATTATTCAATACAATTCAATTCAATTCAATTTTATTTATATAACGCTTTTAACAATGGTGATTGTCTCAAAGCAGCTTCACAAATTGAAAGAATATTTTAGAAAAGAAAATATTTGGAATTGTGTATGTGTGAGAAAAATGCATGTATATTGAGAACAGCAGAGGTCCTAAAACTGACCCTTGTGGGACCCCATATTTCACTGGCATTACATCAGACGGTTCTTCGTTTAGATCTACAAACTGGTATCGATCAGACAGGTATGATCTAGACCATTTTAATGCCTGGCCCTAAAATACCTATATGATTTTGTAGGCGATCTATGAGAATATTATGATCTATAGTGTCGAATGCAGCACGAGGATCAAGTAAGTATTCCCCAACACCACTTGCACGGTACAGAAACTCAGCAGGGAAATATTGCTACATCGCCCTGACAGTCCTGACCTCGCTCTAAGCCATTTCCACATGCTTGGACTGTTAAAGGAGTTCCTGGGAGGCCAGTGTTTCAGACATGAAGCAGACATAAAGCTGTCTGATCATGGCTCCGGCGTACTAAGAAAACTTTCTATCTTGATGGTGTCCAAGCACTAGTGAGACACTGGGATATGTGCATTAGTGTAGCCAGGGAATAAAAAGAGAGAAACAAAGGGATTTCTGTTCTTCTTGTTAAGGCTGCTCGTGCAACTCTAATGTAAAAATAACCAATGGCAGGCTTGATATCAGAAGTAACAGCTCATTGACATAAATTTGATTAGTTTCACACTTTTAATCATGAAAAATATGATGGTATAAGGAAAAAACATTGGACTCAAAAGGCTACAGATTATTATATTGAATTTTATCCTTAGTTTATAGCATTATTCGTGAAAATGGCTGCTTCTGCTCAATCCACGACATCTATTTCGACTTTTCCTCCTCCATTTTCTTCTTCTTCTTAGTTCCACCCCATTTGCACTATGGTTTTAAGACTTTCTCCGGATTTGTAAGACTTAGTGTAACACTCACTGTGACTATTGTGTGAAATTCATTAAAAGTTCAGGCTGTAGCTTAAGCGTTTCGGAGCTGTGCAGGAGTGTTTCAGCAGGGCGCGCTGTTAATCCTGTTTCCAAATGAGGGCCACTAGACTCGACTGTAAATCCGTTATTAATTTGTCCTCTGACAATAACTTGCCAGGATATTTCCAACCCGCTCACATTAAAGTTTCAATCATTAGGCCTAAAATATCCAGTAAAACATCACTCAATCATCTCCTGCTGTCAGCCAATTGAATCTGCCGGATTGAATCTCCTGCGTCCATTCCGAATAAACGCTCGTTCCTGATTTCTGATCGGATCAGGAAGAGTCGGCGTCGTCGGACACGCTGACAGCCGGGGCCGTAACAGCGCTCTCTGATTTGATTGTGTCGCGGCGCTCATTTGGTTGCCATCGCATCCGTACTGAAAATCAATTTAATTCGCGCCCGATAAGGAAATCAACACTAATTTCCCGTTAATGAGAATTTACATGATGAATGCACACAATGTGCCTGAGTGAGGTTCTTACAAAAAAAGGAAAGGGAGAAAAAAATAATAAATTTCCTATTCAGCCTCACTGTTCTAACGGTGTTCCATCATGGCAGCATTTTTAATCAGGACCATATTGCCTGTAGCAGATGCTCTGAACAATGATCAGACTGCCGGATGGGAGATTTTCTGAGCTCTGGGCCGCACTGGTGTCGCTGGATCCGAATCGCGCACAGATGTTCGTAGCTGGATGTCAGACACGAGGTCACGCCGAGGTTCGGAGCTCCTCCGTCAGGAGCGAACGGAAGCAGCTGGCATCTTTAGCAGAAGCCGACACCGTCTTGGTGCTGCAGCGTCTCATCATCTCGTCTTAGCAGCGCCATCACGCTCTTGTGGGAGAGAAAGGCTGGGAGAACTGGACACCGGCCAAGAGGAGAGTAAAATCGATGGAGGGAGGAGGAGAGGGAAGAGGGAAAAGATGACACCATGAGATTTATCAGCAATACTTGTAATATAGGTCACTTTGCGTTTACTATATATAATTCATGGCTGTGATATAGAGTAGATTGAGATGTTAGGCAAGAAAGGAACTACAAATCTGTGTTCATGCTGTAGCTATGGAAACCAGTCACTTAGCAACGGGGCTAAAGCTACGGCACATCATTTGGATGTATTTTATGTGTATTTAAGCGATTCCAAATGTTCAGGAGTGCATTATGACGAAAAAGAAGGAATGTCCTGTAACCTGTGGGTTGTAGTTACTATATCAAGTACGACAATAATAAAAGATATTACAGTGCTAATTAACTTTATTCTCTGGTATTTTATTCCTCAATTCTTAAATCAATTCTTAAACCTCCAGGGTCGGGGTGCGATTTCCACCTCGGGGTCTGTGTGCATGGAGTTTGCATGCTCTCCTCGTAGTGGGTGGGTTTCCTCCGGGTTCTGCGGTTTCCTCCCACAGTCCAAAGACGTGCAGATTGAGCAAAAATGGGATTAAATACAATGCTCGCCATTGGCCTCCACGGCCCCTAGTTGGACAACAAAAGTTCCTAGATAGATGGATAGATACACATTGCCATATAACCTCATGCTGCATAAGCTACATGTAACCTAAAGTTAAAGTTTTTAAAGTTTGTATGAATTCTAAATATAAATGGAAGGATTGAGGAAGATGGAAAAACTGCTGAGAACTGGAAGTATGGGAAAGACAAGCGAGTGTAGCTGTGAGAATGTGTCTCTATGTGTGTTTGTGTGTGTCACAGAAAGACAGAGAGAGAGAGAGAGAGAGAGAGAGAGAGAGGGAGACAGGGTGGGTGGCACAGAGGGGAAAGAAATGGCCCTGCAGCAGTATGTTTCCCATGGCCTTAATTGCCAGCAGTCAAGAGGAATCTAAATCTTGTCAGCCAGGGTGAGTGAAGGCTGGAGTGGACGAGACTTGAAGGGCAGAGACGAGTGGCCTGCCACACACCGTTTCGACACGGGACCAACAGTGACCAGAAGGAGGAGGAGATGGTGTGATAGTGCAGCAGATAAACAGCTCAGGAAAAGGCTGTCTGTTCTCCTGTCAGTCCCGTGGAGTGAGCAGTAGCCAGCACTGACACCATGCCTAGGGCATCTCCTCTCATTTCAAACCCTGCTTTGATGAAAACATAAATGTGAGAGGTTAGGAGAAGTGCACGCAGTAAGCACTTTGCTTGTCAGGAGTTTTACTCAAACGCTCGTAGGAGCCCATGGATAAAGTTTTTTGGAGACCAAATCCTGAGGCTTTATGTAGTAGAACTAGAGCTGTCTAGAGTGCTGACATGAGGTGTGAATAAAAGGCCAGAGCAGATGTTTTTGATGAGGTAGGTGAAGAAAGATGGTGCAAGATGGTGTTATCTGCAGGTCACAGGTGCCATACATCTTCATGTCTTTCTCTGTCAAAGGTAGACTATCGCAATGCTCTTGTTGTATCACAACAAATGTTTTCTTTCGAATTGTTCTACAGACTCCAGTACCAACTTATTAAACTTATTTAACATTAAATTTATGTATAATAACAAACTTAATATCATTTTTTTTATTATTAAATAAAATAACTGCTTGTATAAAATATTTTGGTTTGCATAGGACAGTTTTTGTCTTAGAAAATATGGACAAAAGTATTTGTCCGAACCTGTTAATTATTGAGTTCAGGCGTTTCATTCAGGCCCCTTATCCCCAGTGAAGCACATCCTTAATGCTTCAGAATACCAAGACATCTTGGACAATGCTATGCTTCTAACAGTTTAGGAAAGGCACATTTTCTATACTATGATGGTGCCCTGCTCTATCTATTGTACATGACTGTAAATGAGAGGACATGGTTTGATCATGCATAGTGTCCACTGTACAAGCCTCTGGATGCAGTGTTATGATCTGTGGTTGCTTCAGGTGCTCAGGTCTAGACTCAGCAACGTTAGCGACCACTTTTACACGGTATAAAAAGAATAAAGCTCATCAGAACTTGGTAACAGTACGATGGACCCCATCCCAGGTGTTTTATACCTGACAATCAAAAAATAGATAAAAATAGATGAAGAAAGTTTTTTGTAACTCACTTGAAGTTGTTCTATTTATGGCTATGGTGCCGAAGAGAGCAGGAATCCTTTGAGCCATCTGTCTTGTTGCTAGTAAATGAATTAGTGCTCAGTGTACTATTGAAGCATCCTCTCACTACAGGTTTGTTCATCGATTAGCGCTCTGACCCCCAAGCTTTCTTCAGCACCTCTATTGCACAAGCTCAAACCCACACCGGGACACGTTCTGCTGCAAACTCACAGCAAGAATGTTTACTCTTTCTCAGCAGTTTTTGTTTTTCCCCTTTCCCATGTTGCTCTGCAGTGCACAAGTTTATCGTGGGAGTAGGACTGGTATCAGCTTTCAGCAGAGTTGTGCATTAAGTAGCTAGCTCATTCATAACAAGCACAAAATAGGGGGGGGGGGGAATCCAGATCTCTTATTTATTTATTTATTTATTTTTTGTCCCCAAGGAGATAGTATTAAATTCTCGGTGTCCGAGATGTCTGGGATTCAACACAATCACCATACGTTCCCATCTCTGTGTTTGCAGTGTCAGCTTGTAATCGTCAATCTGACAATAAACCTTGATTTAATGCTTGTAACCACCCAACAAGTTTCTCCCTGGAGATTCCCAAGAAATGCTGTACGGTTTTAAACATCTGGGCCGTCCATGACGAACATCTTTTCCACTCCTGTTTCTTGAAGAGACGCGTTTGCTACGTTGGCAGAATACGAGTCAAACCACAACGCTTAAAATAACTGTTACTCAAGGTCTTATACAGGCACTTGGCTGAGTGTATAGGCCACTTCGGATCAATAGGGTGACTGAAAAGTGCCATTGATGTTGTTTTGATGAATGTTTTTTTGCCGATTGTGAAAAAAAAGTCAAGTTGCAATTGTAGCTGCAATAAGTAAGATTGAATCAGGTTCGTGTTTTGGAGCTGCTGAAGTCTCTGCTGTGTCAGCATTGGAACAACTTCAAATTAAAAAAAAAAGTTTGGGTGTTATAGATAAAACTTCACTTTTACTTATGGATAGTGTTCACAGGGCTACATGCAGTACGTTCTTGATGGCACTGGCATAAACCTGTATAAAAACAGAAAAAAAACATTATGACCACTGACAAGTTACGTGAATAACATCGATTATCTCGTTACAATGACACATTGAAGTGGGGAAGCAACAGGTGAACATTTCGTCCCTGATTTTAATGCGTCTTCTGTTAAAAACAGAAAAAAAAAATGGGCAAACAAAGGGATTTGCGTGACTTTGACAAGAAACAAATCGTGATGGATAGACGACTGCACCAGAGCAACTCCAAAACTGCAGCTGTTGTTGAATGTTCCTGGTCGGCAGTGGTCAGGACCTACCAAAAATGATCCAAGAAAGGAAAATAGGGAAACTGACAAAAGTATCAGTATCAGAACTGGACCAATAGAAGAAGGTGACCTGCACTACGGGAAGACGTCAAGCTGGTGCAGACAAATCATCATACCTTGTGCAATGATCTGCTGGGAAACCCTGGTGTTCATGTGGATGTGAAGGTGTTCACTCCTTAATGAAAACGTTATTCCATTCTCTGATGGAAGTGGCCTCTTTCTGCAGCACAATGCACCCTGGTACACTAGAAAAAATGTTTTCTATTGTGTTCTAGTGTTGTATGATCAATGTATAGTGGTGGAGAAAATCCAACAAGGTCAGGGGCTAAAGGTGAAGAGTGTTTTTAAGAATCATAATTCTTTACATAATGGTTGTGTTCATATGGCTACATAAGCCCTTCAGGCACAGAGACATAAACCTGCATAAATATTTGAAAAGACTGCTTTTCTTGTGACATTACTTATAAATTGAGGTTTAAACTGGAAAAAAAAAGTATAGTGCAGAGAGGCTCTGTAGCATCCAGACCTTAACTTTGGAAAGTTTTTACTTGCCGTGATGCATAAGCAATTTACAGTAATTCCCAATTTCTGCTTGTAAATGTAAAAAGTTTTATGAACGTGTATAACGAAGCAATAACACTACAATATGTTATGGACTAGATTGTATTCTGCCTGATCAGAATCTTTTTTAGACTAATCCTAAAATTAAATTAGATGGCCCATGCTTCGTTCATTTTTAAATGATTTATCTGATTTATTACCATCAAAACATCTGTTTACAAGCATCACCACATGCACAATATAGTAATTGATGTATAAATAACCAGATTTTTTTTGACAGTTTCCAGGAACCGCTAAACTTTGGGATCTACTGTACAGTACATTACAAATTTGCTAAACAATTGAGATCAGCCTTGCTAGCATTTGCTTAGTGAGTAATATCAAGTCTTAGATCAAAGCTAATGGGACACTTTTATAGAGTAAGGCTATGAAAAAAAAAGAAGAAGAAAAAAAAAAACCTTTCATGTGTTGAGCTAAGGAGGCGTTGTTATTGCCTGAACTTTATAGTCCTGAACTCAAGCAGGAGGCTGTTGGTTTTTATAGTGTGCACTAAAACCCGGCCCATATATCAGGCTCAGCTGCTGGTGCAACGAGTCCCCGGAGTGCTCAGGAGCCGCTCGCTAATGAGATAATTCACAGCTAATGGCCTCTCCTTTATTTGAAGGTGACGATTTGACTGACATCCTGAGAATAGCCACTCCACTCCATTCGTCTCTTTCTCTTTCCTCGGTGTGTCATGCTGGAGGCAACGGCTGCCCTTGCCACGTGTTGGAACTCTGGTTAAGTTAATCAGCACAGATCATTTGCTCACTGGGTTTAAGACAAGGCCTCGGGGTTCAGGCGTGACTTTGGTGGGATGGAACTCTGAAAGAGGGGGCTAAAATGAAAAGCGTTCATTAGGAAAAAGACTCATTTCCATTTGTTTCACACACACACTGACATGATAAAAACATAAAAGGTTTTGCAACCAATTTGTATAAAACCCTGAAGATTAATATGGCTAGTTAGAATTTCGTATGATATTTTAATCTGAACTTTAAATAAGCTAAGGTTGAAGAGCCCGAACTCTTTCATCTCTTTAATCTTTAAAAAAGACAAAAACAAAAACAAATACGCAGACGTAAATAGATTTAGGATATTTTTGTTCTTTTTGCATTCTCAATATTGCATTCTCAATTCTGATCGATCACAAATTGACAACATTAGCTTTGACGGAGGGTGGCACGGTGGTGTAGTGTAGTTGATTCCCGTCTCTGTGTGCATGAAGTTTGCATATTCTCCCCGTGTTTGGTGGGCTTCCTCCGGGTACTCCGGTCTCCTCTCACAGTCCAAAGGTATTCAGGTTAGCATAGATATTGGCGTTCTCAAATTGCCTGTAGTATGTATGTGTGTGCCCTGCGATGGATTGGCACCCTGTCCAGGGTGTACCCTGCCTTGTGCCCTAAGTCTCCTGGGATAGGCTCCAGGTCCCTGTGACCCTGAATACAGGATAAAGTGGTATATATGGTGAGTGAGTGAGTGAGTGAGTGAGCTTTAACGGATGTTCTGTTTGTAAGACAAACCACATGTTAATGCTCTTGTTCTGATACGTACACTGCTTGGCCAAAAACAAACAAAAAAACATTTCGAGCAAAGAAACCATTAAAAAGCCTGCTGAAATGAAGGATTACGTGGTTGCTGAATTGTCGACTTTGTGAAAGAAATGTGGTTAAAAAAAAAAATCGATGATCAGAGATCACAACTCTGGAGAAGTAAAAAGATCAGCAGGAGAAATTAGTTTTTCTTCTTAGATTGCATGCAATTTTTTCAGAAAAAAATAAGAAAAGTCAGAAAGGCTAGGTTTCCCAACATATAAAGGTCTTTAAGTTGGAATGTTTTTTCTTTGCAGGTTCATGGTAACAATTTGAAAGAATCCAGTTTTACAACAAACAAAGAGTTTTTTTTTTTTTAATGTATGACATTTCAATCATTATTACATTTTAAAAAAGAAAATATAATGATGGAACATAAGAGGAATAAAACACCACGGGAAGTTGCTCCACTCCACTTCGGGCTGCACTGGTGATAGTTTTCCTGTAACAGCACACCATGTCACATTTCATTCCTTCCATAATCAATCTTATTAATCCATTCTTCCTGCCTACAGTTAACCATATGCACGTTGTTTGCCGAGCATGCTGGTGTTAGACCGAAAAATAGCTTACACCAAGAGTTTTTTTTTTTTTTTGTGCATAAAGGCTTTAGATTTATAGTGACAGATTGACATGTGAATTTGGGAAGTAAGGGATGATGGAAAAATAATCAACGATTACCAGAAGTAACAGGTCAAAGATCTGATATACGAAATGATATTCCAGCTGCAGTCAAAGCTTAAACCTTTAAAACTGTCAGGTCTCACATGTCCGCCCAAGCGTGACAGGACAGGAGGCTCCCAAGTCCCAAGCTGGATGCCCATTACCTCACCAAGAAAGGAAATCCAAATGAACTCCAACTTACTGCCACAAACATTGAACTGTCTTGACTTAATTTCAGTTATGGGATATAATTTCACTGTCATTGTCTCCACTTTTTCTCCATTTATTATATTTGCTTTCCATTGTTTCGACATTGCTCGGGCCAAGTATTTAGCTCTATGTTTGATTTTCCTCTCATGAAGTATTTAGTTTACTTGGTAAAGATATATCCTAAACATTCCTCATGTTCAGTGCGTCAGTGATTCCCGTCTTATCCTGTCCAACTTTTCTTTTTTTTTTTTTTGTGCTACACTCTTAGGAAAAGGGTTACTTAAGCCTTCTTTGGATTGTTAACAGTCCTGTGGCGCTAAACAGACCCTAAGTGGAACCTGATCTGAAAGTGAAACCCTCTGTACATACTGTAGAACAGTAAAGAGCTTCCTTATATGGGAAAAAAAAAACAAAGACCAAAAGAGAATTACTGAAATCTTAAAGTAAATGCATTCTGAAAATGTTTGACAATTTGGCAGATTCTATTTAGTAATTTTGGATTTGGCATATCAAAGCTTCCACCTATATATTTTAATATACAGATATGAGATGTATACCTCATTAGGTACACCTGGTCAGAAGGTGGAAGGGAATGAATTACATTTACTCTACTCTACTCTAACTACATTTCTACTTTTTAAAGTAGTTTTTAAAATCTGTAATTTCACTTTTACTTAAGTATGTTAGTATGAGTAAAAAAATAAATGAATAAAAATAAAAAATAATAAAAATGAAAAAAAATTGCACCCCGGAAACCACTGCACTGATTGGTTGATGGGTGTGGAAAACAAACGCACTAAATTCACAAGAACGATGGAGACGGACAAAACAGATGCCAGTGATACAGACCCAGCTGAAAGCCAAATGCCATCAAATTCTTCTGGAGCAAACCCCTGGCCATTTTTAAGCGACCACTTTGATTTCAAGCACAAGAAGCTTTATTATGCAAAGGTGTTACGTCTATTAAAAACAAGTAATCGGAGATTTATATCCGCTTGTCTTTTTTGAACTACGGTACACTAGAATCCCCCATCCCCTTCTCCGCTGTTAAAAAAAAAGTAACTCTGAGTACATTTTTAATGAGCTACTTTTTACTTTTACTTAAGTAGATTTTTATAAAGGTAACTTTACCTGTACTTCATTACAAGTTCACTGAAGTAACAGTACCTTTACTTGGGTACAAAATTGTATTGCTCTTTTCACCAACTGCTTGTTAATGCAAAAATCTAATCAGCCAATCACAAGCAAGCAACTCAATGTATATACTGTACATGGGCACAAACCTAGCATCTTAATCAGGAAGAAAGGTGATTTAACTAAATTTCAACATGGCATGACTGGTGATGCCAGACAGGCTGGTCTGAGTACTTTCGAAACTGCAGATTTACTGTGATTTTAACATGCAGCCATCTCTAGGGTTTACAGAGAATATATCCAGTTCTCTGAGAGAAAAATGCCTTATTGATGCCAGAGGTCAGAGGAGAATGGTCAGACTGGTTCGAGCTGATAGAAAGGCAACAGTAAGTCACAAAACATCTCGCTACTAACAAGGTATGCCGAAGAGAATCTCTGAATGCACAACACCTCGAACATTGAAGCGGACAAGCCACAGTAGCAGAAGATGTTTTAGCAGAAGACCACATCTGGTGACACTTATTGCCTGGTCTGGTCTGGTCAGCCTCGATTTTTTTCTACGATC